>NC_056747.1:74036879-74374379 GCF_019279795.1 Protopterus annectens | reverse complement strand
GTACTTGGAGGAACTGCTTTGTTTTAGTATCCGTTTCTAACATTTGCTTTCTTTTCTCTTAGAAAATCACTTCTTTTTTAAAAACTGTGCATGGTTGCCACACGGGTTAGACGTGAAACTTTTGTAAAGAAGTGCAAAGGAAAGTCCATACTTCTATCATGGGTAGCTAACACTTCATAAACTTTGATGCAACACTGAGTAAACACAAGGCAAGCAATAATGCCTGACAGAGTGTGTGTTAATGTATCGATAACACCTGCCCAGGGGTGTTATGAGGGGGTACTTGTAAAATTAGACCTCTCAGCCAATTATCAGACAACTAGAAGAGTAGAACAGCGCCACCGTCCAGTGGAGTCTCACTTCCATTTCACTCCAAACTTGCACTTCCGTGCCTAAAGAAGTTTCACTTCAAAAAATTGTCCAGCCTCAGTGAGTAATCCTATATGTTTCTGTTACTTTAAAACATGTGTCAAAGTAAGCAGTAAGTACTCCTATGTAGAATATGTACAATGTGCTATTTCTTTTTGAAGAAGTAAACTAAATATTTGTTTCTTCCAGAGAGTCTAAATTATCCTTCTTGGTTATTTTATTTTCATCCACTGTTTGTAGAGTTGAGTCTTGTTTGATGAATGGTTCTTTCTTTTCTTTTTCTGTGCCTGCTGCAGTGCTGTGTGAAAAGGTTTTGGCACTTGGCATCTTTTCCTTTAATCTGTTCTTGTCCATCTTGTCCTGTGGAAAGTTAAATGTGATATTATTGTTATAGTGTTGCAGGAAACACAATGTCAAGGCTGCACTGGGAAGAAGGTAATCATGCAGTTTAACAACATGTCTAGACTATTTAAGCCTGGATTCTGCAATAACACTAATGAGTGCACTGAGGCATAATGAATGTTAAATAAGGGTAGCCAATAATTTATCTCTATGTAATATTGTTTGATATGATGTGGAAACTTGAATGAGCCATATGCTACTAAATTCAAAATGGACTTCATGCTAGTTTGCATTGCAGCTGTCGGGGCCACATTCTCTATTGCAGTCCTCTTCATAGAGCTAGAGGTCTTGCATCAGAACTTGTAATACATTACTTAATGGACATTTAGCTCATGGTATGTAGTTTGTACACATTATGACATAATATTAAAAAATACTGATTCCAGGAACTATGTAACATGACAATGACATGAGTACAGTGTGTTTCCATCTATATTTAAAGAAACCAGAAAGGTTTCTGTGAAAACAAGTTATTTATATTTTTATTTATACCAGTACTATAAATTGCTAAAAATGTATTTTTAGAACATAGAACCAGACTGTTGAATTACTTAGGGTTATTTCACCTATTCTTGTATCAGTTATTCTCTTCTGTAACCAATCATTTTAAGCTCGTCTAAATCCTGTAAAGTTATAACCACCCCTCCCTTCAGTGATCCTGCAACACTAACAATAGCTTTTCTTCTACACTGAGTTTAACTCTTACCATAGGTCATTCCTGTTTGGTACCACCATTGATCACCTTCATCCTCTATGTTTAAGTATTTTATCTTTGGGTTTTTCTCATGTTCATCCTCCCATTCACATCGCTTTCTCAGTGTTTCTTTTTTTTTCTATGTGTTGAACTAATGTGTTGTGAATTACTGGGATCCACTCAGGAGAAGAGGATGACAGTAGTCCAGCTGCAGCTTCAGTGTTAGTGCAGTGGGAATACTGTCTGATTCCCTAGGTTCCACTACTCATATCATTCACCCCATCATTCTGTTGGTTACATGAGCACCTCTCCCCTCCCATATTGTCTTGCATAATTTAAGCATGGCATTCTAGTAATCGCACATGGATCTTTCTCTACCTGTGACATTTGGGTAAATCCTCTTTAGTGTGTCTCTGTTAAAATGCATAACTTTGCATTAGCTGTTAACTACCTCCTCTCCTTTCCGCATTAATAACTGTGTCAGTGACCACTGTGCACATTGTGGTGTGTATAGGAAATCATTACTCCCCTGTTCAGTAAATATTATGCTAAGCCACCCAGAAAAAAAAAGCTAAATGACACTCATCGAACCAAGTACCAAGCTTTGTTCTTCAGTGCTTCCTCACAGCGCGCCTTTATCACTGCCCTCTTTGCTCTGTCTGCCAGCTAGTTCCCTGGTGAGCCAATCATGTTAGAGTCCATCCTTTACCTTCTATTTTCCCTATATTTGAAATCATTATTGAAGTTCAGCTATATCATGTTGACTGGGGTCCTCACATCAGTATTTGTTGTTAGCCAGTTGTTTTGCAACATGCTGTATTGGCAAGACACCTGCAGTATAAAACTGCATAACCTGCAATCTGTCAATCTAATGATGTTAAGGAAGCTTAGATAATTTGATAAAGGTACATAATCACCCTATAATGGAGAACAGATGTTCTCCAACAAAGTGTTAATGTTCATGTGTCACCCAGTAAAAAAAATAAATAAATAAAAAAAGTCCACCACTTCACAGCAGCATATTAAGCTGTTGTGAAGCATGAACTTCAGTGGCTGACATGTTTTTACTTGCACTAAATGCAACCTTGCTATTTTGTGAGTGTAAAGTTGGGGGGAAAAGTAATGTGTGCAAGTATGTGAGAGACAGAGAGTATACCTGTCAACTTCTTTGTTCAAGAATCATTGATAAAGCCAACAACATGAGGGCTAATGACTTGCAATCAGGCACAATTTTTAAATATGACCCTAATTCACTTAAACATTAATTTCCTAAACATTACGTGAGAAAGTATAATATTTGGCTTCATTGATTGACTGTAATCTTAAGTGATTTACTAGAAAATCAAATATTTTGAAGGGCAGAGCACAATTATAGACAGTTGAGAGACTCATTGCAAAGTGTGCCCTGCACTGTATTATTATTTTTTTATTCATTTTATCACTATGAGGCATTGAAGTGTACTCTGTGGAGAACGTAGCTGTAATTGATGGCCACGTAGTGTGTGTTAATCTTTCTGTCTGTTCTGCATCAGTGACAGTGTCTGTTAGTCTTTCTGTCTGTTCTGTATCTGTGCATGTTTCTGAGTGTACATGCAAGTCTGCTTGTGTTTCTTTTTGTGTGCAAACATTAAATACTTGCATAACTTATATTTTGATTTTATATATAAACTACTTACTCCAGCAGCAATTACATATGTTACAAGTTTGAAACATTAGGCAAACGAACTATTTTACATCAAAAATATATATTAAACAAATATATTACAGCATATTATCTAATTACAATAATGCCTTTCAGGATGAGTTTTCTAAGGGAAATTACGGTTCTTCCAGGAATGAAGAGGCCCTCTACCTGTGGGGTCATGCTTCATAACACCCTTGGGTGCGCTGTTATTTCCTCAGTAATATCCACCCCACTTGCTTAACATTCTAGCTGTAACTGTATGTTTCATTACCTTTCCCAAGACAGAGGTAACATTGACAGGTCTATGTTTATTTGGTATTTTCCATCAACCCCATGTTGTGCAGTTACATTGCTGCAGTATTTAACTTCTCAACAGAGTGCATTCCAAACTCATACCACAATAAATCTGGACATAGCTTAAAGTAATGGGGGAACCCAAAATATGGATAAATTATAAATATTGCTCTAATAAGCCTAGAAAGTTGCTAGATTAACATAATTTGTGTTAACATGCATGTTCTGAAAGATATGAAGTCTGCATAAGCCTAGAAAGTTGCTTGATTAACAGAATTTGTGTTAACATGCATGTTCTGAAAGATATGAAGTCTGAATCTTAATGTTATGTCATTATTTAGTGACATCAGTCCTCACTGATTTTCCAGAAACTTCCAATTTTTATGAGTGAAACACCAAAAATATGAGATAAAAATCTCGGCAGTCAAGAGGTGTGGTGCAGTCTTGAACTTGAAGGACTGTTTTCATCAATGACTCTCCCAAGACTTATACCACTAATTATGTACCCAGAAAAAGATTTCATCTGGCCCTCCAGTTCCTTTTCATGTCTTCAGCCTGCATGTGTTTGTTTACCTCTTCATCTGCTAACCTGGGTTCATTTGCTCAAAATGCTGTCTGTTGTAGAGACTGAAGTGAAACAACCATTCCTTCAACTTTTCTGTTTCTTCTTCCCTTTCTTTGTATTCCTCCCCCCACCAGTTTCATTTATTATACCCTCAAAGGCTAACATTTTTAATTTCTGTTATACAGCTGAAAACGTCATTGTTCCCATCCCTTCTTTGATAGACTAGTTTCTGTTGACCAACTTTTACCTTTGCCCACCACTTTTCATTTACTTCTTGAATTCCAAATGTTTGCCATTTCTTTCCCCTGTTTCTTGTCTTTTATGCCTTTTTTATTCATTGCTTGCCACACCTCATTAAAACACATTGGTGTCTTCAATTTCTTGTCTGTCTAACTTTTGTAATCCATATCATCACTGCCACAGTGATAAGCCATGGTGGTGCAGCGGTAGCATTGTCACCTCACAGCAATAGGTTCTCCTGTTCAATTCTTGGCTGGAGCGCCTTCTGTGTGGAGTCTGCATGTCCTCCCCACGGTCAAGTGGCTTTCAAAAGACATGTGTGAATGGGCATGCCTTCATTGAAGGTTGGGCATTGAGCTGGCACCTTGGCACCATAAAAATCAACTGCCAGTCATTAGCGGACTGGAGTTCTGCTGTGGCAACCCATAACTGGGAAAAGCCGAAAGAAAAACAACAACATCATCATTGCCACAGTGCCTCCCATGCACTTACACAGAAGTTAGTTCTAGCAATGTCCTTAGCTGTTACTTTGTACTTCTCTACCTCATAGTCTGAAGTCTTTCCTGTAGTTCACAGATCTAATCTTTCTTGTTGCTCCTTAATGGTGAGTACCACTCCTGTTATGCTCTTATGGTTTGTGGCTGTTTTATCATCAGCACTTTCTTGCTTCTCCTTTTCATAATAAACATCATTTCTAGTTTAAATACTGAAAGGCTGAGGTCAGTCAGTACTGTCACCTCCTTTGTTGGGGGGGGGGGGAACTCTTTAAATAGTTTTTTAGTGTGGTATTACCCATGTAATCCTGTTTCCTACCCTACCCATATTTTGTTAAAATAGTTAACTGACATGAAAAATGCCAACAAGAGAAAACAGTCTTCAACTATGCAGATCTATCATCAGGATTATAGGAAGTTACAAGGCTAATGGTCCTAGGGCCCTTACAATCCTAGCCAAGTTCTTACCCTTATTTCACAATCAGCACCTATTGCCTCTGTCCAAGAGGGACACAGGTGGAACCCCCAGTGTGAATTTACAGTCACACATCCAATCATTCAGATTGCGTTCAAAGAGGACCAATGAGGTGCTCTGTTTGACATAAAGTGGAAGTCTGTTCCAAAGGTGTGGTAACCTTTGGAAGACAAATCTGTCCCACCAGCAGGTTTTATTAATGTCACATACCAGGTTAAGCTCTTTAGAGCGAGTAACCTGTGTACCATTTGACTTTCAGATATGAAGCATTTCCAATAACGCAGGGTCAGAGATTGCCTTATATGCAAGGCAGAGATCACCTCTGAGTAGTTTGTATGAAATAGAATAAAGTGACGGTGATTTCAGGCGATCACCATAGGACATATGGTGAAGGCCTTTAGTTTTCATTGTGAAGAACCTTTGATGTTCCTTCAATTGCTACAGGTGCTTAGAAAGGTACATACCAAAAGGGGCATTGTACTAAATTATTGGCCTGATGAGGGAAGAGTACAGAGAGTTAATAACTTCCTTTTTTTCTGGAGGAAATGCTCTTACTTATTAGATGAGCAGTATAGAATGCCCTTCTTACCTCTGTGGAGACATGGTGATCAAAGGTTAGGTTGCTGTCAACCTGTGAGCCCAGGTGTCTCATCACTGAGTGCATACTTAAGGAGTTGCTGTTGATTTCATAGTTAGCAGCAACATCACTTTACCAAAAGGAATGATATTAAATGTTTTTGCATTGAGTTTAAGGCCATGACTTTGGCACCAGCCATTTGTTTGTGTAAGACCCTCTTGTAGGATGTTGACATAATTTGGAGATTCTATGACTGCTCCCAGTTTGCAGTCATCAGTAAACCTTGTCAACCACAGACCTTTAGTTTTTGCTTGTATGTCAGAGAAATAGATACCAAACAGTAGAGGTCCCAGGACTGATCCCTGTGGAACACCACTGGTTACAGGTCTACTGTTGGAGGTGGATTCCCCTATTTTGACTATATGAGTTCCATCAGTGAGCCAGTTAGTGACCGTCTAATAATATAAGGGTTGATGCCTAATTGGGTGAGTTTGTCAATGATGCCTGAGAGGGGGATAGTGTCAAATGCCTTGCCTAAGTCCAGGTAGGCTGTATGCACAGATTTCACCTTGTCCAAGGCCTTGATGACTGTCTTGAAGAAGTCCACCAGGTTTAACAGGCATGATCTCCCTTTGACGAATCCAAATTGAGTAGGGTCAAGTGTTTGGAGATTACCTATATCTTTTTTGATATGGTCCATGATGATTCGCTCCATGAACTTGCAGATAAGGCTAGTCAGGCTAATAGGTCTATAGTTCCCAGGGTCAGTGGAAGCACCACCTTTGTGCAAGGGAATAATGGTGGCTGTTTTCCATTCAGCTGATATGAAGCTGGTGCTTACACTGTGATTGAAAAGAGCACCCAATGGTGTTGCTAATTCATGTTGGAGCCCATGTAGGATGCAGCCTGGGATGTTATCAGGTCCCATAGATGCTGTGTTTTTGACCTTAGAGAGGGCATTTACTACTTGCTCTTCAGAAATACAAGGTAAGGGACAGGTGGAATGGATGTCATGAGATATGTGTGGCAAGGACAGGGGAGTGAAGTTTTCACAGAACCTGTCGGTCAACAGGTTAGCTATGTCCACAGGCTCAGTATATGTAGTATCATTAACTACCAGTTAGGCACAAATCTGAGCCTTTCCTTGTAGGTTATGGTTGTAACTATTGAATGCCTTGTGGTTGTCCTTTGTTGAGGAAGCTAGTTTGGACTCATAGTTTGCTTTGGAGGACTTCACAAGAAGTCTTATTTGCCTGTTTAAGCTGAGGAGGGAGGGTTTTCAGTTTAGGAGTGCTCATTCCCTCTTACTCCCAGACAGCAAATTTCTTCCTCTTATTGTAAAACCTATTAATGGCAGTTGTCCACTAGGCAGGTTTGCTCTTCATTGAGGAGTTAGTTTTGGTCCTATCAGGTATGGCCGAGTCAATGCAGTTATACAGGTGTTTGTATAACGCTTTGGTGTAGAGCTCGGCATAGTTGCCAGTTCCATCTGAAGGAGAAGGTGCAGTGAAGCTATTTATACCATCCCGTAAGAGGTTATAATCTGCTTTGGGGAAGTTTCTTAGTTTAGTTGCTGCTGGGGTGGGGTTAGGTGTGATAGTTACTTCAAATGAGACCGATTTGTGGTCAGATCTCACCAGGGAGGACCTCACAGTGGGGGTGTTACAGTGGTCCCCCATATTGGTGATCACCAGATCCAGGATGTTGGCACCCCTTGTGGGGGTGTCAACAAGCTGGTTCATGGTAATGGAGTTAACAAAACTGAGGAACCTTTGGTCAAATGAGTTTGAGCATGAATAATTTACCCAGTTGATGGCTAGTTAAAGTCGCCCAAAACCATAGTGTTTGGATGTATTTGATAGACTCAAGTAGATCCAAATAGGCAGAGTGGGTGTCCTGATTCACGGAGGTGATCCTGCAGCTGACAATGACTTGAATAGGTGTCAGCACTTAAATTTTATCAAGAATTAAGTTTCATCTAGTTACCACCCAATTAAGCTTAAACTACTACCAGCTCAAGATAATGGACCCTGAGACTGACAGGTTACATACTTGTGTCCCATTTCATTGATGGGAATCTTAAGAAAAACTGTAAATTTTCACCAAGGTTGTGCATCCTTTTTTTTTTGGCTGTGAAGTATCCAATAATACCTATGATATTTGGATTGCCCAAAATCCACAAGAGCTTAAGGGACACACCAATTAGGCCAATTGTGAATGCATCTAAATTTAAAACCCACCCTATGGCCAGATATGTAGATATTAAATTTAAAAAAGTTTTGAAAGGCGTACAGCACATTTGTAGGGACTCCTGGGACTTACTTACTAAATTGTCTAAAATTGAATTCAAAGATGACTTAATTTTGTGCACTGTGGATGTTATTAATTTATTCAGTGTGATACTCCATGAGGAGGGTTTAGATTCGTATCATGATTTTCTAACTGAAAACCACCTTTTTTCTAATAAGGAGATCAACATCTTAGATGTGTTAATGGAGATGGTGTTGAAACATAACTATGTTTACATTAATGGACACTACTTTTTGCAGAAAAAAAGAGTGGCAATGGGGGCAGCTTGTGCCCCCATATTTGCAAACGTAATTATGTTGCAATGGGAGAAAAGGTTTATTTTTGAGAAGCATGGAGAGGCCTGAACATTGTCCCTCTATTTGTGTTTTTTGGACAACATCTTTATTGTTTGGAACGAAAGTGTAGATGAATTGAAGGTCTTCCTTGACTTCATTAATCAAACAGATTTTCTTGTTTTTACCTCACAAGACATCTCATACTTAGATGTAAAAATCACCAAAGACACAGTGAACAAAAGGTTGGTCAGCAGCATTTATAGGAAACCCACCTTTTTAATTTGCCTCCTATAACATTACAGTTGCCATCTGGGACACCAAAAACATGGCATTGTAAAGGGGCAGTTTGTATGTCTGACAAGGATGGATTCTGAAGAAGAAACCTACCTCCATGAATGTGAATTTTTGGACAATATGTTTTTGGCTAGAGGTTGCCCTCAGGAACTAGTATAAAACATAAGAGATGAGGTTGACGAGAAAAGAAGAAATGTTTTTTTTTCTCCCTTTATTAAATGGTGATAGTGACACTTTTGGCCTAAACAACAGACCTGATGATGGAGACAATTTTGGTTATAAACTAATTTTTTTCACCACCTATTCTCCCGATTGTGATCATATTTATGAAATTTTGAAAAAGAACTGGAATGTTTTTTCATGTTTTCATGAAATTCAAAAGTTGACTGGGGGTAGTGTCAAAATTGTTTATGACAGGGAGGAATATTAAGGAAATCTTAGAAAATGGAGAGGGTGGTGTTTCAAATAAGATCAATGGGAGAACTGGTACCCATAAATGTGGCTTTTGTGGCCTATGTAAGTACATCATAGAAGGTGACAAGATCACTGTCAATGGTATTTACATCCAACTATTCTATATAGGAAAGACCCAAAGAAGGTTTAAAGATCATATGTATGAGCACATCAATACTATTAAGAAAGGGAACCCCAACAATGCACTTTCTAAGCATGTGATTGAAAACCCTGGTCATGAATTTGGATTTTTGTGTCTTGAGGTGATTAATAAAAATGTAAGAGGTGGTCCTTGGGCTGATACCACTGAATATAAAGAGTTAAGGTGGCAAGTTAGGTTTAATGCTTGTTTTCCACCTGGACTCAATGAAACTATATCTATTGCCAGCATTTTGAAGCTTCGTTCCTATATAGTATGAAGTTCTTGTATATATCAAATGTGTGTTTTTCAAAGAACATGTGTCTTTAAGACTGTGTGATTTTAATGCTTGGTACCAAATCTTTAATTGTCAAGAATTTGTAAGGTATTTTAAATGGAGTGTGGCTTTCATTGGTTCTGGCAGTGCATGTGTTTTTTTAGGTGAGGGGAAAGTATGGTATTTAATGGACGTTTTGTATTATTATAATGTTTCTGAAGAAGTCTTGTGCTACATACAGACAAAAGTGCTAAAACTGACATTAAAATCTGGTTCATCCTGTTTCCTGTGTGGTTGTTTCCAGCCTGGATTGTGTTTTTTGCTTAGAGTTGGTGTCCTGATTCATGGAGGGGGTTTTGCAGCTGGCAATGACTTGAATAAGTGTCAACACTTAAATTTTATCAAGAATTAAGTTTCATCTAGTTACCACCTAATTAAGCTTAGGTTCATAGGTAGGTACTAGGCTATCTGCCCGAGGGCATTTATAAGCCTAGTCAGAGTATGTCGGCTTTCGCCGCCCCATTGATTAACTGATCCTCTATCAAGCAGAGCCAATGAAGTGATCCCAGGGGTGTATTTTCTGCTACCCATCCACTCATCAAGGTTTCTCTTGAAGAGTGTTAGTGAGGGGCTCTGCCTGATGTAATTTGGAATTTTGTTCCAAAGCATGGGGAGTCTATGTGACAGGAATCTATCCCTCCAGCATGTTTTATTTATTGTTGTGGCGGGGTTTAGCTCACTAGAGCACGTGGCTCACAGTGAATTGGATTTCTTTAGGTGAAGCATGTCCATCAATTCTGAGTTGGACATGGCTTTGTAAGCCAGGCAGAGATGACCTCTGAGTAAGCGATATGCCACTGTGTACAGCCGGAGTTTTTTTCAGTCGGGCTGCATAGGACATATGTTTGAGACCAGTAATCCTCTTGGTGAGGTACTTTTGTGGTCTTTCCAGCTGTTGGAAGTGTCTTGTAAGGTACATTCCAAATGGGGCATTGTACTCTATGATGGGTCTAATGAGTGATGAGTAGAGGGGCACTATAACCTCTTTATTTCTAGATGCGAACCCTTTAGTAATTAGATGGGCCACATAGAAGGATTTCCTAACTACTTTGGCAATATGATTATCAAAGGGGAGATTACTATCTACCTGGGTCCCCAGATCTCTTATTACCTCTTCTGTATTAAGGGGGCTGCCACATATGTGGTAATTCGTGGGTGTTTTGTTTTTTTCCCAAACGGGATGACTATGCATTTTTTGGCATTTAGCTTGAGGCCATGACTTTGACACCAGGTGTCCGTCTCACTAAGGCCCTTTTGGAGGATGGCTCCCAGTTTGCAGTCATTGACAAACTTTGTTAGCCATAGTCCTCCTGTGTTTGCCTGTACTTCTGAGAAGTGTATGCCGAACAGTAGGGGTCCCAGGACCGTGCCTTGCGGGACACCACTTGTGACTGGTTTAGAGTCGGACCTGGATCCCACTATTCTTACCGTGTGAGTTCTGTATGTAAGCCAGTTGGTAACCCATCTCGTGACGTAGGGGTTTATGTTCAGGCTGGTGAGTTTTTCTGTAATACCCGAGTGGGGAATGGTGTCTAAAGCCTTGGTGAGGTCAAGGTAGGCTGTGTGAACCACCTTTCCCTCATCTGTGGCCTTGGTAACTGTCTCAAAAAAGTCATCCAGGTTTAGTAGGCATGATCTGCCCTTAACAAAGCTGATCTGGGTCGGGTCAAGTGTTTGGAGGTTCCCAATGTCTTTGTTAATGAGTTCCATGATGATGCACTCCACAGCCTTAAAGACCAGGCTAGTCAGGCTTATAGGGTGATAGTTACCAAGGTCAGTTGTGGCCCCTCCTTTGTGGAGAGGAATAACCATTGCTGTGTGCCATTCTATGGGCACGTAGCCTGTGGAGAGGCTGAGGTTGAACAGTGTGTTTAGGTGGTAGTATTAATTCATTCTGTAGTTCGTGCAAGACGCAGCCTGGGACACCATCTGGTCCCATTGACGCTGTGTTTTTGGCTTTTGAAAGGGCTGTTTTCACCTGTGTGTCTGTGATTTTTGGGACACTCCACTTTTCCGGTATTGTTGTGGGCCCTTTTGGAGGTGAGAGGGGGGTGAAGTTTGCACTGAATCTATCTGCCAGGATGTTGGCAATATCAGTAGGTTCAGTATATTTTGTGCTATTTTGCACTAATTCAGTGCATATCTGTGAGTTGCCACTTAGATTCTTAGCATAGCTAAAGAAGGCTTTGTGGTTATCTTTTGAATCCTTGGCTATTTCTCTTTCGAAGTTAGCCTTGGATGATTTCATGAGGGACCTCAGTTTCTTACTGATACTGATCAGGGATGTCTTTCCTTCTTGGGATTTGCTTTTTTTCTGAACTAGTTTCCTCCTATTATATAGCCTGTTTATTGCAGGGGTCCATCAAACTGGTTTCCTTCTCTTAGAAGAGTGAGTCTTGATTTTGCTAGGGATGGCACGATCCATGAATCCTTGTAGGTGCTCATAGAGTGCATTTGTAAAGGTTTCTGCATCTTGGGCAGCATTATCCTTTAGCATGGGGGCTGTGAAACATACTACCTCTGTCTTAAGTAAGGTGAAGTTTGCTTTAGAAAAGTTTTTTTGCTATGGTTTCCTTAGTTGGGGGTGGTGGTGGGGTTTGGACATCTAGAGTGATTAGTTTATGGTCTGATCTAACCAGTGACAGGTTGACCTCCAGTGTGGAACACCTGTTGCCCATGTTGATGATGACCAAGTCCAATATGTTTTCAACTCTGGTAGGGGAGTTTACCAGCTGATCCAGGACATTTGAGTTGATAAATTCCAGGAAGCGCTGGGCCTGGGAATTTGTACTCAAGTTGTTTTCCCAGTGAATGGTAGGGTAATTGAAGTCTCCCAATATCAGGGTGTTTGGTAAGACCTTCATGTTTTCCAGTGTCTCCAGACAGGTGGAGTGGTGGTCCTGGGTCATGGAGGGTGATCTGTAGCAGGCCACAATTTGCATTGCAGATTTGCTCGATGTTAGTTACACATGGATGATCTCAGAGGTATCATGCTGCACCACTAACCTGCAGGTGTAGGTATCCTTGATAAATATGGATACACCCCCTCCTTTTGTGTTTCGGTCCGTGTTCTGTGGCCGAAACGTGTGGTATGAGTTGTAACCCGGTAGTGCTGGGGTGCTCTCTGGAGCCTTGAACCAGGTTTCAGTTACTGCACAGATGTCGACGTTCTCCATACTGAGGAGTGTTTCGAGTGTGTGCATTTTGAGATTTAAACTCCTGGCATTGAGTAGCATAACCCTCAGTTTGTTGTAAATTGTGCTGTTTACGGAGGTGGGTTTGACTTTTGAGCCTTGCCTAAAAAAGGCACTATGGGGGCAGCAAGAGCCTTGGCCAGTATTTGAAAGCCTAGGGGTGACAGGTGCAAGCTGTCTCTTGCAAAGCAACGCAGCTTGTCAAGCATGTCGTACCAGGCTGACTGACACTGGATCCCCTTTAATGACACCAGAAGGTTAGCCAATTGTTGAAATTGATCATTTTTTCTTTATACCGAAGTATCATTCTTGGTGAGGGCAGGATGCTACTCAGGGTCAAACTAAGGCTTAAACAGGCTTAAACTACTACCATCTCAAGATAATGGACCCTGAGACTGACAAGCTACATGCTTGAGTCACATTTCATTGATGGGAATCTTAAGAAAAACTGCAAATTTTCACCAATGTTGTGCATCCTCAGATGATAATATTTAGTAAGAGAGTACAAGGGGCCTAGGCACCAAAGTGAGATTGAGCTGTACCCCACCAATACGCAAGCCTTCTTTTTGTCTTCTTTTTCCTTTTGCTGTGAAACAAACTGTTACAAGCCTGTTGATGATTTAAAATAAATAAATAAGTACAAACATTTTCTAAAAGTAGAGAAAGACACTATGGGCAGGATTCACGAAGCCTCCGTGTAAGAGTTACAAGGCTTACGTGGAGGCTGCAGTTAAACGGTGTGACGTCAGCATGTCATGCATATGCATGAGGGCATGCTGAATCACACCTAAGGCTTACACAGTCCGTGGAAGACAGTAGGGGGCGTGTCCATAGGCCGAGCCCTGCAAACGGACACGCCCCCAGAAGAGTAAAAGTGCCGAAAGTAAAACCCCATGACAGAGTCCATGGAAATGTGAATAAACCCAACACAACACATGCCCCCACAGACTATGAACATAAAATATATAAATGAACATGTTATATATTTTTTTTAAATTGTAAAGATGTTTGCCCGTGAGTGCGCTCGTTTGCGCGGGCGTGCCTGTAGCTTAGCCACAGCAGTCAGTGGAAAAGCATATAAGAACTACATATGCAAAGTAAGCCAAGAAGCAATAGCGTAGTGGTCGGCTGAAGAGCAGGCAGTCATGGTTCGAGCCCCCCCAACATCAATTTTTATTTTTAGTGAAATAAGCACAAAACAAGTCCCTGACATATATGTACACATAAAAAAATATATTTTATGTAAAATGTAATGAAATGGGCCATTTATTTTGAAGAAATGTAAGATAACAAAATAATAAAAGATGCCAGATGTGCCTATAGCTGAGCTACAGTCTAACAAGTTGAGTACATCTGCCCGTAGGTGAGCAGTGGTTTAACAGGTGTAGAATGAGTGCCCGTAGGTGAGCAGTGGTTTAACACGCTGAAACTGTGTGCCCCTAGCTGAGCTGAGCGTAATATGCGTGCTGACAGCCAAATGAAGCGTAAACCAGCGTAACCCGCTTGCGCGGAGCTGCGCACCGCGCCAACAAGCTAACCGACGGGCAACATTGAGCAAGCTGTAACAAAACTGCCTTTACGCAGACACACCTCCTAGCCTGTGTAGACAGTCATAAAATATAAAAAGCAGTGGCCAGGTTCGAACCCAGGATACAATGCACCATAGTCAAGGTACTGAACCACTAAGCCATGACAGCTGTACTTAGAAATGCAGCAAATATATAGGAATGAATAGAAAGAGGAGCATGACAAAGCAGGTTTTGTGAAGCTGATACAATTCCAAAATGGCAAATCACAGATAAGTGCGGGAAAAACTGCATATATAAGCCCCATAGGCGGGAATACACAGCATAACTGATTGTAGAACTAACTTGCAGCCAGAATGTCAGGAGTAGGTGAGGGTAGTTGCTTTCAAGCACAGAAGTGGGGCGTTGAGGAGTCCAAATATATGGTTTGGCTCCTTGTCCACAATCATGAGTCCCAACTCATGCAGGGCCAGGTCCTGTGGGGAGCATATAGGGTTGAGGCGTGGGACCGGTTGGCTCATGATCTTAACAGTGCCACAGGGATTCTAAGGACTGGTGAGCAGGTCCGTCACCACCATGCGGACCTGAAGAGATGGAAGCAGGACCAACTGAAACTTTGGATCCAGGAGGCCCGGCAAATGCCCAACGCCCCACTACTGAGTAAGCTACATCTAATTATGTATGTAAGAAATTAACCTAGCTGATATTATGAAGATGTGTATTCCAATATTACTTTATTTATATTACAGCTGCAGGTGTCCATTCTGCAAACCGCAGAGCCTATGGCGATAGGCTGGTGCAGTTGCACCACCAGGCAGGTCAGTAATCCTCTCCCTATAACTGTAAATAAATATAAAAGTATGACAGTTAGCAAAAGAGTGCAGTGTAGTCACTAAGTAATAAAATGTGCAAGTAACAGTGTAAGAATGTTTGCAAGTATTGCATGATTACAAAAGTGTGTTGCAGTCTGTAATCCAAACAGAAAAATGAAAATGTCTGAAATAAAGTCTGAAATAAAGATGTCCCACCTGTAATATAATAGTACACAACCTGCAGCAGGCTGAAAAGTACAGCTGCAGAAGATGAGCAAAACACATGTGTGAAATATATCCCTGTTGAAATACTGAAACATGACAGAAGTGAGACTGTTGGAAAGGATTGTAATAACTACAGGTAAAACATGTCAATAAAGCCTAGAAGTAAGTACCATCCTGAATTGTAAAAATAAAACAAGTGAGAGAGTGTGAGAAAGAGCTATGAATCCACCAATAAAGTAGTAATAACTCCTGAATAAAGTATACTGCAGTCAGTACAGAATGAAATGAATGTGACAAGCAGAACCAAACTGCGAAATGTGTTCAAAATGTTCTTGCAGCTGGAATGTGTATCCCAAAATCTGGATATGTTGCTCTCAGTCTGCAATATGCAGATAGTATGATTGTCTGAAATACCAAACATCCACAGTTGTCTATAGCTATATAAAGCAAATGTAGCAGGATGATGTAGCTGAACAGAGCCAGATATGAACGTGTATGAAAAAAAATGAAAATGTATATTGATGTAGCGGTAACATTCCTATCACCAACTTGGAGTAGTTATCACATAGGAAACTGTAGGTAGAACTGTAGTGTGTATATATCTGCAGCTATTAGAAATGTACAGCATATGTATTGGTATTTGAAGGTGTTAATTATATTTTCTGCACCCTACCCTATAACCACATATAATCCATTCCACGTGAAATTGGTATGTGCAATCGCAATTAACACCCCTGGACATTTGTCCTGTTGGATCATACATATTTGCATTTATGTTGATGCATCTGCCCTATTCATACATCCATACCTGAAGGCCTGTTGCCATCAATCAACCCTGCATGTTGTTGGACTGCGTATTGCTGTTCAAATTATGCATGTGTTATGCTCGCTGTTCAATGGTATGAATATCTGGGTGTTTGGTTAATGGGAATACTAATGCATGCTGTTACAACTAATTGTGAATGGTATTGTATGTTACTAACCCAAACTGTCATGACATAATGCAAAACATAGGACAACAGGGAAGGCGGGTTCCAGTGGACCCACCTCTCCCACCTCAGCTGGCGAGTGCACCTGGCAGTAGTGCCCAGTCCGGACCCTCCTCCGGTGGCCCTGTGCCACCTGCGGGTGGAAGTGCTGCAGGGGATGGGGCTCGTTCCCCCTCTGCAAGTGTGGCCGGAGGAGAACCACCACTCACCATCCTTAGTGTCCGGACTGTGGTGCGTAGGGAGATCCAGGAGGCTGTTTTTGGGCCCCTACGCCAGCTTGAGGCACAGGTGGCACAACTAACGGGCATGCCTGCTGCCCGGCCTACACAGCCCCATCCTGGGCAGTGAAGGCACAGTGGCAACTGCCCATGGGTGGGGATATCAGTTCCACTGTTGCCATCTGTGGGCTCATGGACTCTGGATATCCAAACATCCATCCCCTTCAATTGTGTAACCCCCCCCACATGTGTCATACACTGCCCCTGTATGCGTCTTGTTTGTCTTGTCTGTTGACCTACCCAACCTACCTCCCCAGCTATACCGACTTCCTTTACCTGACATACCACACTCACCTGAAAAAAAAAAAAAAGGGCACTCTGTACCCACAAAAAAATTACGCCCCATACATAGCTGCCCATTTCGCACACATGTCTGCTGGACATGGAAACTGTCAATTACAATTGGCTGTACAACAAGTATTATTGTTGTCCTTACACCTCTCTCAGGGGTGGAAGGTTTCAAATGTCACACCAAATTACAAACATATGCACAGCTGTTGCTGATGAAGAAATGGGCAGCTATGGGCCTTACCTACATCCCTCCTGCAAAACCCAAGCTTGTTTCCCTACTGTCTTACCCTCTTTGTGACCCCTTTTTCACCACTTTCCTGTCTCCCCATTTTCATTTCTTTCAAAGAAAATAGCGCGGGTGTGTGCAAGAGTAAGCACTTTTAAGCGGTTGTAAGCGGGTGTGCGTGGAGCTGAATGCCAGTGTGCATGCGGGAGCTGCGCGCAAACCAGCGCTAACCCGGTTACAACTGCTTAAAATCTCACATACCTTTTTATAGCACTGTCCTGAAATCACAGTGAGAACTGCAATCAGTACACAACTGGCTACATGCAATTAGCAAATGCTGGCTAACAATTGGTGCAGAGGCCGTCACATGGACATATGCAGATACCTACAAAAGCATGCTGTACTCCCAGTCCACACATGCAATACTTTCATTGCACCCTGTGGAGGTAGGGAGAGACAGAGAGAGAGAGAGAGAGAGAGACAGAGAAAAAAAAAATAAACATACACAAACAAAACTGGTCAGCAACAACCACCTGAAAGCTGACAACTGGCAAGTGGAGCAGCAGGACACAAAACCAGACGGCAACACAAGCAGCTGTGACAAACACAGGTAATGTAAAGTAATACTATAAAAGTCTACATACTGTGAACCCTCCATATGTGTCATTGGTCTGTATCCATATGTATATGAAGATGTGCAAAGGGCAGGGGACATACAGCAACTATCAGTGAAGGCTGTACATACATTTGTATGTGAGAGCATCTGTGTGCACATATCAATGCAGGTTGAATGTAGGTTGTAGTGCAATGTACAAAGTAGGTTTCACAGTTATATATGTTTAGCAGTATGTTAGTGTGTGTATACAGTTTTGTAAACAAACATGTTGCTATATCTATCTATCATATGGATACGTATGTATATCAATATATGTATGTATGTATATATATATATATATATATATATATATATATATATATATATATATATATATATAATATGCATATATGTATACATACATAGAGAGAGACGTAGGAATACATAGACAGATGTAGATAGATAGAATATGTGCAAACATATATATGTAATACACACATACAGATATAGATATATGTAGATACATATACATAGACAGACAGATCTGACTATCTACAGGTATGACTGTATATGACGATCTCACACTCCCCTGTCCCACCCCTCTGTCACTCTCACCCCTCTCTGTCACACCCCTCTCCATATCTATAGCAATATATGTACATCAATATATATATGTGTATATGTATACAGACATATATATATATATATATATATATATATATATATATATATATATATATATATATATATATACATATATATATATATATATATAGAGAGAGAGAGAGATGTATATATATATTCTGAGTGAGGCACATGTGTACAGATGTATTGCAACAGGTGCCTGGTGAAAAAGGCATGGAGTGAACACCAGTGTCAAAACTGGAGTACCACACCCCATTTCAAATCACCTACACCAGTAACCACCAAATATGTGATTGGCTGCCCACCACTGCATGTGTCAGGGGTGAACAGGGTCATAAATGTATACAATAGTCCCCCCAATGATATTCACAGTGGCACACTATTCCTGGAATACCTGCACATGGTATGTGTCAGCAGACATGGTGTGTCAGCTACGGACATGTAGGTCAGTGTACCCCTCCACACCACATAATGGCTGCCATGGTATGTACCTCACATGACAGCTACAGATATGGAGAAGGACACAGTGACATGTACAACACTGTGACAATGCACTCAAACACATTACCAATGCACAGTGACTGACAACACCACAGAGTACACACATACTACCCACATAGAGGTTACCACTCCTGGATTTACATACTTAAGTCACACCCATGACAGATGCCCAACAACCATAGTAACACCTCACACCATCCACAACCTAAATGACTGCTGTGTGTGGTCCGTGACACTGCAATAGAGAGCACGTGGTGGAGGTACAGGTTCCTACACACAGATAAGACATACCCTGCAATAAACCACACAGTGTTAAGAAGCAAGACTCCCCATGAGTACATGCCACACATACCCCTGCTGAATGTTAGTCAGATAGGTAATATGCCATATGAGTCACCCTGTGTAACTGTTTGACAGCAGCAGGTACCATCACATCACATGTGTCACAATGGTCAGGGTAGCAGAACAGTATGCTGCTGTAGTCCCAGGGGCAATAGCATATTGTATAGTATTGTATTGTAATGTATTGTATTGTGTTGTATTGTATTGGTATGTAGAGGTGCCTCCTTCGTGGAGTGGAACCAATGCGGTTGTGCTCCAGTGTACAGGTACATATCCTGTAGTCAGGCTAGTGTTACATAGCACTTCTATGTGCGTGTTTAGCTCCTTTTGGAGTTCATATAGCATGCAACCGGGGATACCATCAGGTCCCATTCATGTTGTGTATTCTGGTTTCCTGAGGGCGGCTCTCACCTGGACACCTGTGATGACAGGGAGGTTACAGTCAGCTGGAATAACTATGTCTTATTTTGGGGGAGAGGGAGGGGGGAAACCTGCACTGAACCTGTCTGCCACAATGTTGCCAATATCTGTGGGTTCAGTGAACTATTTGTTGTTGTGTACTAACTATGAGCATAGTGGAGGGTTTATGACCAGGTTGCTAACATAACTGAAGAAGGCCTTGTGGTTATCTGTAGTGACCCTGTTGATTTCCCTCTCAAAGTTGCCCATGGATGTTTGTATGAGAGAAAATAGCTCCTTACTAGTGCTGATCAGACATGCCTTCCCTTTATGGAATTATACTCTGTCTTGCTGTAGCTTCCATCTTTTGTAATGCAGTCTGTCTATGGCTGGGGTCCACCAGACAGGATGCTGTCCCTTTGTGGAGAGTGTCTTGGTCTTATATGGGATTACATGATCCATGCATTCTCGGAGATGTCCGTAGAAATCATTTGTGAAGGGGTCAGCATTGTGGGTTGTGTCTTCCACTGGTCCAGTGGGCTAAAAGGATACCATGTCACTGTTACAAAGTGTAAAGTTTGCATTTGCAATGTTATTCACTATAGTCGTTTGTGCTGGTGGTGGAGGTGGGATATGTATATCCAGGGCAATAAGTTTGTGGTCAGCTCACAGTAGTTGATGATGTACCCCATACAGTACCTAGATACAAACCCCCAGAGTGAGTAGGTGCTTTGGACCTGAATCAGTGTTCTGACTGCTGGGGTTTGGTAGTATGTCGTATGGAGTGTGCCAGGTACTGTTGCACAGTTGTTGGCTGAGCACTGATACCTGGCCATTTACATGTGTATCCACCAATAGACAGACAGATGCTATATATGTGAGATATGTTGTATCACAACAGTTGAGTAGCATGTGTAGTATGTGTGCCAAATTCTGCTGACATATATTGCTGATATCATGTTATTTCCTTTTTCAGGACCATGGCTCACCTGTGCAATCCAGCTTACTTTGCAGCTGAGGATGAGGAGATACACCAGAGCCTGGTGTGGAATTATGCAGTACTCTTTTCCCGCACCAGCCAGAATCAGCAGGAGAGGGCTGCACTGTGGCAAGACCTGGTCCGTCGGGTAAATGACATAGGCACGCATAATAGGACATATGAGCAGTTATGACATCACTGCAGTGATTTAATCAGAAATGTCCATCACCGTGCATCGGATATCCACAGAAAACAGTTTGCCACAGGTGGTGGGGTGGCTACACATCCCCCACTCACCAGACTGGAGGGACTACTCATAAGTGTAGTGGCTCCAGCCCGCCAACAACAACAACAGCAGCAGACATGCATTATGATGGAGACTGGAGCCACCCAGCAGCAAGACTACGAGCTTTCAGGTAATATGCCATCTGTATAGTTGACTGTTGTGTACACTGGTAGTTAATGCATGTGTGAGGTGTGTCCTTGGTTTGTAGCTGTCATCATAGTATTTAATGTGCAAGTGTGATATTCTCAATATAAGCAGCTGACCTTTGAAAGGCGACTGCTGTACTACTGACCTGTATTATACTCAGTAACAATGGCACAGTTGTTCCCACTGACATTAGTTTCCTCACTTCTGCAGGTCCCTCCGGTGTAACAGCAATGCAGCCTATCCATGCTGGTGAGTGTGTATTAACAATACCTTTAATAGTCTTGATAGTAATAGTAATATAAGGCTCACTGAGTAGTGCTCTGTGTATGCATGCAGATGTGTCTGTGTCTGTGTTTTGATATCTCGCATACTGAGTAGTGTACAACTGTGTGCAACTGTGTGCATGTGTGCACTTGTGCATGTGTGCACCTGTGCATGTGTGCATGTATGCACGTGTGCACCTGTGCATGTGTGCATGTGTACATGTGTGGACCTGTGGATGTGTGGATGTGTGCATCACTGGTAATATTGTGTAGACATTATAAACTGTGTTTCCTGTTTCCCTCCCACAGGTTCTGGTGCTGCTCTGGTGTCATGCAGCAGGGAACCTGAATCAGGTGCCATGGGTACTGATAATGATGACATCTGTGTAATGGTACAGGAAGGTATGCCAGGGTCCATCATTGGTCAGCCAATTGACAGTACACAGCTGTCAATCCCATCAATGCGCACAGTTATCCTGCCAATACACCCTTTGTCACCAATGTCCCTAGGTGATGGACAGCATACAGTGGGCATTGACCAGGGTAATGTGGTATCTGTGGCACATGCATCCCCACACAGCAGCCATGGGCATGGCCCTGAGATGGAACCACACAGACAGATGTCCAGGGGTTCTTGTGGGAGCATCCATGGGTGTACTGCCCCTGTCAGACATGCCCACAGAGGTCTTACAACCTCAGCTGTGTTTCAGGCTGTCATGCAGCCACAGTCACGTATGGAACGGTACACCAGACAGGGTCTGAGGGAGCTCAGAGCATGTCGCACAGCCATGACTGACAGTATGCATGACATTGCGGCTGCCATCCGTAATTTCACCGATGTCATAGACAGACGTTGTGGGGACATATTAGACCGGTTCTACAACTACATGTCCATGAGCCAGGGTGATGGCGGACGGTTGAGGCATCGACGTGGGAGTATACCAGCAACAGCAGCAGCTGGCAGTCATTGCGGACAACAGGGCCGCGGCCGCCCCCATAGTGCCAGCAGCAGCCCCAGCAATGCTGGGTCTGTGCTTTCATCAGACCGCCCCAGGAGACCACGTGCACGTGGCTCTGGCCAGGCCTGACAGGGATCTGTGTCCAGTCAATGAACACCTGCTTCTGATGACAGTACCCAGTCTGGGTTGGTACCGGATATGGTCCGTAACACCCCTGCAAGGCACAGGTACCGTGTTCATGGCCAGAGACACTGATCTGTATGACCTGGCAGGTACAGTCTGTGGCTGTCCACAAACACCAGTATATGGCAGCCATGAGGTGGAACTGTGTGCATCCATACACACATGTGAATTGACAACACCTAGGGCTACCGCATACACGCACACACTGCATCACCATTGCCCCACCTTGTACTGCTGTCCCTCACCAACACACATACACATACATGTCAATTGGTGGTATCGGTGGCTGACTCAGGCATACCAAGTTCACACCCTGTGCATATGATGAAACTGTGCCACCTCCTGCAATCTGTAACATCAGTGCAGGTACAGGTTAACATGTTGCTGATGCACAGGGTGACTACATAGACGTGTAGTAATAGTATCATGTTGTTAACAGTACTGTGTGCTGAAATAATTGTGGGTATATCACAGCATGCCTGATGCAGTAAGGGTATGATTGTCATGTACTGTTGTCTACACCCATGGTAAGTACCATAGTGTATCATCTGCACATGTTTGCATACTGGTGGTAAGGATGTCAACAGAAGGCCACATACATAGGTAGCACAGGGGATAAGGTAATGAAAGTATTGATACGCAATGATGGACATGTAAACTGCAAGTGGCATGTTGCCCACACTGGACTTTGCAATGCAGATGTTTGAGGATGTTGATATGTGTGCAGTACTACACGACTGATACAGGACACACAGGAGCACCCTAGCACTGCAAGCTCACATCTCATACCAAGCTAGACAGCCCCAACACACAAAACTAACTGTCACAGGAGGGAGAGTCCCCATACATGTCAGGGATACTGTGGTGGCAGGCCAGGTAGCATACATCCTACTAAGTATGGAACCACTGAGTGAAGGCTCAGTGTCTGTTATTTGACATGTGTATTACAGCAGGTATGAGCACATGGGTTTCCATCCAGTTATTGTACATCCTGATGGTACATGGTCTGTACACTTGTGTGCGCTGAGACTGGACCCTAGCCATCTGACCTGTGTATTTCCATGTACATGTGCATAGTGCCTGCATATTTGCAGTGTTACCTACTGGAAGTGGTACAGCTTGTTTGTTGTACAATTGACTACATGCAGCCCTGCTTACTGTAGCTTTGTTTGCATGCATGTTTGCTTGCAGTTACCCTGGAACACTGATCCCACCTGCAATGCAGAGTTACAGAGCTTCTGTGGACTCCTAGTGACATCTGCATAGCTTACTATATGTATGTCCATGTCTCACTTGACAAAACATCACTGTTTGTCCTGTTCACATGTACGTTGCCTGTGACACATTGCATATATATGACTTACCTGGCATTTGTCCACGTGAGCAGTCATATATACCAGTGCTAACTAATCACAGGCACTACACCCTCACATGCTCACCTTCTGTTGAACCACCTGCTTCGCTAGGGACGGCTTCACCCCTGGGCTTTCGGATATTGGCAAAGGCTCTTGCTAGTAGTGCCTTTGTTAGGCAAGGCTCAAAAGACAAACCCACCTCCATAGGTATCACAAGGGATAAGAAACTAAGAGTAATGCTACTCAACGCCAGAAGTCTAAACCATAAGATGCACGCACTCAAAACTCTCCTTAGCATGGAGAACATCGATATCTGTGCAGTAACAGATACCTGGTTCAGGGCTACCGAGAGCACCCCAGTACTACCAGGTTATACCTCATACCATGCTTTTCAGCCCCAAAACTTGGACCGAACCACAAAAGGAGGGGAAGTATTGATATTCATCAAAGATACCCACACCTCCAGGTTGGTGGCAAAGCACGAAACATCAGAGACTATCCATGTGCAACTAACAGTGGGTAAAACTGCCTTCCAGGTTATAGCCTGCTACAGACCACACTCCCAAACCCAGGAACTGCACTCAGCTTTCCTGAGAACAGTGGAAAATATGAAGGTCTCTCCACACATCATTATATTGGGTGACTTCAACTACCCAAACATAGACTGGGAGCATGACTCTAGCTCCAACACCCTAGCCCAAAGATTCCTAGAATTTATGAACTCAAATGCTATAGAACAACTTGTTACCACTCCCACAAGAGGGAAAAACATACTCGATCTGATCATCACCAACATGGGGACTCTATGCTCCAGACCAGAAGTGTATCCCTCACTGGTAAGATCAGACCATAAACTAATCTCACTGGATATTCACATCCTGACCCCACCCCCTGCCCAGAAAACCACAGTGAAAAACTTCTCTAAAGCAAATTCACACTCCTCAAAACTGAGGTGGAAACCTTCAAAGCCCCCGGACCTGTAGAAAATATGGCACAGACTGCAGATTCCTCTATAAATGCATTCTATGGACACCTTCAGGAATGCATGGATCACGCGATCCCAAATAAAACCAAGACCCAATCCTCCAAAGGCAGACGTCCTGTCTGGTGGACCCCAGCCATAAACAAACTATACAATAGAAGGAGGAAGCTACTAAATGATAGAGCAAAATCCCAAAAAGGGAAGGCATAACTGATCAGTATTAGCAAAAAACTACGGGCACTCATAAAATTGTCTAAGGCCAGCTTTGAGAGAAAATTGCACAGGACACTAAGGATAATCACAAGGCTTTCTTTAGTTATGTTAGGAACCTGGGTGGCAATTCCCAGATATGCTCAGAGGTAGTCCAAAATGTCAAAAGAAGCACTGAACCCACAGACATTGCCAACATCCTAGCTGACAGGTTCAACGCAAACTTCTCCCCCCCTCCACACCGAAAGGGCAAATATCTATCCCAGCAGAGTGCTGCCCCCCTGACATCTCAGATGCTCAGGTAAGAGCTGCCCTCTCCAAAGCAAAAAACACAGCATCATTGGGACCAGACAGTGTCCCGGGCTGTGTCCTACTTGAACTCCAAGAAGAGCTACACTCAAACATAAAACTACTGTTCAATCTCAGCCTTACTACAGGATATGTGCCCAAAGAGTGGCGTACAGCAACAGTGGTCCCTCTCCATAAAGGTGGTGCCTCAATGGATCCTGGAAACTATCGCCCCATAAGCCTGACTAACTTGGTCTGCATAGCTATGGAAAGGATCATCATGGACCTCATAAATAAAGATATTGGGGACCTACAGACACTGGATCCTACCCAGTTTGGCTTTGTTAAGGGCAGATCCTGCCTCTTAAACCTGGTTGATTTCTTTGAAACAGTCACCAAGGCCATTGACGAGGGGAAGGTGGTCCATACAGCCTACCTGGACCTCGCAAAAGCCTTCGATACAATACCCCACTCGGGCATTCTAGAGAAGCTCACCAGCTTAAATATAAACCCCTATGTCACTAGATGGATTGCACACTGGCTGAAGGACAGAACCCACATGGTTAGAATTGCTGGAGCCATGTCAGACTCCAAACCAGTTACAAGTGGTGTCCCACAAGGCGCAGTCTGGGGACCTCTCTTGTTCGGTATATATTTCTCGGAGGTACAGGCCAACACGGAAGGACTGTGGCTGACCAAATACGCAGAGGACTGCAAACTGGCCGCCATAATCAACTCTCCAGCCGACACAAGCATCCTCCAAAAGGGCCTCATAGAAACATAGAACTTATGCCAGAGCCATGGCCTCAAACTGAATGCCAAAAAGTGTATAGTCATCCCCTTTGGCAAAAACAAAGTGCCCTCAAATTACCACATAGGTGGTAATCTATTAAGTACAGAAGAAGTAATTAGGGACTTGGGGACCCAAGTTGATAGCAGTCTCTCATTTGACAACCAAGTGGCCAAAGTGGTTAGAAAAACATTATATATAGTCCACCTCATCATGAAGGGATTCACATCTAGATCAGGGGAGAGCATCGTGCCTCTTTACTCATCCTTCATTAGGCCCATAATTGAGTACAATGCCCCTCTTGGGATGTACCTTACCAGACACCTGCAGCAACTGGAAAGACCCCAAAAGTACCTCACCAAGAGGATCAAAGGGCTCAAACAGATGCCATATGCTGCCCAGTTAAAGAAACTCCAGCTCTACTCCGTGGCATACCGCTTGTTCAGAGGCGATCTGTGCCTGATGTATAAAGCCATGTCCAACCCGGAATTAATGGACATGCTGCACCTCAGAATATCCAAATCCCATCGAGCTACGTGCTCAAGAGACTTAAACCTCAGCACTGAAATAAATAGGACATGCTGGAGGGACAGATTCATAACCCAGAGGCTCCCTTCACTCTGGAATAAAATCCCAGTCCAGGTTAGGCAGAGTCCCTCATTGACTCTCTTCAAGAGGAATCTTGATGAGTGGATGGGAGATCGTAGGTTTACCCCGGGTATCACTTCTGTGTCACTGTTAGACAGAGGCACAGTATACTAACCTCGAAAAAGGGCATAGCAAAATAAATTTAAAATGGTGGCGAAAGCCAAACACATTCTGGCTAGGTTTATAAATGCCCTAGGGCAGATAGCCTAGTATGAACCTATGAACCTATGTACCTTGTTCCCCATTTGCCCTATGTGCTGTTAATCACCATGGCAATCACAATACTATGGTAGCATGTGCAAAGGTCACTTGTCAGTCACCTCTATGGTACAGTTGTGGAATATGTGGGTCATGTGGCAATGTCACAGCTGCCACATGTACACAGTCAACCCTCTCCCCTACACATGGACGTACAACACATGTATGAGATGCAACCACATAGCCAAACTGGGGACTTAGCACTCTGAACCCAGTACTGGCATAACCTGTCAGGTGGCATGAAATACTACAGTGACTACAATACCAGTCTGATGTAGACCTACACTGACAGCAATACAAACACGTGAACACACTGGGCCATTCGTGGAGCCTAAGAATAGCATCCTGCCTGAGCAGCAGACACCTCTGCAGCTGGCACACATGCATACGTTATGCCAGAAAACAGCACGTGCAACACATAGCACACAGATCCTGTGTGCCAAACAGTCACAGCCTGTACGGCTAGACAACACACCTGCTACAGTTGTGTTAGGTACCTTTATTGTCCGGTACAGTGAGGTCACGCTCACCAGGCTGGACAAGGTGAAGGTCACAGTGATATGCTCGTGGGGCACTATGGTCCACCACATAACACAAGCATACAGGTCAGTCAGAGGCATGGACACATATGACTCAGTCATTGTCCATGCCACTATGGCTGACCTGTGATGTACCTCCCTGGACTACATGATAGGGAACATGGAAGGGCTCTCTGAGCATGTGGCACAGGCTGGTATGACCCTGACCTTGGTTGACATCATACCCTCACCAGGAATGCTGACGAATTACTGTAGCTAAAACACCCTAGCTGAAAGGTTCCTAGCATGTAGTCACTGCATTGCTATGGAACTTGTTACCACTCCCACAACAGGTGAAAACATGCAGCACCTGTTCATCAACAACATGTAGACTATATGCCCCAGACCAGATGTGTATCCCTCGCTGCTAGGATGATACCATATACATCTCACACGGTATATACACATGCCACATGCAGCACCCACACAGAAGAACACAGTCATAATGTTATCCAGTGCAAATACCATGTATTCACATGTGGCAGGCGTCAGACATGGGAACTATTGAAGGTCACAGGTACATATGTGTATTTGGCACACACATACATCATCTGTGTCCATTGCCATTACTGGTTTAATCGATGTCATGCATTATTGTGAACAACAACCCACACACATGGGCATTCTGTGTGACGAAAACACACGTGGCATGTGTGGAATTCAAAACCATAACTAACTGTGCTATGACAGTAGTGAGAGATGCAGTAGCAGAGCATGCTATTTGTATTACTGGGAGATTTGCCCTCTTCCGCTGTACTTATAGGGTGCTGACATCATCTCTGTGTAGAGATTGGAATATGCAGTAGCTGGTGTGTTGTACTGGTTGGCAAAAGGGTCAGTTCTTTCATACATGTAATTGCACACACCCTACTTCCACCCCCCCACACACACACTTGCCATTTGCAGGATTTAAACCCCTACATAACTATGTTATGACACTCAAGACGGATGCATTAGCAGAGCATGCTATTCACATTACTGGGAGGCTTCCCTTCTCCTGCTGTACTTATAGGGTGCTGACATCATCAGTGTTTAGAAAGGGGAATGTGCATCCTGTAGTGTGTTCTCCTAGTTGCCAAAAGGGACATTTCTTTCATACAGAATTGCACACACACAAACCCCCCTCCACACACACTGAGCATTTGCAGGATTCAAACCCCTACCTAACTATGTTATGACACTCGAGATGGAACCATTAGCAGAGCGCGCTATTCACATTACTGGGAGGTTTCTCTTCTCCTGCTGTACTTATAGGGTGCTGACATCATCAGTGTTTAGAAAGGGGAATGTGCATCCTGTAGTGTGTTCTCCTAGTTGCCAAAAGGGACATTTCTTTCATACAGAATTGCACACACACTACCCCCCCCCCACACACACTGAGCATTTGCAGGATTCAAACCCCTACCTAAATATGTTATGACACTCGAGATGGATGCATTAGCAGAGCGCGCTATTCGCATTACTGGGAGGTTTCCTTTCTCCTGCTCTACTTATAGGGTACTGACATCATCAGTGTTTAGAAAGGGGAATGTGCATCCTGTAGTGTGTTTTCCCAGTTGCCAAAAGGGACATTTCCCTCACACAGACTTGCACACACACCAACCATGCTCACCCACTGAGCATTTGCAGGATTCAAACCCCTACCTAACTATATTATGACACTTGAAGGAGACTCATTAGCGGAACGCACTATCCGAATTACTGGGTATCTGTTCTGCACCTGCAGTATTTATAGGGTGCTGACATCATTATTTCTACAGAGGTATGTACATCTAGTACTACCTGTCAGGTGGGGGATAGCATATATATGCATTTGCAGCCACCTACTTCAGGGTCAGATATGCGCATCGCACTGGCAGGTTATGTTCTATACCATGCTTCGTGACCACAGGACCTGTAACACACAACACAACCAGTCCAGACCACCCCTCCCACATCCAGGACACACACTTTGCTTCCCTGGGAACAGTGCCAAGATATGCAGGTGTTCACATACACCATTCCAGTTGTTGACGTCAGGTACAGGCATATTGTGTGTGGGAACTACTCAGGCCACTACAACATTACCCTACAACCACTACAATTTGTGAGTCCATGTGCTATGGCAGAACCACTCACCACAGCCACAAGGGGGAATACATATTGCACCTGACCATCTGCAACATGGGTACTCACTGTTCCACACCAGAGGTAGACCACCATTGTTGATAACTGACCATACCCACCTTTCCCTGGACATCCATATCCCATCCCCACCCCCAGGCAAGGTTGTCACTGCAAACAAAGTGTATTTATCAAAGGCAGACTTTACACTTGTGAAGACTGGGGTGGAAGACTTCAAAGGACCCATGCTGGGGGAGTATACAGGCCACTCTGTATAATCCTTGACAATTGCATTCTATGAGCATGTGGAAGGTTTGCATTGATCATGCTATCCCAAATATACCCATGACTGCTCCACAACAGGATACCTGTTAGGTGTACACCAGCCATATATGAGCTGTCCAACAGACAGAGTGAGCTAATACATTGCAGAGCAGTAGCCCACAGAGGGAGGACATCTCTGAACAGTACCGGCATGACACTTCAATCCCTCATAATCATCACGACACAGTGTTGACAGTGAAATTGTCCAGACAATGCAGATAAGACTCCCCTCAGTCTGTTATTGATGCCCACTTACTGTTAGAGGTCCTCAGCAACCCTCTTCCAGCACACACGAACAACATGGATGTGGCTTAGCAAATTCAAACCCTGGGATCTCCACTGTGTCCCTGCTTGACAGAGGCACAGCACACTAGCCTCACACGGTGCCTTATTTTACTACTTTACAGTGGCACAGTAGCCTACTGTACTGGGGAGACAGATGCCAAGCACACTCTGGCTAAGCTGTCATTCCCTAGGGCAAACAGCCTAGTGTTGACCTCTACACCCATATGTTTAATTGTCAGATGCACATTATTTGTTGCTGATAGACTGTTTGCAGGTCTTTATTGCCATAACATTCCCTGTTTGTATGAACAACTTGTGTATCTGTGGAAGATGTTTGAATATGGGAGGGATCCACTATATCACGTATGTCTCTGTAGTCATTTAACTGTGTGCACTGGGCAGATTGCTGTAATGTGGTTGGTTCCTGGAATAACACGTACAAATACCAGATATGTGTGGCCAACTGCTAAACTGAGATTTGGCCTAAGTGTGTGAGCATGCCCAGTTCAGCCTTCCCATGGCATGTTGTCTGACATATGTCTCATTTATCAAAGTGTGCGAGCATGCCCAGTGTGAGCTTTCCATGTGTTGAACTCTGCAGCCCACCACATTTGTGGATGAGTGTGAACTTCAACAATATCTTCCGTTTATGGTTGTGTGTTGTGTGTCATGTTGTGTAGTTACTGTCCAACTGCTTTGTGTCTGAACACAACAGGGATTATACTCTGCCTGCAGGGTTTGCATGGGATACTTTGCATACAGTTGTCAACATCCTTTCATACTGACCTAACACTGTAGTACCGTATAGTGTACTGGTTCAGTACTTTCACTGTGGTGGACAGTATACTGGGCTTTAGTCCTATCACTGCTTTACATTTCCATAGTGAGCACAACAGCCTGGTTAGGGGCCAGTTGTGCACATCTGACCATGTTGCATTATGTTCAGATATGAACTACTTAAACCAGGCTTGTCCAACATTGGTAGTGTAATCCACAACATAGGTGTACATTGGCAAACACTAGCGATGTGCCCTAGGCCATTTCTAATGCTAGTCGGAGAGTGTGTTTGTCCTTCAACACACATTGTAAATGGAGTTTGCCATGACATATGTCATGGTTAGTATACTGTGCCTCCATCTACCTGTGACATAACAGTGATACCCAGGGTAAACCTACCATCTCCCATACACTCATCAAGATTCCTCTTGAGGAGAATTGATGAGTGACTCTCTGGCTAACCTGTACTGGGAGTGTACTCATGAGTGGGGGTGGCTTCTGTGTTATGGATCATTCAGTACAGCTTGTCCTATGTATGTCAGTGCTGGGGTTCAGGTCTCTCATGTGCATAGCTCACTGCCATTCAGATTGTACAAGGTGCAGCATGTTCATTGATTCCAGCTTGGACATGGCTTTATACATCAGGCACAGCTTGCCTCTGGGTGGGCAGTATGGCACTGTGTGGAGCTGCAGTTTGTTTAATCAGGCAACACATGGCATCTGTTCAAGCTCTTTGATATGCCTGGTGAGGTACTTTTGGGGACTTTACAGTTGATGGAGGTGTCTGCTGAGGTACATCCCACAGGGGCTATTGTAGTCAATTGTAACGCTGATGAAGAATGACTGCAGAGCCACAATGACCTCCCCTTATCTAGATCTGACAACCTTCATGATTAGGTGGGTATATGGTATGTTTCTGTAAACACTACAGCCACATGTTTGTCCAATCCAGGATATCTATCACCTTGTGTCCCCAGGTCTCTCATTACATGTTAAATACGTAATGGGTTAACACCTATGTGGTAATTGGTGGGCACTTACTGTATATCCATGGGGGTTGACTATACACTTTTCTGCAATTAGCTTGCTGACATGGCTATGGCACCAGTTGTCTGTTTCTATGTGGCCCTTTTGTGGGATGCTTGTGTCAGCTGGAAAGTCAGATATGGTGGCCAGTTTGTAGTCCTCTGCCTGTACCTATGGGACATATATACCAAACGAGGGAGGTCCCAGGACCAAGCCTTGTGGGATGCCAGTTATATCTGGTTTGTAGTCTGACATGGCTGCAGCATGTCTGACCATGTCAGTTCTGTCCTTGGTCTGGTTTGCAACCCCTCTACTGACATAGGGGTTTATATTTAAGCTGGTGAGCCTATCTATAATGAACACGTAGGGTATTGTATGGAAGCCTTTGCAAGGTCCAGCTACGCTGTGTGGACCACATTGCCCTCATCAATGACCTTAACGACTATTTCAAATGAGTCAAACATATTTAATGGGCAGGATCTGCACTTAAGAAAGCCACACTGGGTAGGGTCCGGTGTCAGTAGGTCCCCAATATCTTTATGTCTGCGGTACATGCTGATCCTTTCCATAGCTGTGCAGACCAAGCTTCTCAGGATTCTGGGGTGGTAGTTTGCAGTATCCATTCAGGCAACACCTTTGTTGAGAAGGACCACTGTTGTTGTACACTGCTCTTTGGGTACATATCCTGTGGTAAGGCTGACATTGAGCAGTAGTGTGATTTGGCATTCCATTCTTCTTGGAGTCCATGTTGGACTCAGTCCAGGACACCATCTCATACCATTGCTGCTGCTGTGTGTTTTGCTTTGTAGATGCTGGCTGTTACCTCAGCATCTGCAATGTCAGGGGGCCAGCAGTCTGCTGGGATAGATATTTTGCATTCTGGGGGGGGGGGGGATTTGCACTGCACCTGTCAGGTTGTATGTTGGCAATATGTGTGTGTGTTTGGTATGTTGTTTGCAATATTTGTGTGATTCAGAGCATATCTGTGAATTCCCAACACGGTTCCTACCATCAGTTGAGAAAGCCTTGTGATTATCCTTAGTGTCCTGTACAATTTGTATCTTCATAGGTTCATAGGTTCATACTAGGCTATCCACCCTTGGGCATTTATAAGCCTAGCCAGAGTGGATGTGGCTTTCGCCACCCCTTGCTATGTGAATATTATGGCCATTTATGATTTACTTTACTGTGCCTCTGTCTGGACGTGACACAGTGAAGACCCCCAGTGTACATCTACGATCATCCATCCACTTGGCAAGATTCCTGTTGAAGAGTGTCAGTGAGGGGCTCTGCCTAACATGGAGTGGGATTCTGTTCCAGATTGTAGGGAGCCTCTGGGTTATGTATCTGTCCCTCCAGCACATCCTATTTCATTATGTGTTGAGGTTGACATCTCTCACTCTCACAGCTCCGATGTCTTTGAGTTTACTGGGGTGGAGCATGTCCATTACTCCTGTGTTGGACATGGCCTTGTACAACAGACATACAACGCCTCTGTGTAGGCAGTATGTGACTGCATTCAGCTGGGGTGTCTACAGCCAGGCAGCATATGACATATATTTGAGACCCTTTATCCTCTTGGTGAGGTACCTTTGAGGTCTTTCTAACTGCTGCAGGTGTCAGGTAAGGTACATCCCAAATGAGGCATTGTACTAGATTATGGGTCTGATAAGAGAACAGTATAGGGGCACAATGACCACTGTTGACGTAGATGTGAATCCTTTCATGATACGGTGTCCAATATAGACAGTCTTCCTAGCCACATTGGCAATGTGAGTGTCACATAACAGGTTACTGTCCACTTGTGTCCCTAGGTCCCTGATTACTCCTTCCATACATAATGGTTTACCACCTATGTGGTAATTTGTGAGTACCTTGTTTGGTGTTTGGTGGGACATTCATACTGTCCAGTGTCTTCAAGACGGCTGGGTGGGGTTCCTGTGTGTGAGAGTGTGGTCTGTAGCATGCTACAGACTGTACAGCAGTCTTGCCTATGGTTAGTTGCACATGGGTGGTCTCCGATGCTTTGTGCATTGTCAGTTACCTAGACATATGGGTGTCTGTGCTGAATATGGATACTTACCCTCCTTTTATGTTTTGGTCCAGGTTTTGGGGCCATAACGCATGATATGAGGTATAACCTGGTAGTGCTGGTGTGCTGTCAGGAGGCTTGCAGCAGGTTTCTGTCACTGCACAGACATCAATGTTCTCCATACTGGGGAGGGCCTCGGGAGCATGCATATTGAGGTTTACATGTCTGGCATTGGTCAGCATTACCCTTATGTTTCTTTCCACTTATGTTTTCTAGGGTGGTGGGTTAGTCTTTTCAGCCTTGCCTATGAAAGGCTCTATGGAGGTGGCAAAAGCCTTATCCAATATCCAGACGCCCAGGGGTAACAGGTGCAAGCCATCCCTGGAACAGTAGCATGGCTTGTCAAGCATGACATCCCAAGCAGACAGACATTGGATCCCCTTGGAATGACACCAGTAATTGTGCCACTTGTTAAAGCTGATCATTCTGTGTTTGTACTGTGGCATCATTCTTGGTGAGGGTAGGATGCTGCAAACGGTCAGTGTCATACCGGCCTGGACGACATAATCGGAGAGCTCATCTATGTCTCTTTTCATGTAGTCCGGGGAGGTACATCTCAGGTCATTCACACCAGCATGGACTATGACTGCATCATATTTCTACTTGCTTTGGGGTGACCTGTGTACTTGTGTTATGTGGTGTATTGTAGCAGCCTACAGGCAGCTTACTGTACCCTTTCCCTTGTTCAGTCTGGTGAGCGGGACAGCAGTGTGTCTGACTATGGAGTCACCTATTACAACTGTATCAGGCATGTTGTTTCTCCTTCTGGCCTGTGACTGTTTGACACACCAGCTTTGTGTACTATGTGTTGCATGTGCTATGTTTGGAGGTTGTGGTTGCTTGGGTGTCTGCTTTGGAGGCCTCTGTTGGTGTGGTGTGTTTGTAATTAGGGCCTCCGGGAATGTTTTTCTGTGTTTATGTCTTTGGTTTGCAGTTGTGATAGGTCTATGTGGGACTGGGTTTGTGGTGTGTGTGGTTCCCTTCTCCTCCTGACTAGTTTTGACAGTACTGAGTTGAGGGAGCTCAGCCTCCGGTTTGGATAAATGGTTGCATCTCTCACATATATTTGTATTTCTTTGGGGGAGTTGAGGGTTGTCTGTGTACTTGGGGCAGGTGTAACATTGCTTCAAGATTCACAGATTCAAGTTGTTGTAGCTGGCCTTAGTGGATTGTATGTGTGGACATATTTTATTGCCATACTACTGATCAGTGATTACTTCCCTTTTAATGTTTGCTGTATCATGTAGTAGTTTCCTCATTCTCTTGCATGGTTGGTAATGACTGGAGTCCACCATGCCAGATGCCTGCGTGTATGGCATTGTGTCTTGTTTTAATTTGGGATTGCATAATCCAAGCATTCCTGGCAGTGTTCATGGAATGCCTGTATAACAGGTTCTGAGGTGTGGCCCATATTTTGCACCTGCACAGGGCCTTTAATAGATTCCACATCAGTTTGGAGGAGTGCAACATTTGCTTTACACATGTTTTTCACTGTGGTTTTCTGGCCAGGGACTGTGGTCAGGATGTTTATATCCAGTGTAATTACTCTATGGTCTGGTCTTACCAGTGAGGGATACACTTCTCATCTTGCCATCCAGTACCCATGTTGCTGATTATCACATCCAGTATGCTTACCCCTCTTGTGGGAGTGGTACGTTGTTCCTGGGCATTTTGGTTTATGGATTCTAGGAACTTTTGTCCTACAGTGTTGGAGCTAGTATAATGCTCCCAGTCTATGTCTGGGTATTTTCAGTCACCCAATATAATGTGATTTGGAGGACTTGATATATTCATGTATTCCCACATAGGCCAGGTGCAGTTCCTGGTGTTATGACGGTAGTCTGTAGCAGGCTATAAACTGGGAGGCAGTTTTAGCCACTGTTACTTGACCATGGCTAGTCCATGCTGCTTCTTGTTGTGGTACCAACATGGGGGTGTGGTTATCCTTGACAATTATTGCTAGTCACCCTCCTTTTGTAGCTTGTTCCATGTTTTGAGGCTGTACAGCACAGTATGAGGCGTAACCTGGTAGTGTTAGGGTGCTGTTGTGAGCCTTGACCCAGTTTTCTGTTACAGGACAGATATCAACATTCTCCATGCTGGGTGAGTTTAGGCTGCATGCATCTTGCTGTTTAGACTTCTGGCATTGGGTAGCATTACATCTAGGTTCTTATCCCTTGTGATACCTATGGAGGTGGGTTTGTGTTTTGAGCCTTACCTATTCAGGGCACACTGTGGGTAACAACAGCCTTTGCCAGTATCCATACGGCCTGCACTGATAGCTGCATGCCAGCCCTAGCAGGTGGAGCATCATGTCATGCTCAGCATGTCATCCCAGGCTGGCACACATTGGATCCCCTTTGACTAACTGCAATACTTCAGCCAATTATTGCAATTGATCATCTCATTGTCATATTGCGGCATCATGCTTGGTGAGGGTAGGATGTTAGTCAGGGTCCTCAAGTGTGCATATACTACATGGCGTTACATTGCTTAACACATGGCATTCATGCCTCAGGTGATGCTGCAGGGCTGCCTCTGTCGGATGCACATACTACACTCCCTGTACATGTTTGACAGCAGGTTATGTCATTTTAGGCATCCCTGTTATTATATGAGTGAGTCAGAGAGGGGTATCATTCCCAGGGTTCCTACTGAGCCAGTGTATGTACTATGCATTGCCTCTTTGCCAAGGCCAGGGCATACTGGGCACGCCTCCTTCTGCCTACTGGGCCAGGCTCAGGTTGTTCCTCCTCCAAGTCATGCTCTGCCTGTGATGGCTTTGGCAATGGTGGGGGGCTGTTTGGCCCGGCCCTATGCTGGTCCTGCTGCAGCTGTTTTCACAAGATCATATTATGTAGCATAGCACATACCATGACAATTTGGGTACATGTGGTTGGTGAGTACTGCAAGGCTCCACCAGATATGTCCAGACACCGGAACTGTGACTTGAGCAGCCCAAACACACGCTCTATTACATTACGTGTTTGTGCGTGTGCCTCATTATGGCATTCCTGTTCAGGTGCATGTGCGTTTCTGATGGGTGTCATCAGCCACGGCTCCAGTGCATAACCTGCATCCCCCACTAGGTGTCCATGTGGGATATCCCCATTGGCAAATGTCTGGTGCAGCTGCGTCAAATGCCAGATATGGGAATCATGGTAGCTCCCAGGGCAACCAGCACACACATTCATTATTATGCCCTGGGCATCACACACGACCTGGCAGTTGATGGAGGGGAATCCCTTGTGGTTAATGTAGGCCCTACCTCGCTCACTGGCTGATGCTTTGATGCGTATGTGCATGCAGTCTATTGCACCCACTACCTCAGGGTATTCCGCTATTTGCTGGAAGAGACACATATTGCTGGCCAATACCTCACGGGCATTGGAGAAATATACATGATCACTGACATGTGCTGACATGGCATCCAGGAACTGGTGCAGTACCCTGGAGGCTGATGCCTGTGATATCCCCATCATATCACCAGTTGGTCTCTGGAAGGTACCTGTTGCTAGTATTCTTAGGCCAACACATACCTTGGTTTCCACTGGGATGGGTTCCCCTCTGTTGGTTCTGTGTGTGAGGCGTGGCCTGCACAGCTCGACAATTTGCTGCAGGAGGTCTCTGTCCACTCTATAGCGCTCTACTATCTCCAGCTCATTTAACCCATGGTAGGTGACCCTGGGTCTGTACACTCTTCTCCGTCTCCTCACTGTGGGTTGTCTGGCACCATCTGCATTGTCACCACCCTCAGCAAGTCACCTATGTCTCCTTATGACAGCTATGGCAGCCCCTAGCATTTCTGCTCTGAGTTCAGCTTTTTCAGTTTTCACTTCTAACAGCTTACTCCTGTCTTGCAGTGTCTCTTGAGAGAAACATCCTGCACTGCTGTTTGCAGAGTTTTAAGTGCTTGGCTGAGCTACTATTCTGCCTGTGTAATTGCCTGCTTCTAATTGTTTTCACCTGCTAGCTCTAGCAGTATTCCCTGCTAGCTTCCTACTAATTCTGTTGCTTCCGTTTTCCTTTCTGTTTCCTCAGGGGGTAGCAACGCGCATACCAGCAGAAACACGCTCACAGTGGCTTACACACACGCACCCATGCTTACACGGTTCAGAATCTGCTTATTCCGGTTAAAATGCGCGCACACCAGTGCAAACAGTCTTACAAGTCTGCCAACAGGCTCCCACATCCTCAGTCTGCCTTACACGCGCACACACTGCCCTACTCGCGCTTCATGGCATGCACACGTGCACCTGCACGCCCAGCAAGAAACTTTGGTGTAGGCAACAGTGTACACCTTTCATTTCTTGACTTTTCCATGCTTATGTTGTGGCACTCCTCTTTCCATGATATGTGTCTGACATCTGTCATGTAACACTGACCTCCAGTGAACTGCATTTCTTTCTACCATTCCCCCCTGTGATGTCACCTATCTCCTACTCTATTCCTCCCCCTTATGTATCTCTTACACTACTCAGAATGTGCTCATTTGCTATGTGACAGTGGAATTCAGTATCCTAACACTCATTTACATCAGATTGCCTACTAATGCTTAGTTACATGTCTTATACTCAGCTTCCCCCCTTAGCAACCACTAAACGGTGGCCATGTTGTTTTTGGTCTGCTGGTCCCTGCATTGTAAATCCATGTATTGCATAAAACCCACATTTGTGGGTTTATAACCTTCATTTTTATGTTTTAGACAGTGCAACCCGTTTGTGCGGGGCTGCGCTCCGTTTAAACATCGGCGATCACCGAAAAAAAAAAAAAATTATTTTTCATATTTGCATCAGGGTACCTTGCCAATGGCCACATATTTGGCCATTGGCATGCTGCCTGACACATATGCACCCTTTATTTGGAGCTGACATGGTTCCATTGTGATTTTTGCAGAAACGTACTCAGTTGTCAACTGAGTACATTTCTGCAGCTAAAACTGCTCTTACATGGGCTGCTTTGGGCTTCGTGGATCGCTAATCTACCTCATTTGCATGCCTTTTGGCTGCAAGTGAGGTGATTAGCATATCCACGCCCACTCCGTGTAAGAGATGTTTTAGCTGGTCTCTTACACAGACTTTAGGGCTGTTCCTGGATCGCGAAGGCTGCATGGAGTCTTACACTACTTTTAGACTCTGTGCAAGCCTTCGTGAATCCTGACTTATGTTTCTGCTAAAATCCAAAAAGGTTTAGTTCCAAGAATAACTGCTTTCAACATATCCAGAGGACTTCATAATAAACACAATTAGAAAACAAACTGAAGACTCATAAGTATAATGACTAGCATACTGTGAATAATTCCTTATTTACATTTATGTAACTTTTTCTTCCCTTTTAAAAAGTTTGTAGTTAATTCAACTGTTTTTCCTGTTTAAATAAGTTTAAGTTTGAACTGCCACTGTATTTTTTTAATCCAACTAATCCACCCATTTTCATTAACCTGTTCAGGCACAAAATGTACTATGTAAAAAAAAAAAAAAGCCTTTATTTATTTTTACAGTTAGTGGCATACTAAATCTTAATAGCATAGTTATGCTCATAGATGTGCTTCCTGAATTTCCTTTTTATTTTTCCGATGTAGAACATTTCACAGGTCAGACGTAGTAGTATACAGAAAAATACAGATGTTGTTTGTCTTTCGTTTTTTTCCCAGTAAGGGGTCACCACAGCAGAACTCTGGTCCGCAAATGATTGGCAGTAGATTTTTACGAAACGCCGAAGTGCCAGCTCGACGCCCAACCTTCAATGAAGGCATGCCCATTTATGCACGCATGTCTTTCGAACACTACCCAACCGCAGGGAGGATATGCAGACTCCTCACAGAAGGCACTCCCAAGCCAAGCCGAGAATCGAATGGGAGAACTTCTTGCTGTGAGGTAACAATGCTACCGCTGTACCACCGCAGCATATATACAGAAAAATATAGATATGCAAGTAAAATATCCTGGTAAACTATATATTCTATACGTGAAAGCACAAAAAGGACATTTGGCAATGTACCTACACATAGAACAGGAGGAGCATCTGTAATTTCCCCTTTTGCTATTGTGACTGTCCATTTTCAGCTTGTGTCCATTTTCTTTCCAGCTGCTTAATATTTCTGCCTTTTTTGTTAAACTTCAGGAAATCTTCCAGTATCGCAACAATTTTTTTGCTTCTTGATGGAATGTGCCAGTTGTTAATTAATACATTCCTACTGGCATTACCATAAAGGACATGGTGGAATTCCATCCAAGGTGTTTTTTTCTGTTGTGTTTGTCCCCATGCCAGATGCGATAGATTTTCTAAAAATATTGTCTGAATATCCACAAGCAACAAACTTCTGATGTAAACTACTTAACAAATTTTCAATGTTTTTATCCTAGTGGTTTGGCTGTTCACCAGGATTTTCTTAATGTAGGTAGGATGTATGCTTCAGTAGTGCAGAAAAGGGTTATATTTTGCAACCTGCTTTTGTCATTGCTCATATATACTGCAACATCCAAAAAATAATAACCTTATTAAAGTGCTACCATCCTCCTTGCTACCTTCCCATTAAAAAATATGCAAATAAAACAGTTATAAATCCTGATGTTGTTGCAATCTAGAATATTATATTCCCAAAATGACAGCACCAAATTGGCATAGTTTGGGGTCCATCCTGGTCTCCATAGCCATTCCTTTTTTCTGTTGAAAATATTTATCATAAAAACAAAAGGAAGTAGCGCAAGGTGGAATCTATACAATCAGATTAAAATCTGACATCATCTCCTCCAGTATATTGTACTTATAAGTAACTCATTCTGTCCAAATGTCATGTGGTATAATTGTACATAGAGACCTAACTTCCACAGTCACAAGAAAATCAATTATTAACTAATGCATTTTTGATTTTTTTCAAAATATTAAGCATGTCTCTGGCAAAAATGGCATAGTTTTGGCAACCTCAACTGAAGCATTCAACAAATGCTTATTCTGGCTCCAGGTTAGAAGTTAGTGTTGATACTATCCCTCTGAAAGGAGGATGTGCTGTGTTTTTGTATATTTTGGAAATCACAAGCAGTTTTCCAATGACTAGATCATTAACTAGCAAAAACACTTACATGGTATTGGAAATAACCCCTTTCATCATTCTGTCATACAGCCAACTGTCAATGCTTCTATAAGCTTTCTTTTATATCAACAAGTGCTACCTCCTTATTTAACTCCTGATTTTAATGGCATTAATATTGGCTACATAATCAAGTGTCACCGCCATAGATCTCCCTTGTCAGTTGGATTTTAACAGAAGCCAGGTATCTTTCTCAACTTTAAAAATAATTTATTTAGTTTTTTTTCCTTTTTGCTGTGCTGATCAGGAGATCACATTGATGAAGAGATCTTAATGACACCAATTGTATCTGACTTGATGTCTCCTTAAGAAGAAAGGAGCCTGATTTGACGCAGCAGAATTATTCTGTCCTGGAGCAGAATTCCAGAATGCCTAGTGTGGGGATGTTTTGAATCACTAACAAGGCAGCTATTAAACAAACTAATAGGGTACCAAGGGACGTACAGATCTGGTTATTCTATGCATAAGTAAGTAGATTTGGTATGACATGGGCCAAGATCACAACTGGGTAGCAACAGCATTTAAACTGTCTACATAATATCAGAGTGGCTAAAGTCAGCCCAAGTATCCTTTAGGTTAGCAGTCTATATTGTACCACAGTAGTCTTTAGGAGAGAGCTTTCCAATCTCATCACAACTTATCTAAGAAAATTCTGAGGCTATTTTATATGTTCTTGCACTGTATTCTGATGAAGCACAGATTCTCCCCTCTTCTTTCTAAGATTTTTCCTGTATCTCATGGTTAAAAGGGAAGCACTGCACCTTCTGTAGAATTAATTGCCATTCATTTTAGCACATCTCATAATGATATTACACAATGAGCAATCATAACTTTTTGGGAGTTATGATTTTTTGCTCTCCTGAAGTGATGTTAAAAGCACAATGTCCCAAATCAAACAGATTTTAGACTAATTTTCTCAGATGGTCTCACACATACCAGATTAAGTATAACAAACCTGATGATGCAGAATCTTATGTAAAAGTTGAATTTGTTGGTTTGCAGCATTACTGTTGTCAGTGTCAACAAACCTAATTACTCTTATTCATTTACATGTCTTATATACCACATATATGGACTACAGATGCTAATGAGCTTTTTCATATTTATTTCTTACTTATCTCCAAGCATATCACATTATTAAAAATATTAAGCAATAATTAAAATAATAAATTGTCATTTATTAAAAACAATGTCAGTAAGATCAGGCTAGTACAATAAAATATGAACATATTACATCCACTAAGATGAAAAGGCATTCTTAAACAGCTGGATTTTCGGGAGTGTTAAAGCAATCCCTTCTACAACTACATTTTAATATGGCATAGACCATGCTCACCTTTTGGATGCTGTTGTCGATTATGTCATTACTTTGGTCCTTTAACGCAGTCCCTTTTATTAATTCCCACCATAAAAGACCATGATTAATGGTTCTCTTTTGTGTACCTAAAAACAAAGTGTTTTTGAGGTTTTATGTTCTCATTCAACATAACTATCAAAAGGTAATACTTGTCTAATGTATTGAATATATGTTTACAAGTCTTAAATGGAAATCATGTTCTACAGTTAGGGCAGCAGTTATTCTAAAACCTAATGATCATACCTCAGAATTGCAGCATTTAATCAACTGACAGCAGCTGGCTTCTAGTATGCAGTAATATGCTACGTATTTTGCTATACAAATGGTGATGGTGCAGGTGGTACCAGTTTCTTTACATGCCTGTGTGACGCCCACCACTGCTGTCAATATATGATGGGCACCACTATGCCTCATCCGCTTGCTGGGTCAGTAATCAAGGAGCCTGAATCTTCACCACTGATGCTGGAGAGGGGCGTGCACTTGAAATACAAATGAATACACAGTATTTCCAGATGCAGACCTGTTTGCATCAAGTACAATTTCCCTTAAGAGCACCCAGGGAACACACTCAGCCCAGGGTCTGGATGTATCTATATCTGTCTCCCTCCAGGTCCCCAGTAAGTCTCCCTACTAGTACTGCTGTAGGGTTAGGTCATCAGCTGAGTACCCAAGCCAAATCCTCCAGCACCCTCTCTACAAACCCAGTGCTTTGTGTCCCTGCCCTAAGTAGCTGACACACACACTCTTTAAGATTTAATTTTCACACAGACACACACACACCTGGGAAAGGGTGGCACAGGTTTACTAACTATGCCCCTTCTGCCCAGACTATGAGGCAGATTCACTGCCACCAAACACTCTACAGTCAGCTAATCTAAGGCCCTTAACAAATGGTGTCCAGTTATACTGTGCAATATTAATATAAATGGTAGCAGTTCACCAAGATGATTAAGCCTTCTGGAGTGGCCTACACAGTGTCACCAAGTAAATATAATTACTCCCATAGGTTAATAATTTCTAAAAAGGACTAGCCACAATGAAAAGTTTAAATATATTTAATAATAAATCATACAAGAACAAGAAAATACTGAATATTTATTCATAATAAACCACAGAGTTCAAATCACAGGAAATACTGAAAAGAACATTGAAGGACAGACTCGGACAAATAAAGAAAAACAATATCTAAACTATGCTTCACTATATTCCTGATTGAATCTAAGATACTTTTATTGTTCCCTAGTAATTTACTTGGGCAAGGCACAATGAAATACATGAGCACTCTCTCTAGTCAGGCCCCAAACAGAATACTCTATATTCTGAAATTACTCCCTGTAAAATATAATATCCAAGATGACTTGCAGAATGACCTCATCTGGTCACCTGACTCTAGGGTTCCACAGTATCTCCTTTTGAAGTTTGAGGCAGGACTTTAGCAGACTGCTACAATGCACATTTAGAGCTTTTATTGCAATGCCTAGGAGCTAGAAACATTTACAACACTTCTCCCTTCTTTACAAAATTATTTATTTATTTACATTTGTTTACTGGGAAATTCCAACTGGACACAGGCCTTTTTTCAGTGGAGGCCCAGGGAGAAAAGCTCCACAGAGCAACAAATGAGCAGCAGAGTATATGAAGAACAATTAAATATGCATACAATGGCAAATAATACATACTGCAGCAAACATTAGATATACATACAGTATGAAATATGGTAATGAACAGATATACCAATATCTAGCTAGAGGCTAAGAATAAAGGTAGGCTGTATATACAGATAGTACTAAGCTCAAATGGATACTGTTCTAAACTCATATACCTAAATCTTATATAGAAATATTGCACTAAACTCAAACAAATATAAAGCAGATGCTCCACATGAAGGTGGTACAAGCTAGAAGGGCTAATGGCATGGAAGGGGAAGATAAAGGAGTAAGAGAGGAGAGTGAGTGAGTAGTATATGTGGTAGGGTCTGTATTACATGATCAAAGTTTCAAAAATTTGAATCTGATATGGTCAACACCATATAATCAAAGTCTTGAAACTTTGCAAATGTAATAAAACACAACTACCTACAAAAACAAACCATTTAAATGCTCTAAGCAGGGGGGCAAGCAGCCCTGCACCCCCCACAGCCCTGCTACTTAAATATACCAACTCCGAGATCACACTACAGTGCAGAAAAGGGAAATCATCCCTTTCCGCACTGTACAGAGATCTCTGTTAAAAGATTCAAAGTTTCAAGACTTCGATCATATGGTATCGACCATATCAGATTTGAAGTTTTGAAACCCTATGTGGTAGTGAGAGAAAGCTAGGTGTAAGTCAGTTGGATATGTATTTGGAGTTGAGATGAAGTGAGGATGTTAAGCATGTTATAACAGGTCTGAGAGATTGAGTGAGGAGGGAAAGGGATAGTAAAGGATGAGCCAGAGCCTGCAGAGGAAGGAATGCAATGATCAGATGGTATAAGGCAGGGTGATTAGGGGAGGGGAGAGGAAGGGGAGGTAAAAAGGGCGGTTACTAGTCGGGATTGGTGCACTGCGGTGGTGGTGTTGCAGTAGCGTTGTCGCTTCACAGTAAGACGTTGTCCTGTTTGATTCTCCGCTAGAGTGTCTTCTGTGTGTAGACATGCATGAATGGGCGTACCTTTGTTGAAGGTTGTGAGTCAGGGCTGGCAACTCGGCACGTAAAAATCTACTGCCAATCATTAGCGGACCAGAGTTCCGCTTTGGCGACCCGTAACTCGGAAAAGCCGGAAGACACAAACAAATTAGTCGGGATTGGTGTATGGGCATAACCAGAGACTTTTTAAGTGAGTTTTTAGTGCAGTCTTGAAGTGATTGCAAGAAGGTAGTGTGGTTATAGAGCAGGGGGAATTGTTCCATAATCTGGATATGACTCAGGAAAATAGTGCTTCTCCCACTGAGTTCTTGGGTTTGGTCACTAGAAGTAGATTTTTGCTGCTAGACCATAGTGGTCTAGTGGAGCAGTAGGGCTAGAGAAGGTTTTGAAGGGATGGGACTTTAAGAGGATAGTTTACTAACTTGTGGGCAAGAGAGAGTTGATCCAGGTGAAGAAGTTGAGGGAGTTCAAGCCAGTCAAGTTCTCTAAGTGAGATACAGTGGTGGCTGCGATAAGATGCACCAGTGGCAAACTTAGCAATTTTATTGTAGCAAGGCTCAAGTTTGTTTAGGTCTGTTTGTCTAAGATAGGTAAATATAGGAGATGCGCAGTGTAAAGTGGCGATTAGATGGGAATTGGCAGCAGAAATTCTGGCTGTCTTGGTGAGGAATTGTTTGTTTCTCTGCAATGCACCTAGTTTTTTTGTGAACCTTTTTTATGGTAAGAGAAATGTGAGTGTCAAATCTGAGATTGTTAGCAATGTCACCACTAAGTAGTTTGGTATGTTCTGTCAGGAAGACAACGGTATTGTCTTTGGCTAGAATATTAAAGTGTGGGGGATAATTGGGTTAGATTTAGTGAGTTGGAAGATAAGCAGTTTAGTCTTGCTTGGTTGAGTAATAACTGGGCATTAGATAAGAAGTTTTTTCATCTGTAGAAAGCTGGCTATGTGATCTTTTGAAGTTCAGGTATAGTTGGGGCTGAGCAGATGAGGGTGGAGTCATCTGCATACTGCATAAGAGAAGCATGCTTGGTGGCTGTGAATTGCTGTTGGTGAAAAGTGAGAATAGTAGGGGACCAAGGATGGAGCCTTGGGGAACACCAAGTATTATAGGAAGTCAAGGAGATAGGTCATTATGCCACACAACCGATTGGTTTCACAGCTATCTAACTGGCTGCCAACAATCAGTAGCTGATTGGGAAAAGGATAGGTTAGTGAGAACCAGGGTTGTCAGACGTCCCTATTTGGGCGGGACTGTCCCGAGATCAGCAGCCTGATCCCGAGTCCTGCCCTGCCGGTTTAAATCCCGGGCAGCCTCCGCTTTGTTTTTTTTTTTTTTTTTTGATTGGCCTGTATACCAGCATATGGGCCAATCAAAAATCGCTAAACACGGAGCTTCTTGTGTTTAATGCGGAAGTTCCATCAAACATCGCAGTTCCGCATTAAACAGAAGTATCTCTGTTTTGCGATGTTTTGATTGGCCCGTATACCGGCAAATGGGCCAATCAAAACATCGCAAAACAGACCTACTTCTGTTTAATGCGGAAGATCGCAGTTCCGCATTAAACAGAAGTAGCTCCATGTTTAGTGATTTTTGATTGGCCCGTACCGGTACACGGGCCAATCAGAACATCGCAAAACAGAGCTACTTTTGTGTAATGCGGAACTGCGATGTTTCGCATTAAACAGAAGTAGCTCTGTGTTCATTTATTTTTGATTGACCTTTTTTTTTTTTTTTTTTTTTTTTTTTTTATAGTCTTCACTTACAGTGAAAGACCTTTTTATTTTTTTAGTCCCTACCTGGCCAGTCGGAAATATGGCAACCCTGGTGAGAACAGAGATTAGTAGTTTGTGTGAGACCATGTCAAAAGTATTGGATAGATCCAGAAATATAACAGAGGAGAACAGGCCATTATTTTTATGATGAAGGATAGCATTAGTGAAAGAGACCAAGGTGGTAGTAGTGCTGTGGTATGGCCTGAAGCCATGCTGGGTGTTGGAGAGAAGATTATTAGCTAAGAGGTAGTCTAATACTTGAGAATGGATGCATTTCTCAAGTATCTTGGAAAGTGTAGAAAGGATGGCTATGGGGCAGTAATTGGAGAGTTCAGTGGAGGAGCCACTTTATGGAGGGGAATGATGTGGGATATTTTCCACAGTGTGGGGACATAGCTTTCTGATAAGGACTGATTAAGATAGAGACTGGATAAGCTAGGGCTTCTGTTGCTATTTTTAGCAAGTTTTGTGGGTAAAGTTTCAATAGAATATTTTTTATATAGGAGGTAGGTAGGTACTGGTGAAAAAGAAAAAACTATGGGCAGAGTATTTGGTTTTGATGTAGGGAGGGTGGGTAGAGGGTTGTGTTGTTTAGTCAAAGACAGAATGGTTTCAGTAAAGTGTTTATTAAATGAGTCAGCAATACTGATGGAGGAAGGGGGAGTGGTAGGTGTTGGGAGCCTACTTTACCTGGGTGAAGAATGGAGTTTATTGTGGACCAGAACTGCTTAGGGTTCTGATGGGATAAGTTTAGGGCAGATGAATAATATTGGGTTTTATCATCTTTTATTTGCTTTTTGACATTGTTGCGCAAGTCTAGGAATGACTGTCTAGAGGAGGGATTTTTTGTTAAGCGCCAGTGCTCCCAGGCCTTATCTCTGATTTTCATTAGTGCCCTGGTGCATTTTTGTAGCCAAAGGGAGTAGTGTGTTTTGACTGTGGCATTTCTTATGGGGGCATATGTGTTTAGGATGTTTAGGAAGGTGCTATTGAAGAAGTGGACAGCTTCATCCAGATTGAGGTACTTTAGTGGTGTCCAGTCACATTTTTTGAAGGGATGAGATAAAGGAGAAAGGGTTAAAGTTTACCCTATTTTGGATTTACTTATATATGATGGGTTTAGCACAATTTAAGTGGTGTCTCAGAATGAATGTTGGAGCGTGGTCACTGAGGCTGTCTGGTAGACAATCAGCTAAGTATGAGTTAGAGTCTTTATTGACTAATATCCAGTCGAGAGTAATATGTTTGTTAGAGTTTTTATTTATCTGGGTAGGTGACTGTATTAGTTGGGAGAAACCATGAAGGTTTATGTGGTGGGCTGAGTGACTGTTACTACAAGATAGCCAGATGATATTAAAATCACCTAGGATTATGATTTTCTGGGGTAGGAGTGGTTCAGGAGGTTTTCCGAGGTGGGATGTTTTGGCCGGGTGCGAAGTAGCATCCTATGATGTTGATTGTTTTATTTGGGTTTAGTTTGAGACTGGCATATAGGATTTCTTCATTTCCAATGTGGAGGGTAGATGTGTTTAGGATCTGGATGTTGAGGTGGTGTTTAAACATTAGAGCAACACCATTCCCTTTCTTAGATAGTCTGTCTACTCGAAGAATGTTATAACCTGTTGGGAGTATTTCTCACTTTTGATGTGAGGTTTGAGCCAGGTTTCGGTCAGGACGAGAATATCAGGAGAGTATAAAGCTATGTTGGCATTTAGGTCATGGGTTTTATTAGTTATACTTCTGATATTTAGATCCATGAAGAGGAGGTCAGATGGCTTTCTGTTGCATGTTGCCAGAAGGAGCAGCTATTAGGCAGATTTTTAGGTGCGTGGTTGGTAATGGTAGGACCAGTGTTAGGGTGAATATCACCACTGAGTGCTAATTTAGATAGGGCAATAAACATAAGTTTTATAAATCTGGTAATTAACTTGTCATGTTTGGGGATATTTTTGTTTGAATGTAACAGGTGACTGGTAGTACAGTGGGTGTACTGGGATGGAGATTGTGAAGGTATAACAAGTGTAATTAGTAGGTGGGTGATGGATAGAAGTGAGAGTAAGGGTGCAGTGATAGTGGTGGGGTGTGTCTATTATGCAGTTCTGGTAGAATGTAAGGTGTGCAAGAAGAGTGCAGGTAAGGAGTGTAAGCACATTAAGTAGTAGCATGACTGCGTCAGGTGAGCTGTTATATTGGAAGTGGGTGGGGTACTGTGGGTGGTAGAGGAGATAACTTCCTAGTATTGTTCTGATTGGCTGCTGGTTATTGGGCATACAGGTGGGATTAGGGGCAGGGTGGGATGCGAAGTGAGCCCATGTGTGGCACGGGCAAATAGAGCAGTCTTAAATCTTTCCAAGCTGTGGATCACCAGGCACGCATCTAATGGCTTACCAGTGAAAATAATTCAATTGCTGAAGAGCACTTGTGCCCTGATGGGAAACTAGTAATTTAATGATGGTATCATAAACAGCAGGAATCTAATATAGACTTAGTATTGGGGAGGAGGGTAGCAAAAAGGATGTGAACCAGGTGCAATGCAAAAAAAAAAAAAAACACAGCCAAACCAGAGAGGCAAGCAGTGGAAAACTATCAGTGAAGGCCTCAGAAGGGATGAGTAATAATATAAACTCTACCTGTAAAGTGAAGGAGAGAAGACACAGCAAAGTTTATTAACATTGGGAGTGTGTCTTAATATTGACTTGCTTATTAGTAGCCAGTTTGTACACAGATTAGAGTAAGGAGATACATTAAAAATGAAGGGGAATATATCGAGATGCAAATTAACAGGTGGGGTTCAAGTGATACAAAACCAAGGCAGACAGCACTGAAAGGGCTGCTTGAGGGTTAATTTTTAATCACAGAGAATAGGAAGGACCAGAATGAATTAAGTGTATACAGTCTAGTGAACAATTAGGATTACTGCACAAGCTGGATTACTGCCAAAGCTAGCAGAAAATGGCTGCTCCCAGACCTGCCAGCTCCAAACCTACTGAGCACTGTGGGGTGAAATTTAATGATTTAACAGCTCATTAACATTACCCTTATTCTTCTTAAAATAAGTCAGCTGGTTAACAATTGCTGTGCCAGTGTCCTCTATTGAAACATATACATTTAATTAAGTTACCGTAATACATGCACATTTCTCTTCATTTCAGCAGGGTGCACTCTTGATACATTTTAACACAATTAACACAAGCAAAGCTCACAAATACATTTTCAGCGCAAGCATCTGTACAGATCAGGATGATATAATGACATACAATTATGTATTAAAGTCCAGCTAGCTGTGCTGGCACAAGTCTTGCATCTACTGTCTTACTTCTCCCCGGCAGTACCTGCTATTGTCACAGCCTGACAGCAAAATTAAGGCAGATTCTTTGACTAATGCATGTAATTACTTACCCCAGATCTGGAAAGTTACCTGTGTAATTCATTTTTTTGTTAAATTAAGTTTGATGTATACACTACAATCCTAAATCTATTCTTTTAGTTGCTGATCTTTACCTAAGCATGACTTTTTAAGTGCTAGAACATTTGGTCTTTTCACTCACTTTTTGTCAGTCTGTTGCTTCAGTTCTTTTTACACCACTTCTTTAATTCCTCATAGTATGAAGTACTGTCAGCCTTTTGTGTCTGTGCCTGTATCCCAATAGTTAGCTGTTGCGCACCCTTATATAAATATGGCATTATCTCATCTGATTTTCATTTTTTCTCCTCAGTTTCAATTCCTTTGGCCTTTAGTCCAGAAATTTATGAAGGATTTGATATATTTAACATGATACAATCTAAGTTCCTGTGCTTAATCGTGGATGTCTGTTTTTTTTTAGTTATGTTGTTGCATTATTACTTGTCTTGCTATAGGAGTCAACTAAACCCTTACAAATTCAAATTTTTCCTATAACTGTTTTGTGACTTAGATTACTTGGGGCTCACTGTTACCCCTTCATTATCTACTGTGCAAAAAAGTGATGTACGAGCTTTTTAAAAGGAACAGTATCACTGGGTATGATTGATGCAGTTGCCCTTTTCACATATACTCTAAATCAGCTTTAACCTTTCCGGTGAAATGAATAACTTTTGGTACTCCATGATGCATAAATGATGCTTTAACCATGACCTTACCTATTAGAAATGTATAAAAAGATTTTGGATGTCTGAGAAACAAAGAAAGTATCTATTTTTATTCATTAATGTTAAAAATGAATCCTAAATTCAAGTTCAAATCCTAACTACATAAAAATTGCTTTGCTCAATGTCAGGAGTCTTAGTAATAAATTACTGGAGGCCCTTGTGCATTTTGAGCACATACGTATCTGTGTAGTAACCAAGACTTGCTTTAAGTTAAAGATAGTGATTTCTCTATACCTGATTTCAGTGCCTTTCATACATTTTGTCCTGATGAAAACTGCAATGACATGACCATATCCCTCAAGGACCATATCATATCTAGACACCCCAGAGAACCACAAAGTGAGGTCCAACTTGCCCTAAGCAAAGCATTTTACTAGCTTGTAACTTATTATAAGACACCTGTCATGTCAACAGATGAAGATGCTGAATTCCTTAAAGTACTTGAACAATTGCCTATTACTGAATGCATGTGTATAATCGGTTATTTTATATACCCATTGATTCACTAGAACACAAATACATTGAAGGTTGCATATGCCTAGAGATTTTTAAACTTAATTAATAAAAACTCCCTAAAAGAGATAGTGTGCCATCCAGAGGTTAACATATTCTAGACCTGGTTCTAATATTGCTGCTACATATACCACCCCTTCTAGTTGCTCCATCCTGAGAAAGTCTGCTTAAAAACTTGTAACTTCCTCTGTTAAAATCTCTAACACCCCTTCAGCCAATAGGTCTGATATAATTTTCATTCATTCCTCAACTGATGGGTCTCTGATCTGGCTTAGCCGCTTTTTCCAGATTCACAGATCTAACTCTTGGGCTCCTCACTTTACCCGTAATGTCCCATTAACCTCACATATCTCAGATCTCATTTGCCGCCATATCATTCAGATGTAAATCATCTTCTCTTGAGCAACTGGGTGATGTGCTTCTAGTTCTAAGTTTAGCCTTTTTTGGACTTCCTCTCTTGCTGTCTTTGTAATTTCTTGGTTTCTGTCCGTCAGGCTCAGATTTTCCTACCTGTTTATTTTTAGGGTACTCCTCTATGTACCATTGTTGGTACCTATTTTTCCTTTTCTCCTTCTTTTTCTCTTCCTTCTTTCTTACCTACTAAAGGGCATTCTTTGTACCATTGTTGGTACACCCCCTGCTATATAAACAAAAAAATCTTAGTTTTTTTTCTCTTAGTGAAACAATGTCAAACGAGCCTATGTATTTCAAGAAATGCACTTCCTGAGGGTATTAGATTCCCAACTCTGATGCTCACAGGGAGTATGTTTACTGCTACTGTAATATTTGTGCAGACTTAATTTGTGCGCACCTAGTAATCCCAGGAAAGAATTGTTTTTCAAGGGCCTTCTTCTTTCTTCTTCCTCTTCTCTAGCTGCTGGGGCTCAACCCCCACCAAGAAGTCCAAGAAAGGAAAGCCTGAATCATCTCTAAAAGACAAGGACTGTAGATAACAGTCCCCTGACTGTTCATTAAGATTGGCTCTGACAACTGAGCCTCCTTCAGAGATTTCTAAGAAGATGGATTCCAACAACCTCAGATCCTACCACTTTGAAGTCCAGGTCTCCTTAGATCCAGTCCCCCTGGTTCTTGCCAGAGCCAGTCTCTCCTCTGCTTCATTCACTGTTCCTGCAGGAGATGCAGTGGATATGCTCCAGGCCACCAGCAACCAGTTCCTCCCTTAGGTCCTACAGGAGCTTGTCCAAAACAGAGGTAGATAGGATGATGAGGATATTTCTCAGAATTTAGATCCAGATGGGGGTAATTCCATCTCCCATCAGATCCGTGAATCTGCCCTCCACCAAACCTCAATTGATCTCTCCTTCTCTGATTTGCCTTGTGGTTTTGGAGCCCTCAGATCCAAGATTGTTGAAAATGTGTTCATCAGATCCAAAGACAGATCATTCTTCTGCTCTGACCATGTTTCTGAGTTGCCCAGTTCTGACCCTTTTGAAGCAGGGCAATTCTTGGAGCTGAAGCTTTGGCAGCAGCTCCAGGGAGTTGGGGTCGACTCTGAAATTGTTGGCGGTGTCTTTGCCTCCAGCAGCTTTGACACTGGACAGCTGTGGTTCCACTTCCTCCTTGGGACAGGGGATTTGGGATGATTCAGGGCACATCATTTCAGGGGACTTCATCTCTGGTGTAGCTCTCTGCTGTTTCTCTGGACCTTCTGCCTTTGAGGTAGGGAGAGGGCCTTCTCACTGCTTAGAGAGTGGACACTTTGCCCCCTTCATTAACTACATTTAAGATGTTTTAATCACTATGTGCATTTACTTATTTGCTGTTATAATGTATTAGTGTTGTCTACTGTTGCATGAATAGTGTAATGTGCTAACTTCTGTGTACTGTTGCATGTATGGTTTATCATCCCTAGCTTCCTATCCTAGTAGGATCATCTCCTCTTCCCCATCCTAGTTGGCCCTCATACCCACATCTGAAACCACCCTCTAGGCTATTCCACTAGCTGTTTATCAAGTTAAACCATTTCATTTAACCTTGTAAACCCCTAATACTTTTTATATTCTCCGCTCTTACAGTTTGCCTTCAGTATATTTCCTAACCTAAAGACTCCCATCATTTCTACGTCATACCAGGCTCCGTGCTGCGGTAGCGCTGTCGCCTCACAGTAAGACATTGTCTTGTTCGATTCTCAGCTAGAGCGTCTTGTGTGTGGAGATATGCATGAATGGGCGTACCTTCGTTGAAGGTTGTGCGTCAGGGCTGGCAACTCGGCACGTAAAAATCTACTGCCAATCATTAGCGGACTGGAGTTCCGCTGTGGCGACCCCTAACTGGGAAAAGCCGAAAGACACAATAACAACCAGGCTCCAGACAGAGGAAAGAACCTTCAAACAGAGATCCTCCACTGGTCTCTTTCGGCCTGTGCTAGAACTGCCCAGAAAAATGTATGTTATCTAATGGGAATGTTATTTCTACCTATTACTATTGTATATAACCCTGCGTATGATAGCTAGCAGCCTACGGTGGATTCCAAATACCCCCTTTTTTTCAACCTTCCCTGCTACCCTAAGCGTTCCTGTTATTTACTCTCTGTCCACTAGGTGGCAGCATATACCCATCCCACACTATTCACTTTATCTCCCATGCTAAGCAGGTACTGAATCACTTCTAAGAGATCCACTAATACCCTGCCCAAGCCTTCAACCTCTGGGACCCTCCTTGCTCTTACCTATCACCTTTTTGTAAACTAGTGCTCCATTCTCCATACCTTTCCCACCCGCCCCCAGCACCTCTACACATATAGAGTCATAACCACTCCCATTATCTCTATCAACCAATCACATCATCCCACCCAAATTACTAACCACACCCCTAATTACTGACTCTAACCAAATTCTATCACTGCAACCCACCTCATTAACTAACGGACTCTCACACGCCTCACTCCAATCTACCACCATGCCTATCCTATCTCCCTCAACCTTAACCCATGTAGCACTTCTTCTTACTTTGTCTTATCTAAACTATCTTACCACCTCACCTAACATTACTTACTCCCCACTTCCATATAACTAACACATTCCTCAAACCCCATACACTTGCCTCATTCCCCATCTCCCCCTCTCAGTTCAGCAATAACAATATTACACTATTCCCCTACAAACTCAAACCCATCTCCAACAAAAGTACACCCCTCCTCATCAACATCACTCCAATAAAACTAGTAACCCACAAACAAGAAACTAAAATACTCAAACACCTTCTATTACATATTCATCACTTCATCACCATGTTTCTATCTGGCGATATCCACCCAAACCCAGGCCCCCCCTTCCCCACAGAATACAACTTCCCCTTCGCACTTCCGTCATATATCCAGAAAGTCCCTCCACTTCACAGCTCTAAACGCCCAAAGCATATGCAATAAAATCCCCAACCTCCATGCCTGGCTCCTTCATAATCAACCAGATATACTATCCATCTCTGAAACCTGGTTGAAATCCCACATAAATGACTCAGAACTAATTTCACCCAACTACTACAGTACTTGGAAAGATAGAACAAACAAGAAAGGTGGGGGAGTAGCACTGCTATACTCTTCCTCCCTCTCAGTTACTCCCTTCACGAAACCCATTCCACAATTTAATAATGCAGAACTTTTTTCAACCCTACTTGAGATAAACAAACAAAAATTCATCTGTATCGTGTCCCTCTATATCCCTCCAGGTGATAATATCACAACACTAGAACATATTCTCTCGTGGTTTTCTACCTATTTAACTAACAAAACCATCATCCTGGGTGATGTTGATATCAATTGGGACACTATTCATTCCCCCACAAACCCTCTAAATATAAACCTCTACAATTTCTCCCAGCTCATCAACACCACAACTAGACCTTCCAAGGACTTCTCCACTGGAAGTACCCTTGACTGGATTCTAGTATCCCAGCCTCACTACATCTCTGAAAGCAGTACTCTTCCCGACCCATTCAATGACCACTTCCCTACCTTTGCCCACCGTCTTTACTCCCCCTTACAACTATCCCACACTTATATCTCTACCCGGTCATTAGCAAACTTCAACCCTAAAATATTCTCAAAGCTGCTCAATCAAACAGATTGGAATCCACTAAGGACTCTACCTCTAGATAGTGCTGTTACCTATTTCAACACAACCTTTCTACACTCACTTAACACCCTGGCCCCCCTAAGAACAAAACAAATTAAAAGTAAATCTGCTCCATGGTTAACTAAAGACACCTTAAGCGTAATGACTCTCCTAATACAAAGCTTGGAAGCATTACCAGAAAAACAAAACAATCACCACCCTTAACGAATGCAAACTACTGTGTAACAAATTTAAAAAACATATTTCTTCTGACCACAAATCTTATTTTTCCACACTACAATCTAATCACAGCACAAACCCTAGAAAATTCTGGCAGGGTACCTCCTCTCTGCTTACTCCAGTAAAAAAAGAAAACCCCTACCCTGACCCAAATGCCATTACATAGACCTCTACCCAATTCAACTCTTTCTTTATCGACTCCATTGCCAAACTAACTTCCTCCTTCACCAACCATCCTAGTTCTACACCCCTACAGCCACCTACATATTCTTCCTCTAGTACCTCTTCTCACTCAACTACCCCCTCCTCTAATACCTCTTCCCACTCAACTACCCCCTCCTCCATATCCCCTCCCTTCTCCATACAGCCCATCCCAATCTCTACTATTAAAAAACTCTTACAAAAGCTGAACCCAGGTTCAAATGCCCCAGACCAAATTCCCTCTTATTTCTTCAAAATATCCGCAAATGCCATAGCCTTTCCCATCTGTATCCTAATAAACAGGTCAATTACAGAAGGTCTGGTACCTCAACACTGGAAAAAGGCCTTCATTATTCCACTTCACAAAGGTGGGAGCAATAATAATATCCAAAATTTTCACCCAATTACCATCCTGTCTCCATTTCCAAACTGCTAGAAAAATGCATCCACCTACAGCTACTACCCTATCTTATAAATAACCAACTCCTAACCACCACACAACATAGTTTCAGGCCCAGCCACAGCACCACCACCGCTCTCCTTACCTTCCTCGAAACTATCAACAAAGCCCGCGACTCTGGCCTTATTGTGTCCACCCTCTTATTAGACTGATCCAAAGCCTTTGACACCATCTCTCACAACCTTCTCCTCACCAAACTCTCTAACCTAAACCTATCCCCCACCACTATCAAATGGTTTACCAGTTACCTATCTGATAGACAACAAGCAGTCAAATGGAAAAAAGCTACCTCCCCATTCCTCAATACTCCCACAGGAGTACCCCAGGGTTCTATTTTTGGGCCCCTGCTATTTAACATTTTCATAAATGACTTCTACCAGACCATCCCTGAAACTCACCTCATCCAATATGCCGACGACTCCACCATAATCTGTTCTGCCACCTCTATCCCCATTCTAACTAAACTAACCCAAAATGCCTTCTCCATAACTGAACAACGGATGCTAGACAACCACCTAACACTCAATGCCACAAAAACTAAACTAATATTATTTATTCCTTCAAAAACCACCATCCTAGGGCTCAAGCTCAATGCCAAGAAATGTATTGTTATCCCCTTTGGGAAAAAACATGTAACCATGAATTACCATATAGGTGGCAGTACACTAAACACAGAAAGTGTGATAAGAGACTTAGGGACACAGGTGGACAGTGGTCTCACCTTCGATAACCACCCTCTTGAAATAGTATCTAATACAAAACTGTTAGGTGTCCTAATCGATGACCAACTCAAGTTCGACACTCACTTACAAGCAAACATCAAGAAAACACAGAAGAAACTTAGCATGCTCTATTGCCACAATCAGTACACCCCCCCACCAAACTAACACTCGCTACAACATACCTTATCCCATCCCTCCTTTATGGAGCCCACTCCTCACCAACCTACAATCCTCCCTAAAAGTTATACTGTCCTCCTGTTACTATAAAATTTCAAAATTTGCAACAGGTCACAGATCCCTAACACATCACTGCCCTGCCCTTCACAAACTCAACTGGCTATAACTACCTAACTACCTCACTTATATCCAACTCACTCAAGCCCATAAACTCATCTTTAACCCATGTCTCTGCCCCTCTCTGGCCTCCACCTTTAAGATGCACCAGCCCAATAGATCTCTAAGATCTAACTCCTAAAATCTCATTGAGCTACACAAACCTATCCGTCCCCCAGGGAAAAATCTTCTGTCTTTCTCCATACCTCGCCTGTGGAATTCTCTTCCTCCACTAATCCACACAACTAGCAACCTATCTATCTTCAAAACCTTACTCCACTCCCATCTAACTTCCAAATGGGAATGCTCCTGTATCCATCCTGCATGAAATTCCCAACCCAAGCTACTCCCCTACATTCAGCAAACCTCCAAACATCCTACTATTATTACTTAACTCCAATAATCATCTGTTGTACTCATACACCTGTATATAAACAAAATTGTATACCACTGTAATAAGCATCCAATCATCCTACTATTTATAAATATAATTACATAACACTATAATAAGCACCTATTGCAACCAACAGACTTTGTACCTAAATGAAATTGTTTAATCACTGTATTTTCTTCTTAATGTATGCATGTTTTTGTATTTTTTCCATTTTGGGTATTACCACATTATCTATTGTTATAATTGCTTTGTAATTAACTTATAATTGTTTTATTTCATGTACTGGAGCTTTTATTCCCAGGACTCCATTGAAAACAGGCTCCTAGTGGCCCAATGGACAATCCTGGCATCCAGGGTTCAGTCCTGGGGCCGCTCTTGTTCAGCATCTACTTCTCTAAAGTACAGGTCAACACTAAGGGACTCTGGCTAACAAAGTTTGCAGATGACTGCAAACTGGGAGCCATTATTGAATCCCCAAATGATGTGGATACTCTACAAAAGGGCCTTACAGAAACAGATGCTCGGTGCCAGAGCCATGGGCTCAAGCTCAATGCCAAGAAATGTATTGTTATCCCCTTTGGGAAAAAACATGTATCCATGAATTACCATATAGGTGGCAGTACACTAAACACAGAAAGTGTGATAAGAGACTTAGGGACACAGGTGGACAGTGGTCTCACCTTCGATAACCACATCGTCACAACAGTCAGGAAATCCTTCTATGTGGCACACCTCATCACGAAGGGCTTTTCATCCAGAAAAAAGGAGGTCATTGTCCCACTGTACTCATCCCTCATTAGACCCATTATAGAATACAACGCCCCATTTGGTATGTACCTCTCAAGACATCTGCAACAACTGGAAAGGCCTCAGAAATACCTCACTAAAAGAATCACAGGCCTAAAGCAGACGCCCTACGCTGACCGCCTTAAAAAACTCCAGCTATACTCTGTCGCATATCGCCTACTCAGAGGCGATCTCTGCTTAACATACAAGGCCATGTCAAACCCAGAGCTGTTGGACATGCTACACTTAAAGAAATCCCAATCCCTCAGAGCTACATGCTCCAGGGATCTAAACCTTGTCATCACAATAAACAAAACACGCTGGAGGGATAGGTTCCTGACCCAGAGACTCCCCAGACTCTGGAATAGATTGCCCATACATGTCAAGCAGAGTGCCTCTTTGGACCTCTTCAAGAGGAACCTTGACGATTGGATGGGAGAAAGGAAATTCACCCCAGGGATCACGTCAGTCGCCCTGCTAGACAGGGGTCCAGGAAAGTAAATAATGTGGGAAGAAATAGCCAAGGAATTGTTATGGCTAGGCTTGTATAGGCCCTAGGGCTGATAACCTAGTACCAACCTATGAACCTATAAATAAATAAATAAATAATTCATATACTATCTCTATCCCACCATCATGTTTGAGCTGTGATCCTCTCAGGTCTATCCTACCGGGACAGCCAACCCAATCAAGTCTGCAATCTGTCCTTCCTCAGGACTCGCTTGTCACTTCCAGTACAACACCAGGCCTTCCCACTGATGAGTTGCCTAGGAAGAGAATGTGCAAAAGGAGTCACATAGAATCCCCTCAGGAATCTCTAACAGAGGATACTTCAGTGAAGGGGAGGAGTACCCCAGATCTCCACCTGATGATGTCTCCTTTGGAGAAATACAGGAACTTCTAAAGCAAAAAGGTGGATGGTCTTATGAACCCCCTTCCCAGGAAGGGTCAGTGTTCCTGGAGGCTTTTGGGTCTGGCCCAGCTACATCTTGGGTGACTCCACTGGCTGTTGAGTTGATAGATCTTATTTCACACTGTGCATGGAAGGAGCCGGATATGGTGGAGCCTATCTCCAGGTGACCTGATAGGTTTTTAGTCCCCGAAAAGGACAGAGCCTATTGGAGCAAGGGGGTTAGTAGATGCCATGGTCATGGTGGCTGGCATTAAGAAAGAGCTTGCAGACCAGATCTCATATGTCCATCACCCTAATGTGGAATCTAAGGCTCTAAACAGATTTGGAAAACCTGTTTATGCTTCAGCGACCTTTACCCTATGGTCACTGAATTATTTGGCGCAATTTACAAGGCTGCAAAGAGATTTGACAAAAGAGTTCTCCAAATTTCTTTCCAGGTCCATGTCTGTGGAGGACCAGAACAAGATTTCTTCACAACTGGCCACCCTTCAATACATATCTAACACATCCATGTGGCTGATGTCCCACCCTGCAGAGGGTTCCTCACGGGGGCGGTTTTGAACATAGCCATCAGGAGACATGCCTGAATGCATCTGTGCAGTTTTGCAGAGAAAACTGTAAAAGGCGAAAGAAACACTATAAGAGCCGGCAAAAAATAAAAAGTCGAATTGTAGTTTATTAAGGTTAGCGCTTTCGGAAAGAACGTTGCCTTGCCTTCATCAGACAAACAGAGAAAAAAGCACGCAAACTTCCTTTTAAATAATTGAGCATGCTAAATGATCCAATAAACGTGAGTTGCATTCACCTTAGTGACATAATAGCAACCAACACGTCAGCGGAACTTAGGTTTTACAACAGATTTTGCATTATCTCCCTTTTGTCACAAACTGACTAAATTTAAAAACAATCGTCCTATCATTTTCAAAACCTTAAACAACAGATGTACATACTGATTCCCTACCAAAAAAAGTAAACATTGTAGTTATAAAATAACATACATTAAATAAGGCAGATTAAAAAGCAAAAAGTGGGTAAATCTCTGCGTATTAACACAAACTAATCGGGTCGCCATTACAGTTTCAAATTTCATAGAATGCCAAAAAGGTTAACAACTTAAAGGTTAACAAAAAGGTACAACTTTCTTATCATACAGCATAATTGATATGCCACTCCAAAGTGATAATGTAGTTAGGGATTTGGAAACTTGGGTGTATAATTCACTCTACTTTGATCAATATGTAGCAACAGTGGTCAGAAAATATTTGTCTGGCACAGCTAATACCTAAGGGTATATCATGGAGGTTTTAAAAATGTATTATACCCCTGTACAGTGAACTAATTAGACATTTTGTTGAGTATAATGCCGCCTTTGAGATGTACCTACCTAGGCATATTAAGCAATTGTAAAGGCTTTTGAGGTTCCTAACTAAGAAGATTGCTGGATTAAAGACTCTATCAGGAAAGGCTCAAAGTGCTGTCACTTTACTCAATGTCTTACAGACTCTTGTAGAGTGATTTATGCCTTGTATTCTGAGACATTATTCACCATATCTTCTTTGGTTTCCTGCATGTTCAGAAATCAAATAACCCCACTAATATTAGAACTAGAGACCTAAACCTCCACAGTTAGATGAATAAAACATTCTAGAATAGACAGGTATCACCTAATGCCTTCCTTATCTTTAAAGCAGACTTCCCCAAAAGGTTAAATAATGGGACATGCTAGTATCCTTCAGATGAAGTCTGCATGATTGAATAGTTACCCATAAATACACTCCTTGTCTGACCTGCTCTGCCCTTTTTGAAAATGGGGAAACAACACAAAGGTGGGTATTGGAAAGATATATATGGTCTTATGGCCAAACTGCCTTGGAACTCCTGTGATGCTATGAATGTACCATATTCAGTCACTGTTAGAGCTTTTTGTCTATGATCGATGTCTGCTGATTAGGGCTTACCCATTCACCAGTTTCAGTCAGTCAAAATAAGAATTCCTACAGAATGAGAGCATTATCTTTTGAAGAAAATAAGACAATATGAAAAGATGGAGTCCAGAAGTGAGGTAGCTGAGGTGTTTGATAAAAGAAGGAAAGAAGCACCACACAACAGGTAATTAAGGTGAAAGCCATTTTTTTCCCATTTCCCCATCTTTTGCTTCATCTGACTTACTCTTAAAGCCTTTCACTAAAGAGAAAAAAGCAGCCTTTCGCAAGGATAAAGTGGAGGAAGAATGTATATGAATATCTGTACTGGGAGAATAAAAAAAGACTGTTTCCCCTCCACTCATATTACCAGTGGAAGGTGAAATAGGCAGCTCATAGATGAGAGCCATCAGCGTTAACTCTGCACATTCAGGTGGAATGCCATTCATGTGTGCATTTGTTGATAGAACAGTCATGGCACTTTACAAAAACATAGCTATGCATGTTCACCATTACCATGTCATGTGCCATACTCAGTACCTTGAAGTTGATATAAAATGCTAGTGTGGAGTGCTATAATATGGTGAAGTATTATAAAGATACCTCTTTGCATAGAAGGTTGTGATTGGCATAAAGCAACCAAACACCAGATCAATGTTAGTAATCCACTAAAGAACATAAGAACTACAGAAACATGACTTCCATGTTGTCAAATGATACAATACATTTATATTTTGTCTTCAAAGAAAAAAGTTCTACTTCACTGTCTTCCTCTGATGAAGAGGAATTTTATACTAGACAGTAGCGTAATTCAGTCTGATACTAATTAGAATGACCTCATCAATTGTTCTCCCCCTGAAAACATATTTGTTGAGACAGTTCACTTGATCAATAAGGCATATAAACAGGATCTTAAGGATGCTTCCTCCCAGTTAAAGGTGCACTTCTGCAGGTTCTGTTTATTAAAACAGAGCAGCGTTAATGAGGAGTAATATCTCTTTTGATAAACAGCCCAAGTATTAAGTTAGTATGGAAAGCCTGGAGTCCCAAAAAGAGTAAATATGTTGCAGAGTGCTCCAAAAGAGGTAATTTTTGAGCAAAATCTATAACAATCATACAGCCAATGTCAACATTTTATCTATACAATTCCATGAGATTCTTTGGAAGACAGGTTTAAGGTTAATGTCTGCTACTCTCTGAAGGAATGGAAACATTTAATTTCTTATAAGGTGGCGTACTACTCAGCCTGCAGTGTATTTGACTGGCAGTGCCTTTACTAGCAATTGTATGCCCTGAGTAAGCTGAATAAAATTATCAAGAACAGCATTCAAATGTTGGTGTTGTGAACAGTTTGCTTATGTTAGCTGACATCAGATTTTCTAGGGCTGTGTGCTGGAAATGGATTCTAGCTTGACATGCCAGCTTTGTTCCAACAGCTATAGTCGGAGAAGACTGATTTCCACACAGACTTATTTTTTCAGTACTACTGGCCCTGCAGCAAAGTTTTGACCTTACCTATACTCTACACAATCCAGATTTAGCTAGCATACCATAATACAACTGTTGTGTTAGGGATTTCAAATATGTAATGGGTCTAGTTTCTTATGGCTACTTTTAAACATTCAACATTTTACCCATTCGAGTCTTTTGTCAGACAGCTAGGGTACTTCACTGATCAGAAAGTGGCTGAAACGTAATGGAAACCAGCAATAAGATTCCACCACCTACATGACTTTACTACACGAATGTTCCCAGTATTGTCTTTATAACATAAAAGTAAAAAATATAGCACAGTACACATAACTCTACCACAGTAACTGAGTCAATGACAGTCATTTTTATGCATGTTTTTTATGTCAGTTTTCTCAACTTTTGACTAATTTTGAGCCTGCTCATACTGACAGATTCTACGATATCCACAGAATATGTTGCCACTTTGAATCTCTTCATAGCCATTCTTCACTTTGCCTAACCAATCTTCACAAATATCGTCTGCCTATAGTTAAACACCAAATTACAGCATATTTCTTGGCTAAAGAGAAGTTGCAAGATTTTTTCAAAACATTGAGTTATACTTAAAATGGATTATAAGCAAGATGTGGACCAAATCAACCATCCTTTATGTACAGATGACATGATTTTTGTTTTGTATTTTTGAGCATGAGATGCTTGAGTTCTATTGGATAATTCATAAAGGTTTAAGGTACTATTCAACTGTACCTGTTAAATAGCTGCTCAAAATCCCAACAAACACTGTGATTACTGTTCCTAGAGGTCCATAATATAGGTAAGAAATGGAATAGAAATCCTTGACAATGGAAGATCTGTAAATGAAAATACATTTTAAATAAAATATCACAGTATGAGCACAAAATCAACAGAGAATGCTAGACAAAAAGGTAAGATACTATGCTGAAATGTGCTGTGGTTATTTATTACTACTAAAATTCAGGCTGACTATGCATATTACTCTCAAGCACTTTTAGATGTATACTGCATGACTTGAACTTTAATAGCATCAGTGATCAGTTTTAGTGCCAGTTCAGATGTTGCTGAGTCACTGAACAGCCAGTTTAATAACAGATATGAAAATAATTATACCTCTTTTACAATAAAGGCTCATTATTATTCAGAAATGACCATGCTGACTAGACAGCCTAACCATTGTGTCTTCTGTAAATTGAGCATATACCAATAAAAAAAAATCTGGCCACCTAAGTACCATTGAGCAACCAGACTTTCTATTGGCATATGCTGAGGGACAGAGCAAAATACAAGAAAAATCAAGTACATTCTGCAAAACTAAAGAAAGAGAAACCTACTCGATTTTTCCTTGCATTTTTGCATTGTCCCCCTTAAAATCTCTTTTTTTAACAGTTCAAAAAAAAAAAAGAAAAAAACAGCAACAGAGATTCTGTTTTCCTATTGCTTCTCCTGCACTGATGTACTATGCAAGTGTGAGAACACAAGCCCCATATGCATATGCAATACATCACTATAGGGAAGACAATGAGGAAGACATATCAAGTTCCCTTATACAAAGACATTGTTTATGTACTGACATTTCATTACTGGGAAGGTCTAACTGGGTAGAAGCCCATTTTCAGTGGAGGCCTTGAGAGAAAATCTCCAGATTATTACAAAACATTTTAGAACAATAATTTTACAATCTTCAAAAATAAAACAAAAACATCTGCCGTTTAAGTGCAATCTGGCATCAGTTGGTCCTTCCTATACCACCCCCTCTCAATGAGGCTGTAAAGTCCTTCAATAAGATTTTCCTTGACACTCTTGATTCTATTGCCCCTTCTAGAAAAATCTGAATTAAATCCAACTATGCCCCCGGCTTACAAAAGAAACCCGAGTGATCATGCGCAAAAGAGATAGCACCTGGAAATCCTGGGTTAAAAATAACTCCCGTCCTTTACTTCAGATATACAAAGAGCTCAGAAACCAGACCAAAAAACTAGTCATCAAAGATAAGAGAGCTTATTTTATCTCTAACCAATGTAGCTCTCACAAAAAATCCAAACAATTCTGGACCTCATTCAACAACCTGCTCCACCCAGGTAAGCCCACTATTCCCAACCCCTTTCCGCACAACACTGCCACTGAAACTGCCATTTTCCTCAACAACTATTTCATAGAAACTATCCAAAAGCTCAGACAAAAAGGTACATCTCACCCAACCCCTCAATCACCTCTTAACAAAATTATTTCCAATATATTTTCTTTCCAACTAGTCCCAATTACCACTATTAAATCTCTTTTAAATAAACTTAAGCCTTGCTTCCCCTCTGCCGACCAACTACACTTCCACTTTCTAAAAATAGCTGCACAGTCCATCACCTACCCTGTCACTATACTTATTAATCATTTCATCTCTGAGGCCCTTGTCCCAGATATCTGGAAATCCTTTTATACAATCTCTCTTCACAAAGGTGGCAACTCTATGATCCCAACTTTATACCCATTGCTATCCTGTCCCCCTTTCTAAAATTTAAAAAAACTGCATCCATGCTCAGTTAATCAAAGACCTTCTTGACAACAATCTCCTTACTCCTACCCAACATGGCTTTAGACCCCACCATAGCACAGCCACTGTATTACTCTCCTTTACTCAAACTATAGCTGAAGCCCGTGACAATAACTTGCTCATCTCCTGTCTATTCCTTGATCTTGCAACGGCCTTTCATATTGTCTCTTACTCTAAACTCCTTACTAAACTTTCTCATCTACATCTCTCTTCCTTTTCCGTCAACTGGTTCTCTAGCTACCACTTCAGCAGGCAGCAATCAATTCACTGGCAAACTGTCCTCTCTTCATCCCTCCCTGTAAATACTAGAGTTCCCCAAGGATCAATTCTAGGCTCCCTTCTGTTCAGCATATTCACTAACAAACTTCACTCTGCTACTAACCTCTCTACACTTCTACAATATGTTGATGACTACACCCTTATCACCTCTGCCCACAACATCCCTGAACTCCTAGCTCTCACTCAACAAACCTTCACCTCTGTCAAAACCTGCCTCTCTGATAACCAATTAATACTAAATCCAAAAAAAAAAATTAACTCCTTCTCTACTTCCTTAAAACACTCGCAAAGCACAAACCCTCATTCTGTAGCACCTCTCCTAATAACACCATCATCACACCTGAACCCCATACCAAACTATTTGGCATAATTATTGATGATGAACTAAAATTCGATACTCATATCCAACAATGTATAAAAAAGACCCGCCAGAAATTTGGACTTCTCTATCGCAACCAGAAATCTCTGTCACCTTCTTCCAAACCTTCCCTCGCTTCACCCCTTCTTCTACCCTGTCTTTGCTATGCTGCCCCTGTTCTTACTAATCCTTACTAATGTTCAAACTTCACTTATCACTAAACTAGAACAAACTTATCACAAAATAGCCAGGTTTGCCTGTAATCTCTCCTATAAATCCCACCACTGTCTCAGCCTTAAATCACTCCAATGGCCAGAAGTCTCTAAACAACTACTTCTACCTCAAATTCACATTACACACTCTATCCTGAATGACCTCTGTTCCTGCCGTTCCATCTCCAACCTAGTCTCCTACAGCAACCCCCATCATCACCTTCGTACTTCCAGCAAATGCCTCCTTGACATATATAAGCCCAATAAAAATATAGGAAAGTTCCTCTACAAATACTCTGTTGCACATGCTTGGAACTCACTCCCTCAAAACATAAGAAGCATTCATCAAAAACACCTGTTCAAAAAAGAACTTATTTTTATTCAGAGTACATGGTCTTTCCCTTGTGTAACCCCTACTTGATCTAGCCTCTTCTCTTCTCAACTTTAAGTCCTTTTCCCTATTCTACTCTTTGCTCCCTTGTACTTGCCTTATATACCTTTCTACCTCCTTCTACCCTCACTTCCATACCATATATTTTCATATATATCTTTAAAAAAAAAGAAAAACAAATGTTTTGATTGAATGGCTTATCTACTGTATTTGTATGTACTTCATGTGTGATATTCTCTAGACCTGTCATAACCTACTCTATGTTCAGATACTCTGTAACTGTGGATTTTCTTATTATGTTTCATGGTGGTTTTAATTTTTTACTGTTATTTTTTTATTTTTGATTTGATTTTTATTGTAAAAATATGTAATACTTCTGGAGCTATTCTCCTTGGGTTTCCACTGAAAATGGGCCCCTGGCTCAGTTGAACTAACCCGGTTAACAAATCTCAATAAATAAAATAATTATAACAAATCAGACACAATATTAAAGCATTGGTTAAGAACTGATACAAGGTATATGGCAATTATTTAATATTTAGGGAAATCTTAGACAGGTTTTAGCGAAATTTAAGGTAAGTCAGTCTAATACAAATTGGAATTACAATATAAGAAGTGAGGGAAAAACAGGCTTATGGTATATTTAGAGAGAAGGCCAGGTAGGAGAAATAGCAAGTAAGTGATGAAGGGAGAGTAAGGAAGTAAAAGGAATGAAAAGGTACTTGTTCACATTTAGGAATATAGTTTATGTCACTTTAAAAACCTTCACAAGATCTACCAATCAAAGTAAAGAGTATTTTGTAATTAAGAAGGACCTAATACAGCTTCAGCTGAGTTGTAGCTTGCAGTGGCTTCCTGTAAATATGGCTACTGTGTCTGTAACACTTTCTCATAACTGTGAAGATTTCACTTTTATCATTATTTGAAAATTACTGTCAATTATAAAGCTAATTGTCAGAATGTTGTCCTCTTCTAGCTTATAATAAATCCAGTTATATTAAAAATAAACTGCACTAGTTTCTGTATCACATTGTACTAGCCCATATGGCTGCTGTGGAATTTCTCCTGCTCAAGGAATTTCAAATATTTTGTGAATGCGGCCTTGTAAGATATTCTGTATGAAAGCCTGTAAGATATTTTGATTAGTGTTTTCACTAAATGTAGTCTTTATCCATGTGTTGCAGTTCATCCTAGATGATATGTTAAATTTCATCTAGATAATGTGAATATATATTTGGTTTAATAACAGCAATAAATAGGCTATTAGAAAAAAAGATGAGAGAGACTAAGTTAGGTATCAAGGCTGAATTAGTCTTTGCATCTATTAACTCATTTACAGACATTCAGAAGCCATTCAACAAGCACTTTAGCTGTTAAATGTCTGAAATAATGCTATGTGGCAAACTGCATGGATGACTAAAACGTACACTGATGTCTATAGAAACAGTAGTTCCTGGTGCTCAAAAAGTACTTTCCAGCATTTTTACAATTTCAGGTTTAATTCCGGATTATCATTGCTAACAGATTTGCATCAGTAATTATGGAATGACAGCATTTAGACAGCTTGCTTAGGTAAATTTCAGTGTGATCTTCCAGTGAATTTATTATATTTTATTTTTCTTTGTTAACGGGGGTAGAACACTGATCCCTGCAGTCATCTTTCAGGTTCTGGACAGCATACAAACTGATAAGATAGCCATGCATAACAATTTAACACTATGCAGATGATGCATTAAGACTAAGCAAGCTGTAGTCATGCATTTCAATTTAAAAATCAGTAAGTTAATTAGCAACCTATACATAATAAATGAAAGTTATGTACTTACCATTATGATAGATTCATGTTGTCTGATTTTTGTCAGATTCAACTTTGGGTTGTTGGATCCCACCTCAGCAGTGACTCTGAAGCTCTTTGGTCCAGGGCTCAAACTCCTACCCTAACCGCAATTCCCTGAACTCCACCTCAGTACCTCAAATTGAGTTTGTCCCTAAAATGATAGTATATCCATATCTAAACTTATATACATATACATACCTCTTGATATCCACATAGAAAACTTCTCTAACATAACAGCCACCCTAACTGAACATAATAATATTTACCTTACCAAAATCCAATTCCTTCCTAAAACTGGCAAAACCAAACTTATACTCCACATAGTCTCCAAGCACACTAATAAAGCTAGCCTTCTCTACCATCTCATAAATCACCTCCTCAGACTTTCCCATTGTGGAAATATTCATCCCAATCTTGGACCTACACAGTTACCCACCTATCTTCAATCTTCCCCTGCTAAAAATGTGCTATTGATAACACTAAATATACATAGTATATGCAATACAATCACAGAATTTCACTCATGGCTAACACACTACATCACAGATATAGTAGCAGTTACTAAAACCTGGTTAAAACAACACATTCAAGATACTGAAATAGTCCCTCCAGGATACAATATTTTAAGAAATGCCAGAACACTTAAAAAGCAAGAGGTGTACCATTCATTTTTCATAAAACCCTTTTATAACCCCCTCTCCAAACCTGTTCCATCTTTTGGTAATGCAAAAATTCTCTTAGCACCCATACAAATAAACAAATCTAAACAAATACGCATTGCAATAATCTATATACCTCCTGGCCAAAACATCCCAGCATCAGAAGGTTTTCTTTCCTGTACTATGAATAATATCACCAATGAAACGATTATTATAATGATACAAATATCAACTGGAAAAATCTAATCACTGTCTCCCCAGTAAATAGTATATACCTTCACGGCTTTACACAACTTATCACCAGCCCCACCGGAATGCATGAGAATAATCAGCTAGGTGCAACCTTAGATTGGGTCATAGTAACTGATCCCCATAAATACTCCAATTCCAGCACTCTCCTAAATATCCTAATTGACCACTTACCAGCATATGCCTGTAGGACCCTCCCTCATGGTCCTAAACCCACACCTATAAAACATCAAGAAATTTAACCAAATTCAATCAACAGCTATTTAACAATATCTTAAAAGCTATAAACAGGTCCCCATTAAAAACATTAGAACTGAAAGATGCTATAAGTCAATTCAACAAAGTCTTCCTAGACTCCCTTAACAGAGTCAGTGCTGAGGTAGGATCCAGTGGGATGAGACAACCCAAAGTTGAATCAGACAAAAATCAGCTTAGCTCCACTTTGAATCAAAAGGACAAAAATAAACCATGCTCCCTAGCTCACAAAAGCCACAAAACAAATATTACTAACTAGAGACTGTGCCTGGAAAGAATGGCATAGAAATAAAGCTGAAACCATCCAAATAAAATATAAGCAGCTATATAATAAGGCAATAAAATAGTTATTGCTGACAAAAAATATTTCTTTCAACAAATATCCAGCCAAACCAATTATCCTAAAACATTCTGGAAAACTATCTTAGCACTCCTTACTCCTAGAACCTCTCAAAACCCATCACCAGCCCAGACAAAGAGCCATCTTAAATAGCTGACATGTTCAACTTCTACTTCATGGTATACTTAAACTTATAAACTATTCCACACCTAATGCAAACTCCAGCTTTACAGAAAATCTAATCCTAGCAACACAGTTAATAGTAACCCCAGCATAAATACCTCCCCTCTTCATCAAACTTCTACAGTCAGCCCTACATCATCTACTTTATCTCTACAATCTGTACATATCTCACTAATGCACAAGCTTCTTATCAAACTAATCAGAATATTTACAACTTACTGCTGGTGCAATAGTCTACCCAATTAGCATTCTGATTAATAGACCCATCACAGAATCTGAAGTCCCTAAACTCTGGGAAAAAAAATCTTATCTCACTAATGCACAAGCTTCTTATCAAACTAATCAGAATATTTACAACTTACTGCTGGTGCAATAGTCTACCCAATTAGCATTCTGATTAATAGACCCATCACAGAATCTGAAGTCCCTAAACTCTGGGAAAAAAAATCTTATCATATTCCCCTTACACAAGGGAGGAAAAACTAACAAATTAACAAATTATCAACCTATTTCTATCCTCTTCCCATTATCTAAATTACTTAAAAAGTGCATAACCATACAACTAATAAAATATCTTTCAGATAACCTCTTCACACCTACCCAACATGGTTCTCGACCAGCACATAGCACTACCACTGCATTACTATCCTTCACAGATACCATGACCAAAGCTATGGATGCTGGCCAATTAACATAATTAATCCTGCTAGACTTATCAAAGACCTTAGATACAGTGTTGCATCATAAACCCTTACAACAACTATCTTCATTAGAATACTCTCAACTTACCCAAAAATACTTCTCCAGTTATCTAACCAAAAGACAGCAGTGTATGTGGCAAAATAGTCTATCAGAATACCAGGTTAATAGTAAAAGAGTTCCTCAAGGATCCATCCATTCTTGGACCCTTGCTTTTCAATATTTTCATCAACAACATTCATACTGCCTCCTTTCAAAGTACACTCTTCCAGTACGATGATGACTTCACTATTATCTCCTCTTACAACAACTCTCAGCATCTCTTAAAAATGACACAAGATATCTTCACCTCTGTTGAAACCTGGTTAAATGAAGCACAATTACTACTCAATCCTAAAAAACTAAGCTACTGTTGTTCTCACCAAAACCACTTGCACATGATTTCAAAATATATTCACAGAATAAAACACTAACTGAAATAGTAACACAGGCAAAGCTACTGGGTATCACCGTAGACAATAAACTTACCTTCAAACAACATATACTTAGTACAATAAAAAAAAACACATTTCAAACTTGGCAATCTTTACTAACATAAATGCTTCATTGATAATCCCACCAAAAACACTAGCCAATACCTTCGTACTACCTTCCCTCCTGTATGGGCCCCCCATTCTCACCAACCTGCATATGTCCCTAAAGACCAAGCTTCAACCATGCTACCATAAAGTAGCCAAATTTGCAACTGGGGTACTTTACCACACGCACCAATGTTAAGTCCTTAACAAACGAAACTGGGTAGAATTCCCCCATTATCTTAACTTTGTACAACTATCTCTTGCTTACAAAATAATATACAACACAGACAGCTACCCCACCTTAAAACCTATCTTATATTCCTACACCACATCCCAAGATCTCCATTTCACAAACAAACAGCTATTAATGTATACAAACCTAACATAAGAAGTGGACACAGCCTCTACTCCTATGCCATTGCAAAACTACAGAATGCCCTTTCTCCAAATATCAGTGCCTTAGATTAATTTAAGACTTACACACTCACACTAAAAATCACTTTCTATAAACACTCATGTCTGCCTTTGCTCCTCAACTAAAGATACAAACTCACACTAAAAATCACTTTCTGTAAACACTCATGTCTGCCCTTGCTCCTTAACTAAAGATACAAACTCACATTAAAAATCACTTTCTATAAACACTCATGTCTGCCCTTGCTCCTCAACTAAAGACTACCATACCTAATCTACCTCCCCTGACTTCCTCTTTCCCTCCTCTGCTGCCTCACTCCTTCACTAACTCTCTTCCTATCCCATCACCTGGCAATTTTTTGTATTTCTGATTCCTCCCTTTCCTGAACTACTAATACATCCTCCTATATCTTCTAGACCTCCTTCTTCTTGACAAAGATCTCTATATTTTTCTCCTACAGCTCATAGATTATCTATCACATAAATCCTCCCTACCCAGTCTCTCACTATAATATGCTGAAGCAGAAAATCAACAAACCACAGAACAACAAGTATAGGTATGAAAAAAGCAACTGCTCTCCCAAAAGTACCTTTATTAAGTGCTTTCATCCACGGTATAAAGGACTTCTTCACAATAAAAGTAAAATCAACCATGCAACATTTATAGTCCATCCATAATACAACACAGTTCACAGCACACCCCTTCAATTAATTTCACCATGGAAACTAATAGATTCACATTCCCAGTATAAAAACAACACTACAATTTACCTATAATTATAATACACATATATATATTTTTGTTAAACATCTACATAAATAATAAGTAAAAAAAAAAAATCTAACAACAAAAGAAAAGAAATGCAGCACAGAATTTTTTTTAAATACATATAAAAAATTAAACACAAAAAATTAACCCATAAAATATGCAGCCCTTAACTTTAACATATTACTTAAGGACATAGCTTCATTTAGTCCAGGGGTAGTAGTGGCATTAGTTTTCAATTGCCATTTAAGCACTAAAAACTCCCAAAAAAAATCATCACTATGCTCTCCTCTTTGTCCTAAATTCACCTGATCTATAACCACAAACCTAAATACATGGAAAGGATTCCACTCCACATGCTTACATAACACATTCTTGTCATCTCCTCTAATGTCATACAAATGTTGATAAATTCTCTTAACTTGGTCTTCCCAACATAGAATGCTTTACATGATTTACAGAGGGACAAGTACACCATTGCTTTGCAACCACATTGAAATTTGCCAAATAACTTAATCTCCCCAAATCATTCTACAAAAAAATACATCCCCCTCTGCTATATAAGGACATTGGAAACAATGACCACATTTTATCATTCTCACCCCTTGACACACCTTTCCAGGTCTCTCCGACAAATTTTTAAAATGTAGGTCTTTCTTATAAACAATGATATGTTTTTCAGCCACTATTTCCTTGTACTGCTCATCAAAACAAAATTACCTCCAGTTCTTATATACAACAGAAGCAAAATAAAAAAAAAATTGCTGTCAAATGTTAGAACCAGAGCCTTTTCAAATACCTCTGGGTTACCATTCACCCATCTCTTATCTAAACCAATCATATTCTCTCCTCTCAACAGAGGGGTAAAATGACCCATCCTTCTTTTTACACTCACGTCTGAAAATACTTCAGTTAAAAAGGATTCAGGGTACCCTCTCACCAAAAACATTGTCCTCAAAATATCACTTTCCTTTAAAAATTCACCTTCATCGGTGACCATCCTAGCCAAATGCACACATTGGCCCTTGACAAGGGCTTTTTTCTGATGCAAGGGGTGCATACCTTCAAAATGCACAAAATTATTAGAATAAGAAGGTTTACAGTAAATTGTAGATTCAAACCTCCTCATTTCATAATTCTTCCTAATAGTCACATCTAAAAAATTAACCAAATCCTCCTGAATACTAAATGTGAACTTCAGGAAACCTGTAGTCATATTCAAATAATTAAATTCCATCAACCTTTCCTTACTATCCTGAAACAGAAAAATCAAATAATCTAAATAGCACCCATACAAGGCTGAACAATCTATAAACTCTGAATTTAATGCAAAATATATTTTCCAGTAGGCAAAGATTGCATTAGCAACCTTCGGGGCACAAATTGGCCGTCCCATGGCTACACCAGTCCTCTGCCTAAAAAATGATTTTCAAACATAAAGAAAGAAATTATTCTGACCATTGCCATAAAGCACCTCAGCCCTAAGGCATTGTCTTTATCCATATTTGTATAACAACAAAGTACTCATAGAACCATTCTGTTTCTAGTTCATGCGGAATAACTGAATAAAGATCCTGAACATCCAGTGTAACAAAAATCAACTCCTCATTAAAATTTACTTTGGAAATCTTAGATAAAAAATCATCCCATCAGTCCCTAAGTATACACTGACTGCCTTTAAATATATCTTGAGTATGGTAGTCAGTGTATTTAGCTAAACAATAAGTCTTAGAGGCCCTGGCATCAACTATAGGGTGCAATAGAGGATCTAAAATATCTTTGTGTAACTTAGGGATTCTGAAAATGGTGGGGGGGGGTCTTAGGGTCAGGAACAGATACAAAATTAAATTCCTCCTTTTGTGATTTGATTAACAAGAACCATTTCTTCCAATGTAAGGTCAATCCTTTTATATGCTATATGCATCTGATTTAAATACGCCTCTTCATACGTATCAGAATACGACATAGTTAACATTTTATTAATATAATCATTTAAATCCATGACTACTAAGCCCCCACCCTTATCTGGCTTCATGATTCTAACCTGCTTGTTATGCTCAATAAGCTCATTTCTTCTATGTTCAAATTAAAACCATCAGGAAAACTAGTGGGAGATTTCATGAAGTCCCTAAGTTCTGCTTCACAAATTTTTTCAAACAATATGACCATGGCCATAAGGCAGAGGGGATAAAAATACTAGGTCTTTTTATATTAGGATATGCAGAGCCTTCATACCTACTACCATTCTTAAAGAAAAAAGAACAATTCAGTTTTCTTAAAAATAATTTGAATTACAGCAGAACATTATCAATTCTGGCCCTTTTAGTCAGGACAAATGCCATCCCACGCTCAAACAAATTTGCCCAAGATGTATCCACATCATAAGGACTATAATTATAAATTTTAAAATCACCATGATCATTAAAAATAATCTTTATGATCTGTTCATCCAATAATTCATCCCTCCTCTCCACCTCACCCCCTGCCCCTCCCCCTCGAATTCTGTTGAGGTATATGTTGAAACTGTTGTGGATAAGGCCTGAGAGCATTTTGGTTGGAATAATTCCCTCCTCTCTGGTTCAACAATATCTGAGACCTTCTCAAGGGGGGAGGATGCTCTAAAAGGGTCTCATCACCAGAATTTCCAGTATCAACATTGTTGTTAACTTCACTATAAACAAGCTATGTCCTTAAGTAGTATGTTAAAGGTAGGGGCTGCATATTTAATGAGTTAATTTTTTGTGTGTAATTTTTTTATATGTATTTAAAAAAATTCTGTGGTGCATTTCTTTCTTTTCTTCTATTGTTAGATTTTTTACTTCTTATTTGCTTAGATTTTTAACAAAAAAAAAAAATATATATATATATATATATATATATGTGTGTGTGTGTGTGTGTGTGTGTGTGTGTGTGTGTGTGTGTGTGTTATAATTATAGGTAAATGGAAGTGTTGTTGGTTTTTATACTGGGAATGTGAATCTATTAGTTTCTATGGTGAAATTAATCGAAGGGAGGTGCTGTGAATTGCATTGCATTATGAATGGCTATAAATGTTGTGTGGTTGATTTCGCTTTTATCCTGAAGAAGCCCTTTATACTGTGGAAGAAAGCGCTTAATAAAGATACTTTTTGGGACAGTGGTTGCTGTCTTCATTCCTATACTTATTGTTCACTATAATATGATTCTATACCTTATAGAAGGGTTACACACATTACTCTCACCACCATTTTTCATCTCTTTCAATAATCCCTTACTTCTACTACTATATTTATACAATCATATTCTCTTTCCTATGTCTTACCCTTACTAAACATCTGTCCACTTACAAATATAGACTATGTTTTATGCCTTCTGTATAACTTAGTTTGCTTTGCTACTAAAGTTACAACTCTAAACTAGAACTGTAGATCAAACTGTTACAATCTACTATATATTTTTATCTCTTCACATGACAAATTGTATTATGCCTAGAAATATATGTTATGTTTATGTAGTACTACAAAATCTATAAATGTCTGTATTTGTTCTTGAAATGTATATAATGTTTAGTTATAACTGTAGAATCTTTAAATGTCTGTATTTGTTTTGGAGCTTTTTTCTCTGCGCCTCAGCTGAAAATGGGTTTATGACCCAGCTGGACTTTCCCGGTCACCAAAAAAAAAAAAAAATATATATATATATATATATATATATATATATATATATATATATATATATTTGTGTGTGTGTGTGTGTGTGTATGTATATATGTAGGTGTGTGTGTGTGTGTGTGTGTATGTGTATGTGTGTATTAATCATATCAGGTCTATATTAAATCAGCGAACACTTAAAAAAGCAAACGCTGATTCATCAACCCTAGTTCACCAAACGCTAACAATCCCGAGCACTCGGAACAGCGATTTTTTTTCCCAGGGAAAAAAATCGCTGTTCCACAAAAAAAAAAAAAAAAAAAAAAACCTTAAAACAGTATTTAATGTGGGGGGCTTCACCCCCACACCCCCGATGTGGAGGGCTGTTCCCCCCACACACCCCTACTTAAATATACCAACTCCGAGATTGCAACACAGTGGAGGAAACGGCAAACTCCTGAAACCGGCCCAGTCATTTTTTTCCCTGAGAAAAAAAATCACTGTTCCGGGTCTTCGGCATTGTCAGCATTTGCTCAAATAGGGTCGCTGAAACAGCGTTCACTTTTTTCAGCATTCGCTGATTCAATATAGACCCATCATATCATCCTTGTTCAAGGCTAAAGCTGGAATATAGGAACAATGGCAGGACTAGGAGAAAGGTAGTAAGAACTGCTCACAGACAAGGTATGCCAGAGATAACTTGGTCACCAGAAGCCCATCTATATCAATTTGGAAGGGACCAGGCAGGAGAGAGGTTGAACCAGATGAAAATCAGACAACATGGATCTATCATTATGGTAAGTGTATAACTTTCACATCCAGTGTTGTCTATGTTGTCTCTGTTTTTGTTTGACAGTTTGTTATAAAATTAATTTGGCATTATGACAATGGAACAGGATGACAGTTTAGATCTTACAATCCATCTTACATCTAAAGATCTTGTACTTCTAACCAGGAACCTAGCTAACATCATCAGTAGAGCAGAAACAGTGCTCAAACAGCTTTCCGGTGGGCTCCAAAACTCCCATATAACTGTTTGAGCACAAACAGTGCTCAAACAGTTATATGGGAGTTTTGGAGCCCACCAGAAAGCTGGAAAAGGTCCAATGGTTCATCTTTGGCTGAGGGAACAATTATAGCTGAAGAAGTCTTTTTGAACAAGCAATTGATTACCAGATGTCTAAGCACAGAAGAGACTTAATCCATTCACAGAAATAATCTCAAGCTCGCAGCATTCTAGGTATATTTATAGTAAACGTAAATCTTTTTTTTTGACTTGGAGAAAAAGATTCTCAAATACAAATCTTTAGTGATGGAGAATCATTATTTAAACAAATCACCAAAAAAATATATGGAGTGCACCTGGTGAAAACCACAAATCAATCAAATACCAGTCGCAATGAATGGAACACCACAGAGCTATTTGTCAATGGTAAAGTACATGAGGCAGTTTTCTTCTTTTACAATTCAATAAATTGGATTTTACATCTGGTGGACTCATCCTTCTTCAGCAATTTGCATTTATAGAAAATGTGTAGTGGCCGCTTTCTCATGTACTTTACCATTGGCAAATAGCTCTGTGGTGTTCCGTTCACTGCGACTGGTATTTGATTGATTATTTAAACAAATGCTATGAACTGAAAATAGTGCCACTTAGATTGAGTGTATGCATTTCCTAATGGTGTCACATTAAAAGACAAAGCCTTTGAGAGAATTAAGGAAACATGTAATAAAGCTGGTTTAGAAATTTTGCAAGTGTTAGTTGATTGAAATGCCGACAAGATTAAAAGAGCAAATCAAAGAATTAGATGTACAACTTTGTCAGCATCTCATGTTCTTATCCTTTTAATGTTTATATCATAATTTAGCCAAAAAGGTTTATAGGCACATTGGGGCAATTATAAATAAGAAACAGAAAAAACTAGCTAGAGATGTTACTGCCTACCAGCAAGGACAGGCATATATGCTTAAAAAGAAAGGTTATTTTAAGATGGAAACATATACGGCTAAAATTAAGCAAAAAGAAGGAAGTGGTACTAATCTCGATAGACTGGATTCTTTTTCTGAAACCAAGGATTTCAAGACAACTGGTTCTTCTAATTTATCTTTAAAGAGAGAATTTACAGTGAGTGAATCCAGTGATTCAAGTGATACGGTTACTCTTATCCTTATTCTTTCACAAACAACAGAACTTGGAAGTTTACCTCTGAATCAAGAGGGGCTAAATGTGACAGTAAAGAAAAAAGGCAAGAACAGAGGTCGTTAAATGCTGAATGTCGTGTATTTGACTTAAGTGAAAGAACTTTTTCTCAAGATGAACTTGAAGTGTTAACACAAGGTGTTTCATTTCTGCCAACTAATAGAGCATCTGTTGTGAATACTTTGTTGGATTTTAAGTTGTTCATTAGAAAATTTAATTTGAAATACATTTTTCATGATCTTACAATAGAAGATTTTTTTAAGAAATCAAGTGCAACAAATCCTCCTTTAGTTAGTAAACTTAACACTTTTTCTTCAATGTGTGAAGCTGAAATGTATGCTTTGTTTCATAAGTTTGAACATAAAAATTGATGGAAAACATTTTACAATTTGAATAAAAAACAATTTGATGCACTTAAACATTTATATAACTATTCTGATCTAAGGTACATGAGAGCAGATAAAGGGCATGGTATTGTAATAATGGAAGTTGTTAAATACAATAAGGCCATTTATGATTTACTTTCAGACAGAAATAGTTACAGTAAAGTTTCTAAAGAACATGTTAGGAAATGTTATCAAAAAATTGATTTATGTTTATTGGATCTGTTGCATCATGGTTATATACCAATTGAGTTGTTTGAATTTCTTACAGTAGAACAACCTTAGTTAGGTTTTCTTTTTGGAATACCTAAAATGCACAAAAATTTGGCCCACACTCCTTTTAGGCCAATTGTCTCTGCACTTTATAATACAACTTTTAAAATGTATATGTTTTTGGATAAGATTTTAAACCAAATAGTGCAATCTAGTAAGTTCTATTTAAAAGATTATTGGGTGTTTTTGGATAAACTCAAGAATTATATATTTTCAGGTAAAGAAACATTTTTATGCACTGTTTATGTATGCTCTCTTTATACCTCTACTGAGCAAGAAAGCCTAGAATTTATTAGGCTCTACCTTAGCAAATATGGTAGCCAATTAACACACAATGTCACTATTATTTGTCAATTGTTAGAATTGGTATTAAGTAATATTTTTTTTATGTTTGATAACAATATTTTCCAATAAATTAGTCGAGTAGCAATGTCAGCACAGGTTGCCCTGGTTTTTGCTAACTTAGTTTTATGTTGGTGGGCTCAGGAATATTTTTTTGTAAAATACCAAATTATTAATATGTTAAGTTTTATAAAGTATATATAGATGATTTTTTTTTTCATTTGGACAGGAGATAAGATAAGATGGATAAGATGGATAAGATTTTAAACCAAATAGTGCAATCTAGTAAGTTCTATTTAAAAGATTATTGGGTGTTTTTGGATAAACTCAAGAATTATATATTTGCAGGTAAAGAAACATTTTTATGCACTGTTTATGTATACTCTCTTTATACCTCTACTGAGCAAGAAAGCCTAGAATTTATTAGGCTCTACCTTAGCAAATATGGTAGCCAATTAACACACAATGTCACTATTATTTGTCAATTGTTAGAATTGGTATTAAGTAATAATTTTTTTATGTTTGATAACAATATTTTCCAACAAATTAGTCGAGTAGCAATGTCAGCACAGGTTGCCCTGGTTTTTGCTAACTTAGTTTTATGTTGGTGGGCTCAGGAATATTTTTTTGTAAAATACCAAATTATAAATATGTTAAGTTTTATAAAGTATATATAGATGATTTTTTTTCATTTGGACAGGAGATAATATATTATTTGAAGAATTTATGAGGCAAATAATCAATAGTATTTCATGGTTGAATTTTGTGGAAAGTAATGAGGGAACTTTGGTTCATTTTTTAGATGTAAAGGTTTCTATGGAAGTTTCTACAGAGTTTTTTTATTAACATCTACAGAAAAGAGACTTTTGTTAATTTTCTGCATTTTGACAGCTTTCATCCACAGTCTATGAAACTTAGAGGGCAGATTATTAGAATCAGTAGGTTTATAAATGATGGAACAATCTTTCTTAGATAAGTCAGTGTTTTTATTAACTTATTTTAGCAACATGGTTATCCTATAGAAAAACTTACTGTCATTTCTAATAATGTTATCAAACAAAGACATATTAAATTTCCACCAATTTTACAAGTAGGTTTTTGTCCAAAAAAGTCATGTCAAACTGAAGAAAGTGGCAGAAAACAAGAATTTAGTTGTTCTTTTCCTATAGCCATAAGTGTAGATGGGCCATTTATATGTCAGATTATTAATTAGAATTGGAAAATAATAAATTGCAATCAAAAACTTCTGAAAGTAATAGGAGAAAAGCCTAGGTTTACTTATAAGAAAGCCAGAAATTTGAAACAGATTTTAGAAAGTTGATCCAACTTTGCACATACCTCAGGAAAAAGGTTTAAAATTTGGTACATTTCCTTGCCAGAAGTGCTCTTATTGTAGGTTTATTATGAGAGTGAGTTGATTTCATTTCAAGCATAATAATTATATGTTTATTGCCAAAGACAGATTTATATGTCAAAGTGAAGGCTTAGTTTACCTTGCAGTGTGTTCAAATTGTGACCATTTTTATGTAGGTAAAACCACAAGAAAATTAGCAGATAGAATTAGGGAACACATCTTGGCAATAAAGAAAAAGGACAGTACACATGCATTGGCTAGGCATTCACTTTCATGTACACATTTTAGAAAGTTTAAATTTTTAGTTATTGAAAAAGTAGGTAAAAAGAAATTTGTAGGATCTTTTAACCCACATTTGGAAATTTTGGAGTTAAAATTGCAGTTGTTCCTGAGAGCAGATTTTACTCCAGGAATAAATGATAAAATATCTGTAAAATGTTTTTGAAGTACAAGTGTATTTAACAGCACTTTAAGTACAGTTTAATGTGGATGGTATACATGTTTTCTTTTTGAAAGTTGTTTATTCTTGTTCTTCAAGCTGTATTTAATAGTATATACTAAGTTAAATGCATTTGTAGCTATGTTAGTTTTTTTAAGGTGAAAAGTATTATGCTTTTAAGAAGATATTTTATATTAATTGTATTCTTTGTTTGATTGGAAGAGATAAATGACACCATTGGGTACTTTCTGTTTAAGTATGGTATGTGGAATATGTGATTTATTCTGAAGATGTGCTAATCATTAAAAGAACAAAAGCACTAAATTATTTCTTTTTCTTTTTTGTGTAGCCCAAATGTGCATCATGTGTGTTTCAAATATATATATATATATATATATATATATATATATATCTATAGATATATATATATATATATATATATATATATATATAGATGGATGTAGATATGTATAGATAAATATATATATATATATATATATATATATATATATGTGTGTGTGTGTGTGTGTGTGTGTGTGTGTGTGCATTAATAATATCGACCTTGTTCAAGGCTAAAACCAGAATATAGGAAAAATGGCAGGACTAGGAGAAAGGTAGTAAGAGCTGCTCACAGACAAGGTATGCCAGAGATAACTTGTCACCAGAAGCCCATATATGTCAATTTGGAAGGGGACAGGCAGGAGGGAGGTTGAACAGCATGAAAATCAGACAACATGGATTTATCGTTATGGTAAGTGTGATGTCCCTGCACTTGCCCACTAACCAAGGAGCCTCAGTCCTCACCACTGGCAACAGCTAGAGGATGTGCACACTGAGAATTACAAGTACACACACAGTAAAGTACAATTTCTCTTAAGAGCACACAGAGACCACAGTCAGTCTGGGACTGGTTTCTCTGTCTTTCTCCAGATCTCCAATCAGACAAGCCACTGGCAAAGCTATAGGGTTAAGATCTCCAACCAGTACTTCGTGTCCCTGCCCAAGTGGCTCACACACATACACACACACACACACACACACACACACACACACACACACACACACACACACACACACACACACACACACACACACACACACACACACTTTGTGATTTGCTTTATATACAAACACACACACACCCACACACACCTGGGGAAGGCTAGCACAAGTTTACTAGCTATGCCCTCTTCTCCACAGACTATAAGGTAGTTCCCACTGCCACCAACTCCTCCTTATCAGCTACTATAAGACCTTACAAAGTGTGTCCAATCCTACTGTGTAATGTTACTATTATCAAAGACTTCCAAGGCTATTTAGGTGTGGTCTATACAGTGTCACCAAATAGATATGCAAGTACTCTAAGAGCTTAAATATGTCTCACAAATAGACAAAGATAGGTTTAAATAGATTTAATAATACATAATAAAAGAACAAGACAATACTCAGTACACAGTAAATTCAGAGTTCAAAATCACATGAAATATTTTAAAACAACATTGCAGGACAGTCTCAAATAAATACAGAAGTCATCTAAACTAATATTTACTATATTCCTACCTATATCTAAAAGAGATACCATGCCCTAAATGTTACTTACAGAGCAAGGGAAGTGCAGATGATGATGATGATGAGTGGATGTTCTTGCTAGGTCCAAGACAAAATACAAAATGCACAGTCTCTCTCTGAGAGAGTTCCCAAATTAACACCAAACCTGACTTCAGTTCCCAAGCTAAACAGAAACTTAACAGAATTTAACATCTCAGTTTGAGAAATATATATCTCTCAGATCTTTGCAGATCTTGGAAGTCGTAAAACAATAAAACACTTTTACATTTGAAACCTAGTAATTACTTCTTTCCAAGACAATACAAAAAATGTCTACCTCTAGACATTGTGTCTGCTACTGAACTGAAACTGAGAGATAACATCTTTTTTTATGGTCCAGCTATAAAGTAACTTAACCTCAACTATTCTTAACTTTTGCAGGTTAATCTTCTATGTTCCAGCAGGGTACACTGTGGATACATCTTAGCTCAGTGCATAACATACAGTTCTGTATAAATCATATCAATATTCACAAATGACATATAATTATTTACAAAATTCTAGATAGCTGGCTGGCAATATTCCCCATATCACAGTAAGTACATAATGCTTGTATCCAACGTTGTCTAATTGTGTCCAATTCAACTTTGGGACAGATTCCCAATCTGACAGTCCCAGTGGTATCAAGGAAGGACATTCCTGAGGATGGTAAAACCAAAGAAGGAATAGGATCTTGATTGTTCATCTAGCTTGTAATGAGATACAAAGGTATAAACTGTTGACCAAGTAATTGCTGAATAAATATCATCAATAGGTAGTCTAATGGAGAGAGCTGTTGATGTAGTCATTGCCTTAGGTTAAGATTGTAAAGACAAGAACTTCTTATTGTAAATGAAGGAAATGCATTTGGATAACTATCTAGACAGTGTAACCTCACCCACTGCTTTTTCCAGTTTAGGTTTTGAGAACACCACAAACAACTGGTCATATTTCCTGAATGGTTTGATCCTATGAAGATAGAACCTAAGCTGGTGATGAATGTCCAGCATATGTAGAATGTATTCACTTTTGTTTGAGAACCTTGGGAAAAAAAGACTAGTAGGTGTATTGACTGGTTTAAATTAGTCTCAGATGCTACCTTAGGAAGAAATGTGTTAGTTCTTAAAGAAACTCTATCTTTATGAAAGGCCAGATAAGGGACTTGCAGGAAAGTGCATACATCTCTAAAATCCACATAACTGAAGTAACTGACATCAGAAAAATTGTTTTCTAAGATAGAAATTTCAAATTGACTGATGCTGTCAATTCAAAGGGTGGTTGAGTCAATGCCTATAACATATTGGTAATGTACCATGGAGACACCAGTTCTCCTATAGGTGACTGTAGAGAAAGGTTCCCTTCAAGGAGGCTTTAGAGACTCTCAAGGAATCTACAGAGTTGTCATTCTGTCCTATGTGGAAACTTAAGATAGATGCTATTTGCACTTTAATAGCAGAATAGCTGAAGCTGCTGTAGAATAGTTCCAAGAGGAATTCTTAAATGGAAGGAATAGGGGCAGAGAAGAAATCTAGACCTCTTGATGTAGCCCAGATAGAGTATTTCTCTCATTTGCTATGGTAAATTTTCATAGTGGTCTGTTTTTGAGAAGCTGTTATGATCTAGACAGCCAAAGTAGAGAGTCTGGCATCTCTGGCTAAAGTTAAAACTGGAGGTACCAAGCTGTTAATTTCATGGATTTCTAGTCTAGAGGAGGCAGTTCAGATGAGTGTGTTAATACATCTGGATAATGATCCAACATCCCTTGAAGATGTACTAGTAGAGGCCACAGGAAGGAAAACCATGTTTGTCGAGGCTGGAAAGGAGCAATGAAGATCCCCTTGGCCTTGCACATTCTTGTTTTCTGAATGAACTTGTTTATCAAAGGCAATGAGGGAAAGGCAGAAAAAATTATAGAGGAGACCTGGGAGCCAGTTATGGACTATGGCATCCCTTGGTGACTGTCACAGTAGAGGGATTAGGGCAAAGTAACTGCTACACTTGTTTAGGTAGGATGTAAACAGGTTGCAGCAAGGTTGGCTCCAGTGACTGAAACAAAAGTTGTCAGTGTTGGACTGAGGAACCTCTTGTGAGGCATTAAGATGGTTCTGCTCAATCTGACCTCCAGTACATTGTTCCTCCCTGTTTGATTGTTGATATACCAAACTACTGACATATTGTCTGTCTGTACATATATCACACCCCTGGGATGATATGTTGAAATGCCTGCAACACTAGGAGGACTGCCCCCATCTCCAGGACATTGACGTGAAGGTTGAGCTCTGCATGTGACAGAGTACCTTGGACTGTCTTCCCTCAAAATGCCACCCTCACCATAGAAGGGGTGAGTCCCTGCTCACAACCACAGAAGGTTCAGAAGAAATGAACACCCCTCTGTCATTGATGGATATATTATCCACAAGGAAATGTGTTGCATGCAAATCTGAGTGAGCTGAACTTTGGCATAAAGTGGATTATATATTTGGGATCATTGCACTGCTAGGGCCCACTGAAGCACTTTAAAGTAAAATTTGGCCAATGGTAACATGAGTATTGTTATTGCCATTAGGCAGAGAATTAATCTCACTGGAGGAGATAGGTAGTGAAGAACTTGAGCAGCTGTGAGGCATAAAGAGAGTACTCTGAAGTGGGGAAGCTTGGCAGTCTGTAAATTGGAGTCAGTGTGGCAGCTGATAAAATCTATTTGGTGAGTAAGGAACAGCTGGATTTTGTTTAGGTTGACTGTGGTCCCCAGGTCTTGCATTATCTGGAGCAAAATGTCTCTGTGGTGCAATAACTGATCATGGGAAGTAACAATTAGAAGTCAGTCATCTTGGTAAGGGAAGACATGAATTCCCTAGCAAGCGAAGATGTGCTGCAACCACTGCCATTTTGTTGGTGGACACCCTGGAGGCCAAACTGCAGGGATCTGAATTGATAATGATTGGCTTCTATCTGGAAATGGAAGAATCTTTTTGAATGCTTCTCTGTCTTCAAATCATACTAGGCATCATTAAGATCTGTGGAGCACATCCAATCATCCTTCCTCATAGGTGCAAAATCAGCTGAAATGTGACCATCCAGCATTTTGTCTGTTTGACATATTTATTTAAATCACTCAGGTCTGAGATGGGTCTGAGGTCCCCTGTTTTCCTGGGTACTAAAAAGAACCTTGAGTAGACTCCGGACTCTAACTGGTCTTCAGGTTCAGTTGGATGACTCTTTTTTCTAGCAGTATGGAAATTTCTACTGCTGCAAATTCACATTGACTGGATGGAACATTGGCAACTTTCTTTTTTTTTGATAAGAGGAAGGAAAGTGGCATAGAGTAGCCACTGGACATTATGTTTAGCACCCAAGAATCTGTAGTTATGTTTTGTCAGGCTTGCAGGTGCTGGGATATGTGCCTACCCCCCCCCCCGACTGCCTGCAGAGTGGAACATTTGGGCAACTGTTCAGGGGCACTGAAAAGACTTTTTGGTAACTGGACCATGAAAGCCCTGGTTATGTGGTCCATCTCTGCTTTTATGCTGATGCCTATTTTTGTTATTTCTTCCTCCTCTGCCACTAGATTGTCTATTACCAGGAGCATCAAACAGCTCTGTGAGTTCTGAAACTACATCTAATTTGCAGCCCACTGATTCCTAGAATAGGTTATCCGAGCAGAGAAAAAAAAACAGATTATCACTACAAAGATAGTCTTACCATCTTGTTGACTCCTGGTTAGTGTGTCTTTCACTTTTGGTCCAAATAAGGTGGAGACCTGATAGGTGGCTTTAAAGAAGAAAGTCTTTAAGTTTTCTGCAGAATCATATAGGACGCATCCAGGTGTGGGGACAGATGGTAATGCCAGTGCCTACTGCTATGGCCTTGCCACCACCTGCATTAGAAATAAGTTGCTTGGCTATAATGGAAGTAGAATGGAGGGTAGAAAGCTGGAGGTCCACTGCCTTCTGAACATCCACAAGCAGGTTTTCTGAGAGAGTCCTGGAGATCTCCTTGGTCAGGTCTCTCTGAAATCCAGTAACATGGGCTTAATAATTCAGTGCTCCAAGTATGAAAGTCACTGAAGCATACTTCCATTTCCCAAACTGGTCCATAGCCTTAAACTCCCTGTTAGGGGGATGAACTGATGAATGTTCTTCTGGTAGTTCCTTTTTTTGTGGATGCCACTATCACCATTGTGTCCAGCGGTGCACCTTTGCTTCAGTGTTTTCAGCCTTTGGGTGCTGCCAAAATCCTGTCAGGTTTCTTAGGGATAGGTTCCACTATGTCAGGTCCTTCCATGCCCATTAAGCCATCAAATCAATGAGTGGATCAATGGGTTCTACCACCTAGGATGAAGTTGAGCAAGAACCAAAGGCTTCCAGGAACACAGACTCATCTGGAGAAGGATTATTGTAGAACCATCCCCTCCTCTACGTTATCAATTTGAGGATCTTGCCAAAAATTACATCTTCAGAGGTGGATCAGATGAGCCTTTGCCCTCATCCAAGTCTGTGTCTTTTGTGAAAGACTTCAGAGAAGAGTCTAAGTGCTACCACTTGCACGTCTGATTCCCTGTGAACCAGTCCTTGGGGGAGGGGGGGAGATCAGACTTGAAACCTGCGGAACCAACTGTACCTGCCTGACAGGGAAATGGGAATTAGAATTGGATTCCTATCAAGGTTCAGATGGAGCTAAACTAGTTGGTTGCTTCTTCTCCCTTGGTATCAAAAGGCCCCACTCAAAGGTCTTGAAGGCCATAGATGGCATTGACTCCACAGTAGACCTTCTCTCCTCAGACAGAAGGGAAGCCACAGAACTGAGCAGTCTCGACCCCAAGGCCGATCTCAGTACTGAGCTGTCAACTGTTGAGGCACTGATGGGAAGAGACTGTTCCAACAACTTCAATGTCAACCCATCCCCTCAAGCCCTGGCCCTGAAACTGCATCTCAGAGTGCCTTCCAAATCTAAACATGTCGGAGCTGAAAGAGAAATGGAACCTGTTGGAGTTGAAATAACTTGGATCGTTAGCTCTGGCAAACACGTTCCAGACATATCAGATCCAAGATAACTGGGTCCAAAGGGAGAAGCAGGACTGGATAAGGAGGAGGGTTAGTTGACCCAACACTCAATATATTCCCAGAAGATGGTACTGAGAGAACCTCAAGCTGGAGCTGCATTCTAAGGAACTTCTTCATCATCTTGTTGACATCTTGCTCGTAAAGTTTCTGGATAACCAAATCAATGACACCACTGAAGGTGATCTCGAGTAACTTTGTTCCTGGATGATAAGTGAGTGTAGTCTGTGGCTCACCAGGTCCAGGAGAACAGGGACAGAGAAGGTGATGGACAGATTCAAGGGTCTGTAGGCTCCAAACATCAAGGTGTCTTGGGATCAAAACTGGACAACAAAGTCGGATCCAGTGAGTGCTTTTAAGACTTTTCAAAGTCAGCTTTCTCCTTTTCCTTCATATTTTCTTTCTCTTTGTCCATTTTGCTTTTCTTTTCTTTCTTGTGTTCTTTCTCTTTCTCTCTCTGTGCTTTTCTTTCTGATTATCTCTAGGCCTCTTGTCTTTGTTGGAGAGGAAGCAGTGGAAGAAGTGGAAGGTAAATCAGACCCTGTCTGTGGGGGAAGGAGACCATTTGCAATTAGCTTCTCTCGCCTGGTTTGTAGAGCTTAGTGGATTAAAGAGCTGTTACTGAGCTGAATGAGGCACAGGCCTGACACTGCATGTCAGGATGGACAGCACCCAAACAGCAAAAGCAAAGGGATTGTGTGGGGATGTTTGTGTCCACACTCAATGCACTTCTTAAATCCTTGGCCACCAGCCATTACAATGTCTAACTCTAAGAAAAAACACACACCCACTCTCCAGTTAGAAGTAAATGAAGCACTGTGCTAAATCTCTATCCAAATAACTATACATCTAAATATTTGTATATCTATATCTATAAGATCCCTTAAGAACTATATATATCCACAATCTGAAAACTGAAACACCCTCTCTATGACTAACCTAACTACCTAAATCTAAGAATAACAAACTTACCAAAAACTATCTAGAGAACAAAAATTGTCTCTGTAGAGGGAGGAGTGAGTGCTATTAGTGAAAACCACTAGTGGAGCACCACAAGGGCTACAACAATTAGGAGCCCTTGTCAACACAACCAAATTCTTCAGGAAGCAAACAAGATCTGAGGTACTAAGGGAGAGTTCAGGGGATTATAGGTAGGGGATACGTTATAGCCCTGTAACCGAAGAGCTTCAGAGTCGGCACCAAGTTTGGATCCCATCATCTCTGATAACCCATAGTTGAATCAGACAAAACCAGACATTTGATCATGGTTTTAACATTTAAACCATCAAATGAATAAGCAACTTTTGAATTTGCAGTTTATATAGAATGTAAAACATGGAAAGATTGCAGTTTAGTCTACAGTAATTTAGAGAGAGTGAAGGCTGTGGAGGTGTGTATAATAAAGCCGTTTAGCCAGAATGGAAGGAGAATCTGGGAGAAATGACAGAAAAGGTGAAGGAAGAGTCCCTGTTGAGAAAAGCATTGATTGTTTCTTTGGCAATATAGTAGTTTTAACAAATTACAATAAACACAGAGGCATAGATAGGGTGGGGTGAAGGGGGAAGATGCCCAGACCTTAAACCAATAGGGGGCGTGATTGGAAGATCCCAATCAGTCTTTAGTGCATTATTAGCACACATAAATAATTTTTGTATTTGCAGTCAGAACTTAATTGCTCTAGCACTCAGTGTCTTCAGTGCTTAACCAGCATTCAGAAATGAATGTAGTGGATATGCTCACAATAATTTCAGCTTGATTTATTCTATTATTTCAGTTTGATTCACACTCTTCTGTCACTCAAACCTGAAACATAATATAGTTCTTTCCATCTGACTGAAGTTAATGCCTTCTGTTTCTCTTCTTCAGTATAGAACCAATATATATATATATATATATATATATATATATATATATATATATATATATATATATATATATATATATACATTCAGATATTTATTTTTTAATTCTTCTTTGTGCAAGTATTTCACAGATGGTTATTTAGTCCCTACTTTTAGCTTACTTTCATATGATCTGCTGAAGAACTTCATTGAAACTCATTTTTCTGGGACTGAAATAAGGTAACAGGTAAAATATTATTTTAACTTCCGCTGATTTATGGTGACCATCTAGTTAATTATATTATTAAGGGGGCACAAGGACACACAGCACCCTGTATGGAGGGAATAGAGAGCTTTTTGCAAATAAAAACTTTGCCTTGACGTAGTCAGTTTAATCTTCATCAAACTAGCTTCCATGACTCCACTATCATTGGGGTGATCAGTATCCCTTTTAGATAATATATTCCTGTCATCTGCACCAGTCACTGCACAATCACAGTCTTTCCCTTCCCTTTTAACCTACTCCTTCCCATATGTTCATTAAATTCATTAGTGTAAAGATGTTACTTCAACTCTTTAGAGACCAAGTATAACTCCTCTAAAAAAGTTAACTAAAACTTTTCTCTATATTTTATTACATAACTACTGTAAAATTTCCAACTTTACCAAGACCCACCTTCTACTAAAAAGCAGAAAAATAAAGATAAAGGTTCAAAAATATTCTTCTTCAAGGCTTTCTCTTGGTCTGCTTGGTCCATCATTATGATACATAGGTTCAGAGGTAGTTACTAGGCATGCATTCCAGAAGACCATTTAGGAGGCTAGCCCAAATTCCCAATTGCCCCAAAGCACTGCCTGGTTAACTGACTTCCTCAGGGTCTCACAGTAGACAAATGAAGGCTGAGGGATTAAAACCCTGCACCACAGGATGTAGCTCATTTACAACTCATAGCTGTATCTACTAAAGTTTTCCCCTTCTTCATCCTCATCAAACACGGGTTCAGGCTCCTAGGCAGCATGACATTTCCCTGTAATACATTTGGCTGTGGACACAGCGCTGAAGCAACATTTAGCTGCAGATATACATGGCTGTTGTAAATTCTCTATGAGCAAAGAGACACATGCAGTGCCATGTTCACAGCATCAATGACCAAATGCACAGGGGCAAAACTCTGTTCTGAGTTTGCAAATGCAACTCTTTTTGTCAAACAGCTAACATTAAAATCTACCCCATCACTATCCACATTGTTGCTCTTTGACTGAAGCTGTTATCCACAATTTCTACTTCAGCGAGCACCTTACACACACACACACACACACACACACACACACACACACACACACACACACACACACACACACACACACACACAGACACACACACACACACACACACACACACACACACACACACACACACACACACACACACACACACACACACACACACACAAACACACATGCTCAATGTTCAGTAGCTGACCTGTGACTTTAATTATGCAGTCTGTAACCCCCCCCCCCCCGGATTCTATATATTACAGATTTGCTGCTTTCAGAGCTCGAAATGGAATGGACAAAGATTTCATTCAGCACAAGAATGAACTAAGCTCCACAATGTCAGATTGTGAAAAACCTCAGTAAACATCTCAATATACGAACAAGCATGACTTTTAAAAGCTGGTACAGTATTGCATTTGTGGTCAAACCTGAGTGCTGTAGCGCTCTGTATATGATCTAAATTGTAGCAACTGCTTGCTACATGTTTTTTTTTTTTTAATACATATTTTAAAAGGAGAGTTGGGGGCAGGGCAGAGAAACAGGACCTGAATGGCTGGGAATGGAGGGAGAAGGGTGTGTGTGTCATGCATATGGACACCTGGTTTGAACATTTTTTGTGGGGTGTGGGGGGGGGGTGCTGGTGCGTAGATCTATGTGTAATAAGCTGATCACTGTAACTTATTACAGTGAAGTACCTTTTTTTTTGCTCTTCACTTGAAGACTGAGGTGGTGGGGCACTGGTTTGCTAGTTCATAGCACCAACTCAGGGAGCTAACTGAACCAGCTATGCTCCTGCTGAGTTGTCTGGCTTGGAAGTGCTTTAATACAAAGACAAGTCCTGAACTAGCCTGACATATACTCAGTACATATAAATGAAACTAGGGATTAATACCAACTGTTAGACAACTTAAACAGAAAAATGCATTACAACTATGTACTGGTATTACTAATGAAGGCTTAAAGATTTTAGCTAAATCAGACTGTTGAAATTAATTTAAAAGTCAGATCGAGAAAAGAAAACAGTGTTTGGATAATTAAACTCCCTGCATAATGACTGTGTTTTCTTTGATTTTTATATTCTGGACTTAGAAAATCCTCAAGTTTTTGACACAGACAATGTATGGTAGACTCTTTTAATATTGTGTTCAATACCTCTGATATTACTGTATGAGCAATTTCTAGTTCTGAATTATTTTTTTTGGCTTATGCCGTTTAGGTGTTTTATTTACAAGTGTTAAAGCAGCACTACGTATCCATCTGGATATGCAACAGTGACGAGACATTGCCAGATATTTTGATATGCATTTTAATTTTAACCAGTTGCTGTTTGTCCTTGTTGCCTGCCATCCATCAGCTCCCTCCTACTTAGACTGCTACCCATTTGGTTCTTTAACACTGGCCATATCTTGGTAGGAACCATGGCCTCATCAGGAAATTTGCCCATTAAGAAATTGGGCCACCAATCAGACAGCCACAGAGAGTGGATGATTTTCCCCTGACATATGTGCTGATTGATATGACAGTAAGCTCCCACTGTGCCACCCTGTCATGCTGTGTGCAAACATTCATGTACTTGTCCTAATACATTGAATCCATTCATGCTGTAGGTCAGTTTGCGTTTCTTTCCTTCTCACAAATGACCAAGCTGATATTGGCTCTTCACTCCTGCACTCCTTTCCCTGGCTCCTCCTTTACCCAATATATTTGAAACTAGGTCATCTGGGGCACATTCAGGGTTCTCTTTTTTTGCACCACAGAAATGATGAATTTTGCCTCTTTTACATTTCTGTGATGGTGCAGAGATCAAGATCCCCCAAACAGAGGAGATATTCAAAATCACTCATTTGGTTTTGGAGACTTCTGTCATTTAAGAATTCTGTGATATTTGACTGCTCAAAGCAGTCTGTCTGTACTGAGCAACCCACTCTAAAATCTACTAATGGCATTAAAAAGTAGTTAGATAAAAGGGTCACTCCCTGCTGGAGCTGTAAATAGCAGTCAGTTTGTTATGTAGTCTGTGCAGGTGTGACAGCAACACTGTCCTAACTCCAAATGCAGACAGTGGTCTCTTCTTTATGTTGTAAACCCAGTAATGATTTTCCTTTCTCCCTCCAGTTCTGATCACAGACATCCTGCCTGAAAGATGTCTAAGCAACAGACTGTAACTACTCATGGTGGTTAGCCTGTATAGCATCTGCAACTCTCATAGCTGTTATTAGAAATAAAAAAAAATTAAAATTAAAGGGACAGTCCATGACACGTGCAGCTATGTTACCTTGCTCACACAGTTATGTACAATATTACCTTGACCTCATGGACAGCTCATGGTTCTTTTGCATGTCTAAAACATAAAACAAAATTTACTTCCTTTCCCTAGTCTGATTAAGCAAAGGCCCTATCAGTAAATTTTCTGAGCAGCAGACATTGGATGATACGATATAGCAGTAATTGTATTTCCTTAAAAAGAGGTGTGCTGTCAGTCATTTGAATTGTTATTGTCTAGTCATAAAATATGAAATGTAATGGTTATTCAGTCATAGTACTTTTAAACTGTTCAGTATTGCAATATATATTTTTATGTAAGAAAGTAAAGTGGTATCAGCTGCTTTTGCAAGCCTACAACTAAATGGCTAGAAAAAAAAGGTCAGTTCCATTCACCAGGGTGCTGCAGCTATCTGTTATGTAGATACCCCTTCTTCATCATAATATATATTTGTAATTATTACTAATCTTGTAATGTAAAGATTGATAAGGGATTAACTTTTACTTTATAATTTTGTACTGTCATCTTGACTTGTGGTTAGGTCCAATTTTATTTTCTTAGTTTTGAAGACTGAATTTAGTTGTGAGCATTCTCGTCTCTGTAACTGTGTCATTCCTACTGTTTGTATATATGGAACATAGTATGCTACTTTCTTATTTGCTGCTTTTATTTTCCTTGGATTTTGTTAATGTGACAATATTTTTGCACATATCTGATGGCTAGATAAAACTAGTACTGACCTTTGACCTACTTTTCGACATTAGGTTTATACTGACATGTAAGTATGCAAATCAGGCCTGCTGTGTAGCATATGTTTCTAGTTTTAAAAACATAAAGGAAAGAAAATAAATATGATAAATATGAGCAACATTTATACACTGTGTTGTATAGCCAATTAATTAATTAATTAATTAATTAATAAATAAATAAATTAATTAATTAATTAATGTATTTTTACATTTGCTGAACATTATAGTCCAGTTGAGCAAATCCCATTTCAGTTGAGGCTCAGTGAGACAAACTCAATAGGTATTATGACAATTAATGTAGAAAACAAAACAGTCTGTTACTGTGGCTGACAAAGTGACAGGTTCAGCTGTGATTATAATTAGCCTTACCAATAAATACCAGTATCTCTATAAAACAGTGTCAAAAAACAAGAGATATATACACATATACACACATACACACATTATATATATATATATATATATATATATATATATATATATATATATATATATACACACACACACACACACACACACACACACACATACATACATGCACATATATATCCTCACTGTTTGCTGGAGCATAATATGTTCCCCAGACTGTGCCCTGAAGATGACTATAACCTAATGAGCGCATTCTGCTGAAGCTGTTTGGTATTCTGTTGCCACCAGCACCTAGTTCAAATCATTGTTATGAGTGATCTTTTCTGCACTACAAGGTATTAACATATGTAACCACAGCACACAGGTGACTATGCAGAATAACTTGTGTGTATGTGTGTGGGTGCAGCTGTAAAAGTCACCTATGTGAAATAATTCAGGTTTTTGCTGGAACCTGGCTATTGATATTTTAATTTCAGAAAGTTATTAAACACATTAGTACAGTTTGTTTTAAGGGTGACTGCACATATAGCATTTTATCACAAAGCAAGAGCTTGACACTACGGAGTTGTTCCAAGTAAGCAGAATTGCAACCTCAGTAATATGATTCTGAACTTAGCTCATTTTGCAATTTATATTGGCAGAGTTAATGAAAGAAAAAAATTGTTTACTAAATGTTTCCAAAAATGGCCCAGTGGTATCTGTAATGTAGCAATAGATTAATTTGGTGCCAGTGTAAGTGCAAAATTCAATGCTTGTCTTCAAAAGTCTTACCCTTCTGTTATCTGAGATGTATTCTGGAAGATCACAGGGAAAGATGTTGTTGTGCTGTTAAGCAGGGTTATTGGACAGCTGTCCGTGAAGACTGGCAACACTCCCATAGATTCTGCATTAGGTGGGTACAGAGTAGCTCCTGTAGCCACCCAAAATGATATGACGAATCCAGCTGTTACTCCCACCAAGATTCCCTAAAAATACATACAGGAGAAAACATACAAAGAGCTATTTAAAGTATGCATTTACAAACCTTTCACAATGTGTCACATATTCAAAGGTACATACTTTTTCTTGCAGCCTGTCCATTTTGTTTGTGTCTGCCTATGTACATACTTTTTCTTGCAGTGTATCCATTGCTTAGTCTGTCTGCCTATGTTTCTTCTGTACTAAAGACAACAGTTATCAATATATTTTATACAGTATTGGGTTTGTTTTGCCTATCATTTTCATCTATGCTATTTTTTTAATAAGTAAGAATTTATATCTAGATGTATGTCTTTCTAACAATGCATATACTTGTGGTGGCACAGTGGTATAACAAACAGTAATCTTGCCTCACAGAGCTTAGTTTTTCAGTTCACTTTTTGGCTGTACATGACCTGCCTGTGTCCGTCTGAATATTTACTTGGTGCACTGATTTTCTCCCATATCCCAAAGGTGTGCTTTGGTGAATTATTGTGCCTCCAATCCACCCTTAGGAGTGTTAGTGTGTTTGTGTATACATGTGAATTGTACATTGGGCTGGTTTTCCCTTAGGAGTGTGAGTGTGTTTGTGTATACATGTGAATTGTACATTGGGCTGGTTTTCCTTAGGAGTGTGAGTGTGAGTGTGTTTGTGTATACATGTGAATTGTACATTGGGCTGGTTTTCCTTAGGAGTGTGAGTGTGTTTGTGTATACATGTGAATTGTACATTGGGCTGGTTTTCCTTAGGAGTGTGAGTGTGTTTGTGTATACATGTGAATTGTACATTGGGCTGGTTTTCCTTAGGAGTGTGAGTGTGTTTGTGTATACATGTGAATTGTACATTGGGCTGGTTTTCCTTAGGAGTGTGAGTGTGTTTGTGTATACATGTGAATTGTACATTGGGCTGGTTTTCCTTAGGAGTGTGTGTGTTTGTGTATACATGTGAATTGTACATTGGGCTGGTTTTCCTTAGGAGTGTGAGTGTGTTTGTGTATACATGTGAATTGTACATTGGGCTGGTTTTCCTTAGGAGTGTGAGTGTGTTTGTGTATACATGTGAATTGTACATTGGGCTGGTTTTCCTTAGGAGTGTGAGTGTGTTTGTGTATACATGTGAATTGTACATTGGGCTGGTTTTCCTTAGGAGTGTGAGTGTGTTTGTGTATACATGTGAATTGTACATTGGGCTGGTTTTCCTTAGGAGTGTGAGTGTGTTTGTGTATACATGTGAATTGTACATTGGGCTGGTTTTCCATCCAAGAGTACTATCTCTTCTTTGTGCCCATTGATTAATGTGATATGTTCTAGCATTTCTACAGCCCTCAGATAGAGTAATCACAGAAATGAATGTGTGTGTGGCTCCTAAACAATACACACAAAGGGAGTATTGGTCTTGGGGATGCAGCTTATGCCCATACTCAGTGGACGTTTTAAAGCTCTTTCAGCCATCAAGTATAATGAACACCCCCACACACACACACAAATGTACATAAAGGAGTAACAAATGTGAAACCTTGCTGCATGCAAATATTCTTAATTATAAAATCAATTATAAAAAGGTATGTCCAGTTTTATTTTACATATTTGGTAACTGTGTAAATTAATTATTCAGCTGATGCTTTATAACCACAATCCAGACATAAAGCATAGTATGAATGCACAGGAATAATATAAATATGTTATAAAGAAAAAATACATAATAAACTAATAAAAATAAAAAAAATCACTAAAACTTAATATAATCAACCAAAGTTATTCAATCAGCAACTTAGTAAACAGCAGTTTATGATATATAATATATTTCAATTAAGGCTACTTAAGAAATTAAAATAAGACTGAGAACTTACCAAATGAAGTAATACTACAGTCCCATCTAACCTATGCTGAAATTCAAGCAAAACACTGGATTTTGAAGGAAGAACAGGGTAGAGTGGATGCTGGTTGTGACCCAACAGAGAGATGGAACCCTTACTGCAATGCAACAGGCTTGTTAGATTTGTAGATATGGTCACAGAGGGGTTACATGGAGGTCTAGGAAAATAAAAGCAATCTAGCCAGCTTGCTTTGGTTAGGAAAGGTACAGCTATTCTGGCTGGAGCTAAATCCTCAGTGAGGACTGTCTTCTGTGGAGGATGGAAAGGTTATATCTTGTGAATCTGTGTGGTTAAGTAACATACTGTTTACTAAGATAGTGACAAGTGCCAAAGCACAGCACTGTCATGTGATGTTTCATATGTACTTAGACTTATGGGACAAAAACAAAAATCTAAGTGAAGACTCAACTGATATAAACAGAAAAACCAAGTGAAACGAAAATATCAGTCCAGGAAGACCTCAACCCCTCGATATAGTCCACTCAGTAGTGTATTCAAAAGTACCACTCAGTTTATTATAAACTGACTGGTACTTTTGAATACACTACTGAGTGGACTATATCGAGTGGTTGAGGTCTTCCTGGACAACTGAGTGGTACTTTTGAATACACTACTGAGTGGACTATATCGAGTGGTTGAGGTCTTCCTGGACTGATATTTTCGTTTCGCTTAGACTTATGGTACATTAACGTACTGCACTATGCAGTATATTCCTGACCCTAACATTAAGGCTTGCATTAATACTAACAAGCATATACATTTGTGTGTGTGTGTGTGTGTGTGTGTGTGTGTGTGTATGTGTGTGTGTGTGTATGTGTGTGTATATATATATATATATATATATATATATATATATATTTATATGTGTAGAGAGAGATCCTTAATTTCAGTGGATACTGACTTAGTTATTTCGGACAGATGTAGTGAGTCTCAGTTAATTTGTCTTTCATAGGAAAGCCATAGATCCGCATATCTAAAGCACAATAAACTTGTCACATCACATTGTTGTAATATCCCTAGTTTATAGTATAAATTAGGAACATATTTTTAGAATGAAAAAATTGCAAAATATATGGAACATTATGACTATTTTCTACAATAGCATGTAATTCTACCACATTTTGCTAGTTTACAGTCACTGTGAGATGGGGTAGTAGTCATTCCTGTCTCACAAAACACATCTACTAATTGGTTATAATCTGACTAATTGTCATCAACAGATCTGATATTAATGAAAGTAGAGTCCATGCCAGAATGCATTTTGAATCATGCTGTGGAACAGCCAGGCTCACACTATGGAATAGCTTCAGTTTGGGGAATCTGCAACAATTCCTGGATCATGCCAGGTTCATGCTATGGAACAGCTTCAGTTTGGAGAATCTGTAGCACTTCCTGGATCAAGCTGCACTGATCAGTCACAGCTTCATAGGTTCACAGGTAGTTACGAAGCATGAAGTTCAAGAAACTGATGAGGAGTTGGCCAGGCTTGCTCAGAGTACGCTCAGTAGAAAATAGAGGCAGATGGAATCTAACTTTTGACTACAGGAAGCAGCTGATTAGAAGTTTGTAGTTTTAATCCTCTGTGTTGTCAGAAATAATAGTTTCAGCACCCAAGATACAGACCCACATAATTCACTTTATTAGAAGAGTGCACAACCAGTGTACCACATTCCTGTCATCAGTACCCCATTTTGCCTCATAGTTTTGCTCCAACCATAGTAAAAGTCTGGATTTTCTGGAAAATCACTGAGGATTGCAGTGAGTCATTAGTGTCAGGCATTAGTTTCATACTTACTGTTCACAAAATGCCCATTGATGCAAAACCTGTTTTAAGTGAATTAGAGTAATATTTAAAACATGTTCTTGACTTTGAGCCTTTGCCACTAACTCATGAGCAAAGAAGTTGAGAGCTATGCACCACAGTTAAATAATGTTACTTCATAAAACTAAGATGAGAGCAGACTAGTTTTGTATGTGTGCTTTCCATTTCTTCTAGGCAAAGGCCATGTTGTGTTGTACCATGTAAGACTTTAATGTATTAGGCACGTCTTGTTGCTTTAGGTATTTTTCCAGTTGATTTCAGATATGAACTATCTCTCCAGGTTTCAGCAGCGACAATGAGATGGATGACCTGTTATAGCAGAATTTCTGTTTCTGCTGACCAGCTTGCTAAACTAATTTGATATTTGGTGTTTGTTCTGGTGAAATAGAAAAGAGGATGCTGGCAACTTTAATTAATATTCTTCCCTTCATCAACTGAGAAAACAAACATGCTATACATTGAAGTACAGTGTTTCTGTATTCAACAAGTGTAGATTAACAGTCCTGTGTTGAGCTGGCAACACATTTCTTGTGATATACTTTACAGTTTGAATAAGTCCCTAAACACGATCATTTCATTGAAGGTATCTTGGTAAACTTGTAATGTGTTGAAACTTCCACTGCTGTGAAAAATGTCTTTTGACTCACAATCTGTGGACTACTATTGATGATATGTCGACCAGAGATAACAAGTGAAAAATTGACCTTGAAAGTATTGTGACAGTTTGAGATAAGGTATCTTTACATTTGATGATGTAAGAGTAATAGTCATTGCAAATAAAATACTGGTTGTCTTTACTCCATGGGTGATCTGAAATCATTATATAATTTAGCAATAACCATGTTTGGGTGTGAGTATTGTAAGATTTACCTACCCGTGGCTGGTGTGGGTTGATCATGAGGGCAAAGGCCATGATTAAATAAAGTCATGAGTAAATCCTGTGATGCACAAACACACACACACACACACACACACACACACACACACACACACACACACACACACACACACACACACACACACACACACACACACACACACACACACACACACACACACACACACAAGCTTGCACACATAGGCGTGGACTATTGCTATTAGACAATAACATCATTTAAGAAAGAAATTGCTTACCTTTGTTAAATAATGTCATTGTATGACAGCACAAGTTGCCTTCCACCCTCTTTGCTGTACTCTGATGTTCAGTGCATGGGTATGACACATATGTGCACATTGTTATACAGTATGTCAGTGACATCCATGAAAGGAGAAGGAGACATCACCTGCTTTGTGGAAGTGTCTCTGTTCAGACACACTGTAGACATGCTTCTCTTTTTCCTCTCCCCTATCAGTTTGACTGTCTGTCTCCCTCTTTTTTTAGGTTTCTGGCAGTACACTCAGCCTGGCCGCTGAAGTGTTGTTGAGTGGTCTGATGTTTTTCTATGGGGAATGTTTGATTTACAATGGGAACACAGACTGGCCTGTCCAATCAGTGTACACGTTTCTGAATATTAAATCGCTTTGATTGATTAACTGGAAGCTCTTCACTATCTGTTCAATACCTTTGGAAATTCCAGGCCAAAGTAAACTACCGGACGCCCATGAGTTCTGAAATGTACTTTGTGTATTTTGTCTAACATGAACTTTCCATAGCTGAGTTGGTACAGTCACTCTTTAAAAATCATACTGTAAGGCGTTCTGCTTATTTCTCTGAAGAACCTGATAGTAATGAGATATAACCATAACTTCCAGATCAAAATAAATCCATTCGGAACACCGACAAAAAATAGCGAATGTAAAAACATTCAACGGCTCACAGTGTTTAATCTGCTGAACAAATTCAGCAAATTCACCATTATCATCGAAGAGATCACATGATGTCCATAGAGGAGTGCAGGCAACTTAAACTCCTACACTTTACATCACGTTTTTACAGGGGGGGAGGGACTTTTCGACATGGAGATGATCAGCAAAATGGAAATTCAAACATCCAGCTTTTGAGTTTTCCATCTGTGGAGCATCTCCGTTCATCATTGTGATAGTAAACCATATATATATATATATATATATATATATATATATATATATATATATATATCTGTCCTTCATCCCCATGTCACAGAGTGATTGTCTAGTTGCAGCACTGTTGCAGTGCCAGACAGACTGGCACCATCCTGCAGCACCACAGGCTTGTTGACATTATGACAACAGAATGTTAGAGTTTCATTTAGTAGCTTCTTATGAAACAGAAAATGTATGTCTTGCAGCTGATCCCAGTACCTCACAATATGTTTCTCTAAGACTGGCTTCAGTACATAGCTATTTCTATAAGATCTGGAAAAATATTTGAGAGAACTGTATCATGCTGAAAAACATAAAAGTGACTAACATTACATTTCTGCCTCTGCACTATTGCTCATAACTTCTTTGGATTTGGTTGTATTCCAAGATTAGTCAAGGCATTCTCCTTGTATGTAATATTATAAACACAAATGTGGCATTTTCTTTGTTTAGCTTCAAATTACTTAGCAATAAATAATATAATACATGAGTTAGCAGTCATCTGAGTCTTACGGAGTGCAGTTTGACTGATTTGTACCAGACTAATATATCATCATTGATGTTTACAACACCGTCTAAGCCTTCAGTGATTTTGGCCAATGCCCACTAAATACCTCTGAAGCAGATACAATTCTGGAAGGCCTTCTGAGAAACCTGTACCTAGTAAGTGGGGTGCTAAAGGTACAAATTCTGGAACTGTCTGGATCCAGTTTTCCAAAATCCTTAGTTGACAAGCACAAAAACATTTACCTGATGGTATCAGGGTGACCACTTTTTTTTCCACAGCTTTTAAGATCACAGGATCATAGGATTAGATCTCCAATCCTGGTATTATTGGGAGTGTCACTTTAATTTATGGATTTACAAGAGATCCAGTACTACTGGGTACCTCATCATCATCATCATCATCAGCCCCTTTTTCACATTTTCTATGTGAGGTCGGGGTATCATCTTAACTGTTGCCATCTCTCTTGATTCAGTGCCACACTCCTGCCTTCTTTGCTACTCATGCCTGATTGTTGCAGATCTTGTTTCACACAATACTTCCACCTCTTTGCTGGATGTTCTCATTTCCTCTTACCTTCTTCCTCTCTGTCCCAAATCTTCTTCACCAGGTTGCCTTCTGCTTTTCTGCACACGTGCCCGAACCACTGTAATCTGTTCTCTTTGATATTTTCTGCAATTGGAGCTACTTTGTTTTCTGCTCTTAAGTCCTCATTTCTTTGTCTGTCCTACCACCCTTCTCAGTCAATTCATTTTCATCACCTCTAACTTCTTCATCTGCTCTGCCTTTACTGCCCAGGTTTTTGTACCATACACTGTCTTGTACCCCTCTGTGAGGCCAAACATTGTTTGTACTTGAGTCATTGGGTCCTTGGACATAGCCTGCACTAATTCTACCAATGTTTATGGGACTTCAAACCACCATTGTACTGCCCAAATCAGCTTTTTTGGGACCTTGTCATATGCTTTCTCCAAGTGTAGCAATGCCCATTTTGACTCTTTCCTCCTCTCTAGCTTCTTCTCAACTATCTGTCTCACTGCAAACATCAGGTCAATTGTGCTGGACCTGATCTGAATCCAAACTGCTCATCTCCCTTCTTACATTCTACTACTCTGCATATCCATTTATCATTCACCCTCTCCAGAACTTTCATGCAATGTGATAAGAGTTTGATGCCTCTGTACTGCCCACAGCTGTGGATGCCCCCTTTGTTCCCGTACACTGTCACAAGTATGCTTATTCTCCAGTCATCTGGGATATGCCTTTCAAGCCACACTGCTATAAGTACCCCCAGGAGCCATTTTTCTCCTATCTCACCCACCATATTTAGCATATCTACTGTGACCTCATCTGAGTCTGCTGCTTTCCCTGACTTCATTTTCCTTAGTGCTATTCTTACTTCTTCTACTGTGGGCTCCTCTTCTTCTCTCATCATAGGCTGTTCCTGGGGCAGTACAGCTTCTGTTGGGTTTTCTTCATTCAGAAGCCGCTGGAAATATTCCTTCCATCTGCCTTTGATGTCCTGTGGACTGGTGAGCAGTTTGTTGCTGGCATCCCTTATAAATGATGTCTATCATCTTTATCTTTCTGAATTTGCCTTGCAACCTGATATAGTTTCTTTGTGCCACCTACTGAATAACTTTCCAGACATTGGTAGAGTGCTTCTAATGTCCTATTCTTTGCTATTGTAACTCCTTTCTTAGATACTTTGTTAGCCAATCAGTATTTCTTCTTAGCCTGGTCAGTCTTTTCTATCTCCCACTTTTTCCCACACTCCTTCTTTCTTTTGATGACTTCCTGGACTTCTGCATTCCACCACCAGATTTCCTTATGTATCTTATTTCCATACCTGGCTTGGCCACATATCTATTCTCTAGTCCTCGCACATGCTGTTTTGAAACACTGCCATTCTTCTTCATCTCCACCTATTTCCTCCTCCTGTTGGGGTGCTAGAGCCCTAAATAATTCATTGAACTGTTGTAGTTTCTCTCCAGTCAACTTCCAAGTCTTTAGCCTAGTCTCTGTTAACCTTAGAACCTTCTCTGACTACTGCTTGCTTGATTATAGCAACCAGTGGTTTACACTGTGGGCTGACTGTTTCACTGGGGATGACATTGCAGTCACTGATTCTACCCCAGTGCCCTTTTCCTACTAGGAGGAAGTTTAACTGAGTTGCATGTTGGCCACTTTTGTATGTGATCTTGTGACTGTCTCTCTTTCTGAACCATGTGTTGGCTACTATTAAGCATTTTGGCAGACAGAAGTCTAGAATGGCCTCTCCTTTATTCCTGTTGCGCCAACCATGTGGACCCAAGCGGTCCTCATATCCTGTTCTTTCTGTCCTGATATGTGCATTCAAGTCACCCATTATCAACACCAATTCATGTTGTCCTGCTTTATCTACTAGGTCCTACACTTGCTGTCTAAATGCACTCTTTTCTTCACTATCACAACCCTGCTGTGGGTCATAGGCTGAGATTATGAATACTGCCCTATCATTACACTCGAGTCTGATTGCCATGAGTCTGTCATTAATTTTGATGATATCCCTCATTGCCTTCTGAAGCCTCTCTCTCTCTCTCTCACCACAATTCCTACACCATTTCTATGCTGTCCACCTCCTAAGTAGTAGACTCTGGATCCCAAGCCAAGTTGCTTCACTGCACTGCCCTTGCATGGATGCATAGAATGTCGAGCCTCTTCCATATCATCATGTCATTCACTTCCAAACTGTGTCCTCTCAGTGAACCTACATTAAGATTAAGAGTAGCAAATCTCAGTTCATGTTTGGCAGGTTGATTGGTTTTATGTTCAGCTTTTGCTCAACAGATCTATCTCAGGTAACCCATGCTGGGCAACTAGATACTGGCCGGCCAGTAACTTATTGACCCAGGGGTGCTGGCTTTTATGATGGGCACACACTGGCCAATAGGGGCACATACATCCCTCCCACCATTAGCATGGGTCCCTGGCATAGGTTGGAGTAGGCTGGGTCCTCAACCCACATATCACTGGTAACTACCCATGCCCATTTGGTGACATTAGTCAACATGACCAAATCACCTTGCAGTTTGTGAGCCATGTTCTTCTATCTTGAAGATACTGCACACCACAGTAGATGCCTTAAGTGGTTGTTCTGTACAACTCTTCCCACATAGGGTACCATGTAGAGTCTGTGCTGGTCCCTATAGCTCAATTCATTGGTGAGTTTGAGATGGAAACACTCAGCATGTTTTTTGGAGGTGGGAGGAACCCCATGGAGACCAAATACAAAAACAAAAAACTGATAAAAACACACATGCAAGGCTGCAGAGATTCTGATAAACTAGCTCCAGCAATCCAAAACTTGTTGATTAACACTTTTGTTTTATTCAATAATTATATTTCATCATATAAACATTATATTGCCTGCGACATTTAAATACACATTTAAAATATCATATGACCAACATTTTCAAATCATGTGAGCCACTTAAAATCATATGACAGCTGAACCCCTGTGCAAATCCTATGTCAAAGACAGTAAAAAAATCACCAAGTTAGAAATAGTAAATATACACAATACCAACCTGAATACCTGAGCAGATAGTTTTAAATAATTTTAAATAATTTAAAACTCCTGTCAATTAACTTGAATGCACACAAAACTATAGTTAGAAACATTTTGATAAAAAAACTTAATCATGAATGAATAAATAAATAATTTTTTGTAAACAATGGCGGCAGTGTCATCTTTGCATTGCTCTCAGTTTTAAAAGGCAACTAACAGGAATCTGATCATTTATTCCTGGTCAGGAATTTGGATTAAACATAACTCACATTCTTCTAGTTTAAGGTGCCAAGGGCGACCACTTTCACCAAGTGTAACCTTTTCCATGATTGTGAACTTAAACTCATGATCTGGGTGTTCTATTGAGTGTTTTGCTAGGGCATTATTTATTTTTCTTGTTTTGATGTCATATATATGCTCAGCAACTCTCTCTTTAAACTTGCGTTTGGTCCCTATGTAGAACACCTAACAGTGTTGGCAATATGCCACATCTGCTACTCTGCTAGTTAAGCAGTTACTTACCCCCTTTTTTGTTAAATGTAAAATTCTTTATAATTACTTGTTTTCCCACCATAATATAGGGGCAAATGGAGCAACAACTACACTTGAACATATGATGAGTTTTATGACTGGTGGATGTTGATGTCTTACTAGGGTGTTCAATTATATTTTTAAGGTTACAACCCCTTCTATATGTAATGCATGGTGTAATGCCCACCTTTCAACAGCATTCCTGTTTTTCCTTAAAATAGCCCAGTTTTTCTGAATTATTTTCCTAATGGTCATACTATCAATGTTATAGTTTGTGATAAAGGAGCTAGCAAATTCTTTATTTTGTACAGGGTGATGTATAAATGTGAGGGGGGTAGATTCACCAGAAAGGGTAATGTTGTTGGCCATAAATTCACCTATTTGGAGGCACATGGACAACATGCAAACTTCTATAGGACACTGAGTAAAAGGATAGTACTGCCCGTCTTTTCTGGTAGATTAGGTTTATTGAAGCCAGTGATCTTAATTAGGAACCTCTTGAGTCTTTCTAATTTTTTGGTACGTCTGGTGAGGTTCACCCTAAAATGGGCAATGTATTCAATGATTAGCGTCATCAGAGTAGAATATATGGAGAAAATGACTTACATAGATCTGGATGAAATTCCTTTTGTGATCAGTTGCTATAAGCAGAAGGACTTCCTGACTATTACATGATGATCAAAGAAGTGGGAATTATCTACCCAAATTCTAAGGTCTCTAACAACATTCTCATTTTAAAGTCAGGTGTTGTCTCGGTATTGACACATGTAAGTTCATGTTGGAGAGCTTGGGTGTCAGTGGGGAACCTAACAATGACACCACATTTAGAATCATCCCAAACATAACCAACCAAAGGTGTTGGTCTATGGTCTGGAGATCAGAAAAGTAAATGGAAAACAACAGGGGTCCTGGTCCTAATCCCTCTCTGAGGAGACAACTGCCACCCAAACTATATGGGTTCTTTCTCTTAGGAAGTTTGCTGTCCATCTTATCCCATAGTGATCTATTTGAAGTGCATTTAGTTTGATGATTATGTTAGCATGCAGATTGGTGTTAAATGCCTTGACCAGGTGGAGGTACACTGTATGAACAGCAATACCATGGTCAACAGCCTGTATTACCCTTTGAAAGAAGTTCACCAGATTCATCAGACAGAATCTACACTTGACAAAGCTTAACTGCTGTAGTTCCAACCAAATGACATTATTAGTATCATAGTTAATTACATCCATTATGATATGTTCCAAGCCTTTGTAAATGAGACTTGCCAAACTTATGGGGCTATAATTTCTGGGGTCAGTGGTTGGATCACCTTCATGGAATGGCATCAAAATTGTGTGCCAAACTACAGGGACCAAGCTGGTGGCTAGGATCAGAATGAACAGTTTAAGAAACAGTTCTTCCAATGCTCATATAGCACTTTTTATTGGGCAGCCAGGTGTATTATCAGGTCCTCTGGAGGATATATTTTTAGTCTTGGAAACCACCTTCAGTATATGCTCTTTAGTGATGGTGGGGTGGGGTCTGAGAGCTCCATGGATGAGTGAGCTTTGGCTAGTCATCTCTGTGGTGAAATTAGCATCTATTTATTTGCCTGTATGTTGGCAACATCAGCTGGATAAAAATAGGTTATGCTATTATGAATAAGCTGAGCATTGCTGGGTGTTATGTCCTAGTTTCCTGATATAGCTAAAGAAGAATTTATAATTATCTTTAGCTTGAGATATTAACCTAAGTTCATGGACTGCCTTAGTTTTTCTAACAGTATTTTTTTACATTTTGGTCAATTTCCTGATGTTTACCTGTTTACTTAAGTTTTTTTTTTTTTTAGTTGCAAAGTTTATGTGTGCTTATGGACTACCAGGATGGCTTGCTCTTGAATTTCCCATTGAACTTAATTCTGGTTGGGATGGCCAGATTTATGCATTTATCTAGATGATTGTACAATTTCTTTGTGAAGCTTCTTGACATGTCAGCATTTGGTGTGATGTTGTTATTTCTAAATTCTGAAACTTCATTATAGAGCTCTAGAAGATTTGTGTATTTGAAATCATTGAATTTTTATATTGGTATTCATTGTACTGTATTTTTTTCTGTAACTCCATCATTTCTGAATTCCACTTATTTTTGTAACATGCAGTACTTTTATTTCTTGTTATTTACACTGTCTTTCTATGTTAATGTTTCTGAAGCTTTTCTCACAGGTCTCCACTGAAAACGGTCTTTTGGCCCAGTCAGATATTACCCGGTAATCACATGTAAAATAACTGAATAGTATCTGTAGGTTTGGAGATTTTAAAGGTGAAATTCACTAGTTTATGATCAGACTTAATCAGGGGAATGAGATACTAGAGGAATAGTACAAGCACCTGCTGTGTTTGTTCGTGCCAGGGTTAGAATGTTTTGTCCTTTAGTGGGTATGCTGACTATATGGTCCAGGAAGTTTTTATTTATGAAATCTAGAAACAATTGGGCATAACCTACATTACAGGTGTATGTGTTACAGTTTATTGAATGGTAATTAAACTTCTCCAAAATATATGAGTTTTTATTTATGAAAACTCATCGGATAAGGTTTGTAACTTAAAATGATTTTCCGGTGACATTGAGGGAATCCTGTAACAGACTATAAATTAGTGAATAGTTTCCTATTTAGTGTGATTTGGAGCGCAATGATTTCCAGTTCTGGTTTTCTAGGAATCTGCCTAGGGGTGATTTTGTCTCTAACAAATATGGAGACATTATTACAGTTTTCATCGGGTCTAAATGCATGGTGGGTACACAACCCAGTTATAGAAGGAGTGCTTTCTGATCATTTAAACCACGTTTTAGTGATTACACAAGCATGGTTGTGCTCCAGATATAGAAAACCCTTCTTGTTGAGACTTCTACCATTAAGAAGGGCCACCTTGATGTGAACTTGTGGTGGATTTATTATCTGCCTAAAAAAGGCACTGCAGGGGTCCAAAAGCTTTAGTCAGTATGCAGAAGCCTTTTTAAGAGAGATGTAAGCCACCCTTACCAAAGAAAGCAGTATTTTCAAGCATCACACTCCAACCTGATGAATACTGGATCCTCCTTGAAGGACACCAGCTATGCAGCCAGTTGTTTAAGCAAATTATTTTCTCTTTGTATAGCAACATCATCCTTGGAGAAGGAACAGTTCTGCACAAGACCAAGGCCTTACCTGTATTTATGACTTTCATGAAGAGTTGTATCATGTCTTTTTGCATGTCCCTCAGGATTTTGTGCACCAAGTTGTATACTCCCACATGAACCACCAACATGCTATACTCATACTTGTTAGGTGTTAGGCCTTAAGGGCCTCTTGACATGTCTGAGATCCTGGCACCTGAAAGATAACTCACCGTCATCCTGCTCTTGTCCAGTGAAAGTCTGACTGGGGAGTCTCCAGTCACCAGGACATCTTTATTTGTAGGTTTGCATTACTGGATTTGAGATGATTTACATTACCCGGTAATCAAATGGACGTGCCAAAAAGTGATGAGAGTGTTGTTCAAAGACTGTGTGTTTTTGCAAGAGAGTAACCTCCAAGTTGTTTAAGTAGTTGTATCTCTCACAAATAGAATGCATTTTGCCGAGCAGGAGTTTGTTTATTACCTGTTAGCATGAGGCAGATGCTACACGGCCTAAGGATACAAAGCGGTATGAGGTGGTCAACAGAAGCATGACAAGCAGGCTGAAATTCCATTTTAGCCCAAGGAATGAAAAACTTGTTGAATATTTAACTGGCTTACTTAATAAGCATATAATGCAAATTTCATTTAAAGTTAACAGTGCATCTTAATTGTAGTTTATGTTTTTTTGTGAGGGAGTACAAGCCTACTGAATGGGATAATGTCAGTTGTTTATCCTCTTGAATGATACAATGCTTAATTTATATGGTACAGATTAGGGTTGTATAACTGTAAAATTGAAAATGAAGTCTCTATAGTACAGACTACTGCAGAACTGCACTTAGCAGCACTCAGCTCATAGAAGCAACCCAGGGAAATGAAAGAACCAATGATAAAACAGGTCTATATTAGATGAGCGACCGTTCCGATGTTCGAATCATAGATGGTCGACATCATATGATCGAATGTCAGAAAGGTCGAAGGTGAAAGTCAATGGCTTTTCATGCACAGAATGGGAAAATTTCCCTTTCTGCACTGAAGTGCATTCTCAGAGTTGGTATATTTAGGTAGGGGGTGTATGGGGAGTGCAGGGGGGGCTTGCCCCCCTGCTCAGAGTGGTAAGGTAATTTTTTTTTAAAATTTTATTATATAGTCAATGTTTCGAACTTCGCTCATATGAGTTCACTCATAGGTTCATAGGTTCATAGTTAAGTACTAGGCTATTTGCCCAAGGGCATTTATAAACCTAGCCAGAATGTGTTGGCTTTTGCCACCCCCTTAGATTAGTTCCCTGTGCCCCTATCCAGCAGAGCCATTAGCTCCCTGTGCCACTGTCCAGCAGAGCCACTGCAGTGATCCCCGGGGGTAAATTTTCTGTTTCCCATCCACCCATCAAGGTTTCTCTTGAAGAGTGTTAGTGAGGGGCTCTGCCTGATATATATTGGAATCCTGTTCCAAAGCATGGGGAGTCTCTGGCATAGGAATCTATCCCTCCAGCATGTCCTATTTATCGTTGTGGTGAGGTTTATATCTCTAGAGCGTGTGGCTCTCCGGGATTGTTTTTTTTAGGTGGAGCATGTCCATCAATTCTGGGTTGGACATGGCCTTGTATGTCAGACAGAGATCACCTCTGATTAAGCGGTATGCAACCGAGTACAGCTGGAGTTTCTTGAGTCGGGCTGCATAGGGCATCTGTTTTAGGCCAGTAATCTTCTTGGTGAGGTACTTTTGTGGTCTTTCCAGCTGTTTGTACATCCCAAATGGGGTGTTGTGATCTATGATGGGTCTAATGAGTGATGAGTAGAGAGGCACAATAACCTCTTTTATTCTAGATACGAACCCTTTTGTGATTAGGTGGGCCACATAGAAGGATTTTCTAACCACCTTGACAATATGATTATCAAAGGAGAGATTACTATCTATTTGGGTCCCCAGATCCCTTATTACATTTTCTGTATTTAGGGGACTACCACCTATGTGGTAGTTCATGGTTTTTTTCCAAAGGGGATGACTATGCACTTTTTGGCATTTAGTTTGAGGCCATGATTTTGACACCAGGTATCCGTCTCAGTGAGACCCTTCTGGAGGGTGTCTGTATCAGCCGGGGAATCAATTATGGCTCCTAGTTTGCAGTCATCTGCAAACTTGGTCAGCCATAGTCCTCCTATGCTTGCCTGTACCTCTGAGAAGTATATACCAAACAGGAGGGGTCCTAGGACTGAGCCCTGGGGGATGCCACTTGTAACTGGTTTAGAGTCGGACATAGAGCCTGCAACTCTCACCATGTGGGTTCTATCCATGAACCAGTTGGCAACCCATCTCTTGACATAGGGGTTTATGTTCAAGCTGGTGAGCTTGTCTATAATACCAGAATGGGGAATGGTGTCAAAAGCCTTTTAGAGGTCTAGGTAGGCTGTGTGGACCTCCTTTCCCTCGTCTAATGCCTTGGTAACTGTCTCAAAGAAGTCAACCAGGTTTAGGAGGCATGATCTGCCCTTAACAAAGCCAAACTGGGTAGGGTCCAAGGTTTGGAGGTTCCCAATGTCTCTTTTAATGAGTTCCATGATGATGCACTCCATAGCCTGCAGACCAGGCTAGTCAGGCTTATAGGGCGATAGTTCCCAGGGTCCATTGTGGCTCCACCTTTGTGGAGCAAGATAACTGCTGCTGTGTGCCATTCTGTGGGTATGTGACCTGTAGAGAGGCTGAGTTTGAACAGTGTGTTTAGGTGAGGGGTTAGTTCATTTTAGAGCTCTTGTAAGATACAGCCTGGGACACCGTTCGGTCCCATTGAAGCTGTGTTTTTGGTTTTGGATAGGGCTGTTTTAACCTGTGTGTCAGTGATTGACAGGGCTCTACATTCTTCTGGTATAGTTAACGGCCCTTTAGGGGGTGAGAGGGGGTTGAAGTTTGCACTAAAATGGTCTGTCAGAATGTTGGCAATATCAGTCAGTTCAGTGTATTCTGTGCCATTCTGCACTAACTCAGAGCAGATCTAAGAGTTTCCACTTATGTTCTTGACATAGCTAAAGAATGCTTTGCGGTTATCTTTGGAGTCATTGGCAATTTTTCTTTCAAAACTAGCCTTGGATGATTTAATGAGGGATTGTAGTTTCTTGCTGATACTGATCAGGGATGTCATTTCTTCTTGGGATTTTACTCTTTTCTGTACTAGTTTCCTCCTTCTGTTGTATACCTTGTTTATGGCACGGGTCCACCAGACTGGTTTCCTTTGCTTGGAGGAGTGATTCTTGGTTTTACTTGGGATAGCACGATCCATGCATTCCTGCAGATGCTCATAGAGTGCCTTTGTAAAGGTTTCAGCAGCTTGGACAGCATTGTCTTTTAGCATGGGGGCTGTGAACCTTTCCACCTCGGTCTTAAGTAACGTGAAGTTTGCTTTTGAAAAGTTTTTCACGGTGGTTTCCTTGATTGGGGGTGGGGCAGAATATGGATATCCAGAGTGATTAGTCAATGGTCTGATCTAACCAGTGAGGTGTTGACCTCCGGTGTGGAACACTGGTCTCCCATGTTGGTGATAACCAGGTCCAATATGTTGTTCCCTCTGGTGGGGGTGTTGACTAGTTGATCTAGGGCATTTGAGTTTATAAATTCTAGGAAGCGCTGGGCAAGGGAGTTAGTACTTGAGTAGGTCTCCCAGTTTATGTTTGGGTAATTGAAATCACCCAGTATTAGGGTGTTTGGTAGGACCTTCACATTTCCCAGTGTCTCCAGAAATGCAGAATGGGAGTCCTGGGTCATGGTGGGTGATCTGTAGCAAGCTACAATTTGGATTGCAGTTTTGCCCTTTGTTAGTTGCACATGGATGATCTCTGAGGCATTGTGCTGCACCACTAACCTGGAGGTGTGGGTATCCTTGATGAATATGGATACACCCCCACCTTTTATGTTTTGGTCTGGGTTCTGTGGCTGAAAGGTATGGTATGAGTTATAGCCTAGTAGTGCTGGAGTGCTCTCAGGAGCCTTAAACCAGGTTTATATTACTGCACAGATGTCGATGTTCTCCACACTGAGGAGTGCCTCAAGTGCATGCATTTTGAGGTTTAGACTTCTGGCATTGAGTAGCATTATCCTCAGTTTTTGGTTACTTGTGCTATTTATGGTGGTGGGTTTGTCTTTTGAGCCTTGCCTAAAAAAGGCACTATGGGGGCGGCAAGAGCCTTGGCCAGTATTCAAAAGCCTAAGGGTAACAGGTGCAAGCCATCTCTTGCGAAGCAATGTGGCTTGTCAAGCATGTCATCCCAGGCGGACAGATACTGGATCCCCTTTGAATGACACCAGAAACTTAGCCAGTTGTTGAAATAGATATTTTTTTCTTTATACTGTCGCATCATTCTTGGTGAGAGCAGGATGCTACTCAGGGTCAGGGTCATACCAGCCTGGGCTACATGATCAGAGAGCTCTTCCATATCTCTTTTCATGTAGTCCAGGAAGGTACGTCTCAGGTCATTCACTCCAACATGGATAATTACAGAGTCATATTTGTACTTGTTCTGGAGTGACCTGAGTGCTTGTGTTATGTGGTGGATCCTGGTGCCCGACAGGCAGCTAACTGTAACCTTCTCCTTGTCCAGCCTAGTTACTGGGACATCAGTGTGCCTGACTATAGAGTCACCTATTACTAGTGTGTTGGGTATGTTATTTTGCCTTAAGGGCTGTGATTGCGTGGCATACTGATTACGTGAATTATGTGTTTCATGGTTGGTGATGGGGTGTGGAGGTTGCTTGGATGTCTGCTTTGGACGTCTCTGTTGCTTTTGCAGATTTTTATTTAGAGCCTCCGGGTATGTTTTCATGTATTCCTGTGTGTTATTTGCCGGTGTTGGTTTATTAGGTCTATGTGAAACTGGTGATGTGTTGCAAGTATTACCCTTCTCCTCTTGACTGTCAGTTCCATTCTTGGGTTGAGAGAGCTTTGCCTCCAGTTTGGCTGTATAATTGCATCTCTCACATATATTAGTGTTTGGTGGTAGGAGGAGAGGGTGTCTGTGTACATGAGGCAGTTGTAACATTGCCTCAAAATGCCCAGATTCACCAGTTGGACTGGAGAGTACACCAGAAACTGCCCTTTGGACATGCCTAAATAGATAGAGTAAGCTGTTTTTCTGATTAACTGGTGGGGACGAATAGAGAGCCTTGTCCTTCTGGACAGTATAGGGGGGTCTAGTGCTAGGGTTAATTAGTGCTTGCTATGAGTTTTAAGCAAGTGCTTGACTTTGAAATGAATGATTTGAGTGCTTAAGTTGAAGGTTTGTCTAGTTCCAAGGGAAAAATTGAAGAGTAGACTTTGTGGAGCCAAGAATAGTTTAACTCTAGCTAACTGGTGCTGCCTGGCACGCAAAACCGCGCAAATGCGGTTTTTATAGCAGGGAAGTGAAAGAGATAGAAATTAGCCCAAAATGGCCAATAAACTACTAATGTCTGGGCTGCAACCACTCCTCCAGGGACAGATAGGCTGCTCAAAGCTCCCCTCTCCCACAGGTGAACAGAGAAACTTCCTTCTATCCAAGTAAGGTATGGGCAACACAGAAACTTGTAACATAGCCCTGGATTCAGCAATAACCTGAAAACTGGACTATACTAGTTCAGAAAGGTGGGAAACAAGTATATATATATATATTTTTTTTTTTTTGAAACTTCGACTATATAATATAGACCCTGATAAAACATCTAGGGCTTCAGACAATAACCTAGAAAGAGCAGCAAATTATCCCCAACACAGAATGACCCACTACTAGCTCCTGTAAAGCCAACACACTTTGCCAGAAATGACTGAAACTATACTAATTTAAAGTGGAATTAAAACAGAAAAACATGATGTCAGCAGCAGAAAATGTGTTCACATCACAGAAGAACACTTAACAGTATTAAAAACCTCTCCAATGTCTCTGTTTTAGAGGAAAATTCCTATTTTCAAGCCTAATTTACCTCTGCACAGGATGTACCTTTGGAGGTGTCTCCATTTTCAGGCTTGATTTACCTCTTCACCCAATTTTTGGAATTTGCCTCATCACATGTGATTTTTGAAGGTGTCTAGTACAGAGAAAGCCACACTACATGACCATCACACTAGTGGGAACGATAATTTAAAGAAAGAGGACACACATCTTACATCTTCTTTTTTTCTGAAGCTAAAATAAATGAACTTGTGTGATTGAATTTTGCAATACAGTTTGTTAAAATCCATAGATTTTACACTCACTTTTTTAATGTGCTTTTTATATTTTTGCATCATTTTTGTCGCTCTCTGTTTTTAAACATGTTTTTGAGTTGTATTTTACATCTCTACTGGAGGCAGGAAGTTATGTGCTAACTGGATTCATATTTTATGCTAATTAGATGTCCACATTTTTGGCTGGATATCCCTACTTTTCAAGAGCACCTATTCTCAATGCCTGCAGATTGAGAATTATGCACCACTATAATCATTCAGGTTATTGTAAACAAAACAATAGATTAGCTTTTTCAGCAAAATAGATGGCAAATGCAGGAAAAAAAATGAAAAAAATGTTTATACAGAAAATTGTAGATTATTATAAGTGCAAATGAATGCAAGTACTTTCCTGCTTCTCTGATATAAATGGAGTCAAAATTCAACTTTATCTATTTTTGCATGTGAGCACAGAAGCACTGCATTTGGAAGCATTTGAATAAAGGCCACTCATGCATAGGCACCCCCCCCCCATCTAAGCAACTCACTGGGTCTAGTCATCCTTCAGTATGGCTTTATTCAGATCTTGTATGTTAATGTAGTGTTGATGCAGATTCTAATTTTTCAGGTTTGACCACAGTCACAATGGTATCAATTCATAGTACTGCCTTGATTTGTATGGTGATTACTCCAACTAAGTTGTAGCTCATTGATATATCTTTGACTTAGGGGCACTACATGGGGTTAAACCATAGGATTTGTCTTTATCCTATACTGTCCTGGTATGCATCCTAGACTCATGAACAAAGTGGCATATAGACCAAGCATAAGAGCTGGTGGCCCACATGGTGTAAAGGGATGAAGCAATGAGTGCACCCCAGACAACTCCTGGTGGCACAGGTGCTGGACAGGCCAGATAGGGAGAGTGGGACTGTGTGACCAATGTAAGCTTGGCCATCCTGGGAAGAAGGAAGCAGCTTGGCTCAAGGCACTGATAACACATGCATTCTGCTGTTGTATCATCTGTAGCAATAAAATTAATGCACACGTGCTGCTTAGCTGGGGGCTATGCATGAGTGGCATTGCTCATGCAACTCTTAAGAGGCAACAGTTGTGGGGCAAACAAGCTGCTGAGTGGTGGGGATAGGACAGTGTGCAGGATCAGCAGACAGGCTCACTCCCTAACACCTAAACTCTCACATCCACCAGGCAATGAATTAATGCGTTGAGAGCTCTCATTCTGATAAAGAAACAAGTGGTTCAGTCAGGTACAGGAAGAAGGACCCACTGAGCATATCCTATGGACTTGGAAATAAAAAAAGAAAGAAAGAAAAAATATCAGCTGAAGTAATGACGTCCACTTTTCCACCTCTGCTATGTCGTCTCATATTTCTGCACATTGGTGCCTTTACCTTTTGTACTAAAAATACTGAACCAGTACCTCTGTGAAGATCTGAACACCTGAATCTGTGAGTATGCAAATCACTATCTTTGCAGCTGTCTGAATCACCGTCTCTGATGTACTGCACCCCCTAATATACTGCTCCCCCGTTTGCACACTGTGAATTCACTGACTCATGACCATCAATTCACAGGCTGACCTTCTTTATTTGTTAGGTTAATGAAGTGACATGAGCTGAAAATAATAAGCTGTACTCTAGGTACCTATCGCAGCAGAAATGCACACAATGTTTTAAGTTTGTGCCCAGAATAAATCAGTAATAAAGTGTTAGACAAGTACATACAATTTATCAAATCCAATTACTTAAATGAGTTCTCAGTAATATTACACATGGCACTGGTATAAAACATATGTGATAAATGTAAACACTTATGCACAGCTTTTCTAGATTGTGACTTTTTGTATTAATCTATATGCTGAGTTAACGAGTTCAGTGATTGAACTGCACACACGATCTCAACACAAGTATCAAAGGCACTAATGGCATACCTCTTTCTACACTTATCACTTTTGATTTTGGACAAATTGTCATTTACATTGCCGTTTAATTTATTGGCTTCATCTACTTGCAATAGTAAAAAAGGGTTCACCTCATAGGTAAAGTTGGTGTATCCAAAAGTAAATGAAGAAACAGAAGAAGAAGATAACGCCAACACCACAATGTAAATAAAATCCAGTAAAACTTTATTATTCGAACAAAGCTGCTGTATTCGAATAATAAAGTTTTACTGGATTTTATTTACATCGTGGTGTTGGCGTTATCTTCTTCTTCTGTTTGTTCATCTACTTGCAAAACAGGTCTTTGTCCTTTCTTTTTAGACTGCATACCTGTAAAAAATGATTAACTTGACCAGTTTCTGAAATTTCCTCTTAAGAGTAGGATATGACTTTCTGGTGTACCATGTTTGTGCCTGATGTGGTAGACACCAGTATTTCAGCTCCTTTTTTCAGGTAACTTCTTTGCTTGATACAAAAAAAGTTAATTGATTCCTTGAATTGAGTCAGTTGAATTCAAGGCAAGTTTAGTATTGCTCAAAATGGCAGTTTTTCATGAAACCAGAGCTGCTGTTTCTGGTATTTATCCGGTGAATTACAGATTTCTGAAAACAGATTGACTATTGTTGAGTTACTTTTCACTGGATTTGGGTGTTTCTTGTTAAGAAATTTTTTTAAAAATTGAAAATGCTCTTGGAAGGCAGCCTTTGCAGTACTGTTGCAGTTTTTAAGTTCGGATCCATTTAAGGTGAATATGAAGGAAACAACAGTGGTGTTTTGCCAGCTTTGACTGTAGCTGCAAAAACTGCCTAAAACTTGCAGCTATAATAACTTCCATGATCCTGTTGCAACACCATCTGTTGTCTGGAGGCTGGTAGGATTTAGGTTTAGTCTGTAAGGAACTACAGCATAACTAACTAAATGAACGCATGTAGTTGATGTATAATTGACCATACAGTTTATTAGGATGAAACAAAATAAAGACAGACAACTACTACTGTCTTCCCTGAATACGCTTTTAAAATATTAAACACCAACAGAGTCTCTTACATGGCATAAAACACAATAAAGAAAATTTATTAAGCGCTTTTGTTCCCTGAGATACAGAGGATATAGATCTACTTTACAAGACTTAAGACAGGAAGTGTATAATGTCTCGAGTATGGTTTTGGATAGAGGTTACCCACCGTCTTTGATTCAGAACATGAGTGTTGAAATACTACAAGGTTGGGGGAACAGATTTAAGCCTTTATTAGGTGATAATGATGAAATACCAGTTAAAATTAAGAGTGAAGGGGTAGGGAAACCTTGAACCTTATGACAAGTATGGTAATACTGTTTGGTTATGGTCAAAAGGACATAAAGGATATTATAAAAAGGAATTGAGTAATTTTTAAGACCCTACCAGAACTAGTGGAAATTTTAGGGGTGACACCACTCTTTGTTTATAAGATGGGGAAAAACTTTAAATTTCAACCACAACCAAAAGGAATCGCTGCTCAAATGTTCACCAAACACCAAAACGTAGAACAGTTTGAAGAAGGCACAAATCCCAGATCCACACAAAAATACTTTAATAAACTGACTCTTCAGTCCAACAAACATGAACAGTTAGTAAAATGACTTTGCAGTCCACTAACGCAATTACAGCAACACTGCGTTTTCATTTAAACAACTTCTTCAGATGGAGACAAATGCATACCTACACAAAACACTCCATTTATATACTCATTAAAATAATTAAAGAATTAATTAATCAATAAAAGGGTGAGCTAGAAGCATCTACATTTAAAGAGCTCGTGCTCATAATACAATCAAATATAATGTGTAGTATAATAAACTACCTTAATTCTAAAATATAACATAATTTTAAAATACATAATTTTGAAGTACATTTAAAATACATTTAAAGTAAAACAGTAAGAAAAATTTACATAAAAGGAAAAGAAAAGATAAAAAATTATAGCTTAGCTGATCTCAGCTTAAGCACAGGCACTAAAGAGATGGCATCGTTTAATCCTGGAGGTTTGTTCGCCTCCAAGAAAAGCTGCCACAAAAGCTCCTTATATTCAATCAAGGTCTCCCATGGGCCACCCCTTACATCTTTTTCCATTACTTCCAACACAAAGAAGCTAAATTTAGCTTCCTGACAAGTTAGTTTGTGATGGAATAAAGCATTATTGGTACATTTTATTCTCATCTCGTAATAATGCTCATATATTCTATTCTTTAACTTTCTTTCCGATTTCCCTACATAAAATGCATCACAATGGTCACACAAATTTTAAAATTATGTTATATTTTAGAATTAAGGTAGTTTATTATACTACACATTATATTTGATTGTATTATGAGCACTAGCTCTTTAAATGTAGATGCTTCTAGCTCACCCTTTTATTGATTAATTAATTGTTTAATTATTTTAATGAGTATATAAATGGAGTGTTTTGTGTAGGTATGCATTTGTCTCCATCTGAAGAAGTTGTTTAAATGAAAACGCAGTGTTGCTATAATTGCGTTAGTGGACTGCAAAGTCAGTTTACTAACTGTTCGTGTTTGTTGGACTGAAGAGTCGGTTTATTAAGGTATTTTTGTGTGGATCTTGGATTTGTGCCTTCTTCAAAAACTTTAAATTTATTTTTGAACACTTGAGATCAAGCATGCAGATGCACCCTAAGGGTATGGTCAAATGTGGGAGTTGTAAGCAGTGTCCCTACATTTTGGAAATGCTTAGCATTTCCCTACCAAAAATTCTTTTTGAAATTGTGCTGAAAAATGGAAATTGTAACACCAAGGGAATTGTTTACATAGCCATTTGCACAAAATGTAACTTTTTTGTATTGGAAAAATGGAAATAACATTGAAAAAGAGGATTTATGAACATTTGCATGCAATTGTTAGAAAAAACTCTAATAATGCACTTTTTAAGCATAGTTCTAACTGACAAGGTAGTTTAAGTTTGGTATTTTAGAAATGATTCCAAGAAACCCTGGGGGGGCTGGTGGGAACTTGAAATAGAAATGAAGGAGTTGCAGTGGCAACTCAGGCTGAATGCCACAAACCCACCAGGACTCAATGAAAATATTTGTATTTTACCTTTGTTGAAATTAAAAGCACAAGAACTATAATTATACCTATAATTATGTTTATTGTATTTGTTATAAGGTATTTTAGAATTTTTACATAAATATTTTTAGAGCTTTTTAAGCAAAAAGTTTGTGTTTTGGGAATTTTGTTTTTACTGAGGTGAAATAAGATTTCTTAACTGAATGATTGAGGGGTGGAACCATTTGTTGCACTATTTAAGCTGTTTCCTGTGATGTATTTCATTCTGAAGAAGTCTCTGTACCTAGATGGATGAAAGCGCTTAATACATTTTCTTTATTGTGTATTATACCATGTTAAGTGACTCCGTTAGTGTTTAATGTTTGAAAAGCATATTCAGGGAAGACTGCAGTAGTTGTTTAAGTCTTTGTTTTGTTTCATGGTTTTCTGGTTGACGTCAGGACACTTTTGTGGTGTTTTTCTACAGTGGTTTGCTAAGATGGCAGCAAATTCAGAAGCAAGAAACAATTGTGGGATGCCCTGTATTCAGCTAGATTTATGGAACATTAAATACACACTGCACTTCATATGACTGGATTGGGGATTGCATCCTGGAATCATGTTGGTCTACTGACAGCTATTACAGTGGATGCTGAAAGACCAAAAAAAAAAAACTTGTTGATACAACTTTTGGCAAACTTCAGAGGTAAGCTTTTTGGAGGGGAAAAGCCTCCTTGCACTCCAATGTGAGGGGGACACCCTACACCCCAATACACACACACACACACACACACACACACACACACACACACACACACACACACACACACACACACACACACACACACACACACCAACTCTGAGGTTACACAATAGTGGAGAAAAGAGAAAGCTTCACTGTTAATTGGCAGTACTTGATCTACTAGCATTCATAGTAATGGTTGTCAGTAACCTTATGTGTTCCCCTGATCCCTGTTTGGTAGCACTGACATCACTGCATATCAAGTGCAGAGCTGGACAAGGGGTAGATCATAATAACAAAAATCTTGATGGCTCATCTCAGATTCTTGCTCCATCTAGCAATGTGGGTTCAATCAGCAACAGGGGACGGGGTTGGCATAATAGTTAAGGGCTTTACCTCAAAGATACAAAGTACAAGATTTGATTATGACCTCTAGTTATTTGCTAGGCCTGCTGTAGTCTGCAGACTGATAGCCTCATATTTACCTATGTTGATGAATGAATGAATATATAGGTGAGGAGGAGCTTGATAGTTTGGGCAAAGAGACCAATGGTGACTAAAGTTAGATGTGAGTAAAGCTAAATGTTTTTATTGTGACATATTTGGAGTAGAATTGGCAGTAATAAATGGAAGACCACATTATATTCAAAGGAAGAAAACTTTTCTAAAGGCCTTTCAAGCACTCAACCACCTCCCCCAGAATGTGATAACAAGGAAAATGTTTGATGGGTGGTTCAGGGGAATACTGAAAAAGTTAACTGGGGCAATCAAAAGATGCAATATTTATAAGGGAAGATCCTGTCAATAATAACATAATCAGATATGCCAGTTATATGAGCCATTTCTGAACTATTCTAAAAATAATACATTTGATGTGCTCCCTATTAATAGATAATATTGTTTTGTAAAAAACTAAAAACAAACATATTTAAAATACTAAAAACTAACAAAAGAGGGTCTAGTAGTTCAAAACAGTCACAACTGAAAATGAAATCAAATAGAAACAGCTTATGTTTAGAATGCAAGGAAAATGAATTTATTAAAAATTACAGTTAGGTCCTTCCATCTTTTATGCTTCTTAAGACTGCATCATAGTAACAAAGGGGTCTGTTAGAGCCAAAGATGTGGTAGCCATAACATGACACTAATTGTTGTGCCCTTGTAACTGCTTGTAGGGTCACTAAACCACTTCAGAGAAGTCAGATGACAAAGCCACCAAAGTATAATCAGTGAGTCAGGGAACTTCATTTTTCAACTGAACTCCACTGCCATTCAGAAATCACAGCCATACCATTATGGATAACATGAAGATAGTTTACACAGCTGATCTTGTGATATTTTACCAGCCAATAATAGGTATGGACTGGCTCTACAATTAAATCTTGTATTGCTTGTATGACACTTACATGTACCAAATACGCAGGTCTTTAAAAATTAGTTTGGATATAAATTAATATATATGAGAAATAAGTGTCCAGGTACTAGACATTGCAGAGAAGGATAGGATATTTCAGCTAATGGAGTTCCTGTTTTTTTTTTTTTTTTTTAATAACTGCATCTGAAGGTGGATTATTTTACTAACTGAAATAAAATAACTTTGTGAAGATTTTGTGAGTAAATCCCCAAAAAGGGATAGCCATGCAATCTAAAACCTATATGAAGAATTAAATGTAGCTAGAGCATGCAGAATCGTGTTTCTGTGTGCAACTTTCAATAATCTACATGAAAATAGCAATTCAAGAGTGCATTAAAGGAAATGTTTTAGGAAATAAATAAATCCTACTTTTTTTGTGAAGGGGGTTTCTGGCATCCCAGGGTATGCCTCAAGGTCATTGTAAAGTGCACTTTTTTTTTTTTTTTTTTTAACAAAATTCAGTTTGACTACTCTATGATTTTATATCATCTCTTTGGGTGGCCACACATCCTGTAGCTTTCTCCAGATTCTGCAGCTGGCTGCAGGTTGCAACACATTCTGCAATTATATTGCACGTAAGCTATGAACCTATGAACCTATGTACTACAAAACTGAAAAAAAAATAAAATAAACTGAGGACAGGTAGTCACAAATAGTATGTATAATAGGTTTAGGCAGCCTTGTCTAAGTTTCACCCTATTCATCATGGCACTTACATGGGTATTGGAGATAGGAAAAAACAGCCCCAGTATGAAGACTCCAAGCAGAGGACCACTGACCACTCCCATAACTGTAAAGGATCCCTGTAGGAAAAAGAAAAAGGTTTGAATATTTTCAGTCCCAGAACCAACTAGCAACTGACGGCATGCATGCATGCATTCATGAATCATGTGAAGTCAATGAACAGTAAGAACAGCATATTGCCTAAGTAATTGTTAGCACATACTGATGGACCCACTTACCTGCAATACACCACTTCCCATAAATGAAGACATTGCGGCCACCAGAATGCACATTGTGCCATAGAAGAGTGCTGTATAAAACATATAATAAACCAAATCATGTCAAGATAGCATTCATTAAAAATGAATTATCATATTGTTTCCTTTTTTATATAAGTAGCAACATGTTACACTGACCGAGGCCAGTAAAGATTTATGACATATGGACTGTGATGTGACACTGATATACTTGTTGTCAGCTGTTAGTGAGCCATGGGTTATATGACTGTAAGCAAAATCACTCAATCGCTTTAGTGGTCTGTCTTTATCTTTATAAAGCATCTTAGTAATTGGCCAGTGATTAGGTGGATTATTTGAACTTAAATTAATATAAAAAACGGTCCTAGGAAAATCCTGAATGTATTACCTTATCACAACTCCATATCCATCATGCTGTCATTCATTCAAGTCACCAGACAGTCAGTCAATCAATCTTGTATGAAAAGGATCAAGTACTGTCCGAGTTAGTTGTGAACTGAGAGGGATGCCCAAGTATAAGAGGTTCCTGTGGGGGCAGAAGGAGGTAGATAAAGCAGTAGCAAGGACTACCAAGGTGGTAGCCATTTGTTGGGGCTCAGGGAGTGCAGCTGTATTGTCGGAGGTAATGCCAGTACAAAGAGTCAGTAGTATGAGAAAGGAAAGGATCACACATTTCAACTTCTGACTTAGAGTCTGCGAAAAGAAGTCTGAGGTACTGGGAGATGGAGAAGTGAACAGGAGCACAATGAGCTATTCTACAGTGAAGGGCTTCATCTCCATCTGCTTGGAGGTGCATTGCTAAAAAGGAATATAAAACATAAAGCATGACAACAGTGTGTTTAAACAGATATGGGAATGATTATACATAAGGAGGAAGAGAAAGCAATAAGGATGACGCTATGAAAAAGTAAAGGAAATGCTCATTCTCAGAAACACTGTGCAACAAAACAAGTGAAAAAAGATAAGATAAGAAGGTACGTCATGGGATAGAAAAACAGAACCTAGTGGTGCTTGGCAATGCATAAAGCCTGGATAAGTGCATAGCATATGAATTATTCAAGATCAACAGTTGCATTTTCCCAAAAATAACATAAACCTGTAAAACTGCATCAGCAAATAAACATATGAGTGAATAGTAAGAAAACAGTTATGTAAAATGTAATGAAGTTGCTAATATGCCTCTAACATATGTCTCTAATATTATTTTAGGAAAGAGAATAATTATATACGTAATATTACAGATAAACTGACTAAAGTGGCAAACATTGTGCTAATAAGAGAACAAACACACAGTACACCAGAGACACTAATGGTGGAGAGTAAAGCTAATGAGCTTGGTATCAACGAGCCGTGGGTCATTGTTAAGATATATTGTAATACCATATGACTTAACATAAGCTGGGGGTAAGTACAGAGGTGAAGGAAAGGGAGAAGTAGATGGTAAAGAAGATAAGGATAGAAAACAAGATGGAGGCAGTGAGCCTCAGTTTGTTATGATGAGGGACAGGATAACAAGGGAACATAACTATTTTCCTTGCAATAAATTTAGCAAAGACACATGGGAACAAATACTAAAGTCAAGTACAAGAGATGACAGACTAATCAAAAAAGAATAAAATTACATACTGGGAACATCATCATTCCAGGAAATCTTACTCTACTTGAAGTGGAGTGGAATACCTTATTTTGCAAGGAATACAGAGAATTCAGGCTCACTGTATTATTTGACATGAAAGAATCTGAGCAAAAAGTGTGTGGTGAAGTCAGGAAGGGCAGAATCCTTGGGATAGTTGTTTAAGGGAGATTAAGTGAAGAAAAATTATATTAGACTTCCACTAACTAAGCATGTAGCAGTATAGTTTATACTGGCTGTGGAGAAGAAGATGGATTAGATTACAAAAAACAAAAAAATGGGGCTATAGTGTAGCTGATTATGAAAAAATATGAGAGTTTCTTATAAAAGCAGTGGGAAGTTAGGAGAATTAAACAGTAAATGATTTATGGCAGAGTAAAAAAATAATAGTTTGGGTAGTGATAGTAAAATGCTTAAAGAGGGTAATAAAGGCAAAAGAAAATGAAAAACCAGTCTGGTTCAATACGAGATAAAACAGTCATAAGGAATACAGACTGTTAAGTTAAATGCAATCAGCATTCATTAGAAAGAAAAGGGGATAGTACCAATTTGAGATGACACTTGAGACATGCACAGACATGGAAGTAATAAGAACAGAGGTAGAAAAAGATGACAAGTGGTTTGAAAGAGTCTTTGGTTAGGGGGACCAAGTGGGATCCCACCATAACTGGTAGATTATTTGCACAACCATTCTGGAGTCATGGCGATCTGGTGCAAATCCATAAGGCTGGAATGAGTAGTAGCTCAGAAAAGTACAGGCCAATAACTCTAAATTAAAGTGGTGGGCAAAGTGGTCTGAAGGAGTCTTTGGTTACAGAGACCAAGTAGGATCCCACCAGTACTGGTAGATTATTTGCACAGCATAGCTGAAGTTAAGCTGATCTGGTTCAACTCTGTAAGGCTGGAGTGACTAGTAGCCCAGAAAAGTACTAGTCAGTAACTCAAAATTAAAGTGGTGGGCAAAGTACTAAAAAACATAATGAAGCCAGGACTTTTGATGTTCCTGGCACATAGAGGATGTTTCAATGAGTTCAGTAGGGGCATCAAAAAAATGTAAATATAATCTGATCCAGTTCATGACTGGTGGCATTACCATGGAGGTAGACAGAGAGAGAGAGAGATAGACAGAGCAAGAACTCTATAGATGTAACTTGTATGGATTTGATGTGGTATCACATTGTAGACTTCTTCTAAACAGAGAGGGTAGAGACTGGAAGTATAAGTAGACTATGTGGATGAGCAGAGAAGTGATTTATAATATGGGGTAAAACATTACACTTAGGAGCTCTTATAGCGTGGGATAACGGCTAATCATGTTTCAGATGGGTTGCTCTTGGGCCCAGTCTTAGACAGTGTTTTAGTATCAGATGTCACACAGGGCATAGAGAATTGGATTAACTTTTTTCTAATTTATATCACATTTGAGAGAGCTTGTGGAAGACAAGGAAGAAAAAATGATTAATAGCAGACAATGAAGAAATTGTGAGAACAGATATTAGAAGACTGGAAACATCATTCAGTGAATGGCAGTTTCAATTCATCTCTTCGAAATGTAAAATGCTGTATTTATTTGTGGCGTACCAATTTTGCAATAGCACATGCAATTGGATATGTCCTTATAAAAAATACAGAATAGGAAAAGGATGTAGATGTTCTTTTTACAGAAAATTGAAGTAATGAGACCCAGACAGAAAAGTTATCAGCTAAGGCAAATAATACACTTGGGTTCATATCTAGACGGACAGATTCAGAGATATGAAAGAAGTAATGCCCCTCTATCAGACACTTTTTAGCCCACAGCTACATAATTTTCTGTACTTCTGGAGGCCATATAGGGAAACTAAAATGCCTGACAAAATTTAGATAGGGGTAACTGAATCCTTGAAACACAAATTCAGAACTCTTAGATGTCCAAATCACCCAAAACAAAATGAATCACCATTTCATAACTATCTATATATCATTGTCTATGTCCTTTACTGCCCACAATAGCTATATTAATGCCTTAGACAAAATACCCATTAATCACAAAATCTTTATTTTGGGGGAGTTTAATCATTTGTCAACATGGCTGCTTTATATCACCAAAGTTTGACATGTGCAATGCTTCCTTGAAATTACAATGCTAACTCCTTTGCACAAGTAATTAACCATCCTACTAGGGCCTCAAATACCCCTGACCTTGCCCTCAGAAATATTGCCACTTCTTGCACACCTCAATGTATATCCTCTTCCCTTGTTAAATCAGGCTATAAATCAATGATCTTTTCCTTGAAAATTGGTGGTACTTCCCTTCAATACTTCTGTGTTTAGGGATTTCTGAAAAACAAGACATTTCAGATGTTAATCATCCGCACTGCCTCAGAGACATATGGGTTCTGTGCCTGCACAATTCCATACTGACAGCTTTCCAGAATTTAGAATCCCTCGTCTGACTCTATGTGATAAGGGATTGGGTAAGCCCCTCCCATCAGGGGAAGCCTAAACTCTGTCACAGAAATTCAGTTATTCAGTCTTTTTCGTACCAGATGTAGAACTCACACAGTTGAATCTCCTTAGTCGCCTGCATTGGTGGATTACTGCTTACTGAAGTTCTGCATTGTCAGATGAACACTAGGGACTGTCTTCTGTAAGGCCTGTTGCTTTTTTCGCTTATCTACTTCATTTTGAAGTTCTGTTGGGGAACTGATGCATTTTTCACTTTTTTCTTCTTTTTATGATATTTACTTCTGATACAACACTGCTATAGTTGATTTTATTGTTAAATAATAATTTTATCACATATTACTTTATTTGCATTTTTTGTTGAGATTTTTTTTTCATTTCTGACAAGGGAGTCTCTAAGTAAATGTTTATTTATGCCGTTTTAAAGATTTTTTATATGATTTAAGGGCATATATTTCATTTGTTGTCACTATATGGACAACAGAATTTTACATGGTACTGTGACTGTGTGTGCTTTTGCTTATCATACTATGCAGGCTGTGGAGCAAGGCTTGGAACAATTTAAATAATTTCTGCTAAATTTTATGTTGTTTAGCCCTATTTGCTATGGGGGGGCACCGTTTACATTTCCTTTTATTGCTGTCCTTAGGCAACCCTTAATAGTGTCAGTATATTTCTCAGGCTGATGGTTTTCCACTGACTTGCTGGATCCTGAGACAGTTGAACACCCCCCCCACCATGAAATCCAGTTGCATCTAAAAAGAAAAAGCTCAACAAAAACATGTCTCAGCCTGTGGTTTATGAATCTGTTGTTGCTTTAAGCTGGACTACAGACCACTTTATCACCATCCCCCTCTGATGTGAGCCTACAGCCCTCAATGGTATGAAGGTCAGACATATCTTCTGGGGCTGTTCCAGTACTTGGTTCAGGTATGGGAGAACTAAACCCTTTAGATGCAGGAGAGGTCCAGGATAAAAGTCCTCTTGCAAGATATTGTACACTCTCCCCAGATATTCTGTCCTGTGCCATTCACAGGAAGATGAAACAGAATCTTCACCACACAACAGACTCGCAGGTTATTACCATGTATAGAGCTGATGTGGTTTCCTTAGCTAAGAGTGTTTTACAGTCAGCTAATCTTGGAGACTCTGCTCCTACTCAGAATGACTATGGGGTTGCTATCTCTAGAAATCAGTCTACTGCCACCGATTTTGATGGGGAATCTTATGCAGACAGTAGTGAACACCCTGAGTCCATTCAGTTTGATTCTTTGGAAGGTGAACAGATTCTAAAACTCAAGCGTTTTCCTCTCCACAGATGCTAGGTAGATTTATAGAGGTATTTAACTGGAAGCAATCTGGAGATACACTACATTTTGGCAGAGTTTATGATCTTATTGCAAATGCGATTCCAAATATTTTGGCTGTTCTTCCTTTATTACCGGCCTTAGAAGATGTCTATCAAACTGCATATAAAACCCATTTGGTTAGTGAACCAGATCCTAAAAAGGCTATGAGGAAATACAAGGTGTATTCTGATCTTACAGCTCTGTTTGCTCATTTTGCAATTGGCCTAGCTGTGGTTTCTCCATCTGCCATCAATAAAAAGAGAGCTTTAGGGCTTCATGTGGAAATTTATATTGCAATGTGCTTACAGTTCAGATGTCTTTGCTGCATCTTTGCCTAATGAACCCCAGTATTATATGAATGAGCTTGTTTCTAATGTGACTCAGGTTTTGAATCATGCTTTGAGGAGTGCCTTGAAAGGCGATGACATAATTTCCAGAAATGCAGATATTTGTGTTGTATTGAAAGGTTATGCTTGGTTATATAATTAGAATTTTTCTAAGGATTTAAAAACTGAGAGTTTGAATGCTTCTTTTAGTTCTGAATCTGTGTTTGGACCTGCTGCTACCCAAATTCTCAAGCAATGCGGTGATATAGGTGCGTTGATGCATGGGGTATCTAAAATGTTTTATATTCCCAGGTTCTCCCATAGAAAGGTGCCCAGCTCCAAAGGACAGAACAAACAAAAATCCCAGCCAAGTGAGAATCAGGGTGCCAAGAGTAAATGGCAGGAGAATAATGCTCCAAAATCAAATAAAAGGGGTTCATTTCCCCTGCAAAAAATCACACCCCTGCTAAAGAATGACTATGTCAAGACTGACAGCATTCTGTCCTTTCCTCCTGTCCCTCCATCCCATCCCCCCCAGCATTCGCTGTACCCAGCTGCCTGGCCACAAATAGTTTCAGACAATTGGGTGCTGAAAATAATTCAGTGAGGTTACTCTTGGTAGTGGGAACAAAATCCTCCTCCCTTCAAGGGAAATCCCCCTGCACCCTCCAGACCAGACAAATCTGTTCTCTCCAATACTCCTTCACAAGTTAAAAGCAGGAGCTATAAAATCAGTCCCTAGTCCATAAAAAGAAAAACAATTTTACACCAGAATCCTTTTGGTACTCATATTGTGAAGGCCATTGTTAGATTTGTTGTACCTAAAGTCCTTTCTAAAAGTACCCAAATTCAAAATACTCACCCTGTAGATGGTTGTATCCCTTCATCTGTACCCTTGTTTCTTGGTGACTTTACATTTGAAGAATGCTTATCATCACATTCCAATTGCTCCCAACCTCTAGTTCAACCGGTCAAAGTCCTGTCTCACATCATCACAAAGAATTGTCTTCCTGAGGTACATGACAGACATAGAAAAAATATATGGCCTTTCTACCAGAAGACAAAGTCCTGACTTTTCAGAACATTTTCAGGGATTTCTCTTTTTAAGAAGCTGCCTCCACAAGAGAGTTCCTCAAAATTCCATGTCTCATGGTGTCAATGATCCACATGACACCAATGGCCAGACTCCGCATGATAAAGATTCAATAGTACTTAAAAACATTGTGCCTAGCACCTGCTTTCCTTGGAGTTCCAGGTACCAGGGCTGGATTTTGTAAAGTGCGAATTGCAGTGGTAGAGGGAGCAAATGTCTCTCAGTGCAGACTTCCCCTCTCCCTCCAGATCCCAGTTAAATCAGTCTAGATGGACTTGTCAGATTTTGCATGGGGAGGAGTGTCCAAGGGATTACAACTGCAAGATTAATGAGGCCCTTTGGATGCTAAAAAGTACATAAACATCAAAGAAATGCTAGCAGTGATTCACACCTTAAAATGTCTTCACCACTTATGGTCTCCAGGTCCACTTGTATTTGTTACACACAACATTACAGTCATGTGATAACTGAACTAACAAGGGGTACAAGGTCATGCCCTCTTTGCTGGATGGCAGTTATAGACTGGGAGCTAGTCTTACAGCATTCTGCGATGCTTCAGGCTTCATACATCCTGTCAAAACAAAACATAGTGGCAGACAGACTTAGCAGACCCCTGATGGACCCTCATGAGTGGAAACATAAGACAGCGGTCTGTGTGGATTAGGTCCAGATGTGGGGAGCACATCAAACAGTTCTGTTCAATGCCTTTCAAAACAGACAGTTGGAAAAAAATCTGTTTCAGCCATCCTTGCAGCCATGCTTGTAAGACAGAAGCCTTCTCATTCCCTTGGATGGGAATGTTCCTTTATGGATTTGCACCCTTTCCACCAATACCCAAGGTACTTCTGAAGATTTAGAAAGATCATTGTGGTGACCCCCTTTTGGCCCAGGCAAAGTTGGTTCTCCCTTTTAATGGAATTGGCCAAGGGCAATTACCACAAGCTTCCTCACACTCTGCATCTGCTCGCACAGTGTCAGGGGTGACTTGTGCATCCCAACTTAGAGCAATTGATACTAATAGCCTGGATGATGCTATCCTGTTACCTTTTAGGCACTTGTTCCATGAGGATGTGCTGCAGATATTAAAAGAGGCATGAAAACCTGCAACCAGGAAAATCTTATGTTTACCAGTAGAAGAGGTTTTCTAGGTGATGCCTAACTGACATCAGAGGACCTGGTATGGTGTCTACCCTTCTGGTTTTTGAAATATTTGTATGAGCTACTCAACAATGGATTATCTTATGCGTCTATCAAAGTGTGCCTTGCAGTCATCTCAGCTTGTCTACTCATGGCTCAGTCTCTTTTGTCTCTTTTATTGGTCAAACAGTTTATGAAAGATTGCACTCATACCCCTCAACCTCTTAGCACAAGAAATCTTGACAAAGCCTAAAATAATGGGGGGACAAAGGCTATAAAATAGGTAAATATTTTAAATATTGCTCTTATAAACTTAAAAGGTTGTGTCAAAAAAACAGGATTTGTGTTAGTGTGCATTTTCTAAAGGATATGAAGTCTGAAACTCAAATGTATGTCATTATTTACTGACTTGTATCCTCGGGGATTTGCCAGTAAACCAGAAATTGTATGAGGAGAAGACCAAAACTATGATGCAAAAATCTGCACATACTATGCAAATTTGGACACTTGAGCATTGTGGTTGCACTTGACACTTGAAAGCAACTTCCTTCTCCTCAGGATCTTAACATTGTTCTTAAAAAAATGACCTTATCTACTTTTGAACCTGCCTGATTTGAAGTTCATTACTTGGAATACTGTTTCACTTATTGCTCTGTCATCTGCAAGACAAGTCTGAATGCTGCAATCTTTCATGATGGGTCAGTCTTATCTGATTGTCCTCAATGTCTGGGATGTTTTACTCACTAATCCTTCTTCCATGCCAAAAGTTGGTTTTGAATATACCCTGAATCAAGTCATCACTCTTCCAGTTTTCTTTCTGGAACCTACAAACAAGGGAGAGAAGATTCTGCTTACCCTGTATATGCACAGGCAATTCATGCAATACCTGGGCAGCAGTAAGCCCTTCATGAATGCTAATTTATTTATTTATTTATTTTTAGTCTAACTGGATACATGTCCATTTTCAGTAGAGGCCGACAATTCTATCTATGGATATATAAGACAAATACATCTATTTACAGTGCCAATTACAGGTGATCATCTGTTTATTTCCTATTCTGGAGTTAGGAATGACCAACCTGTCTCTAAGCAAATGATTGTTCATTGGTTGTCCTCTGCTATTGTGTTTTGTAAATCTATTCCATACACGATTAAGGCATGTTCCACCAGAGCCCTCTGCACTTTGTTGGCATATTGGAAAGGAGTGGACTCTAGAAGCACACTAGATACAGCAACTTGTCCCTCTCTTCATATTTTTACAAAGTACTGCAAAATTGATTCTTTCTTATGTTACAGGGCAGTGAGAACTGTTCTCCAGGGGCTCCTGAATCATTATACTTCCTCCTCCCAGGTAGGGTAAGCTTTGGGAATCTACCCATGTACCATTGAGGCAGAGTGAATGATGAACATGGCAAAGATGCATAAGTTCTACTTACCTGTAACAGTAGATGTTTGAATTTCACACTGCTTCAATAACAGCACCCACCCATTATCCACCTTATGTTATATATTGTTCAATAAGATCCAGTTTTGTTGTACTGTTGGTTGGCTTTGGTTATTTGTGGTGTGTTTTGGCTGTGAATTGGTTGGTTTCAGGCAATTCTTGCTTTTGGTTCTTCTTGTTTCATCCTACTTAGCAGTAAAAGCCTGAATAACTGATTTCCTGTGACAGGAGTTAGGCTTTCTCTAATGGGTTGGACATAGTCAATCCCTTATCTCAGAGAGTTGGAGGAGGAGATTCTGAGCTTTGGAAATCTGCCAGTGTGGATATGTCCAGGTGCAAAACCCATATGCCACTGAAGCAGTGTGAAACTCAAACATCTACTATTACAGGCGAGTAGCACTTATGCAACTGTACTTTATTTGAAAACCTAAATAAATTCCACTTTAATCCTCCTCAAATGAACCCCACTGCTAAAGCCACCCATCTTTTGCTTTCGCTTCTGCTAAAGCCACTCATCTCTCTGCTTTCGCTTCCACTTAAGGCAGTCCCTATCTGCACCAAATATGTGGGAAATTAAAAACATACCCCAGTGGTGGAATAGTCATATGAATAACCAAATAAAAAGAGAAAAAAATAATAGTTATAAGAGGTCACAATGTACCCACCTTAAGATCACACTTAAGTAAACTAACAAAAATGTAATGGTACCATTAGGAAGCGCAACTCTGAATATGAACTTAAAATAGCCACTTGAACAAATACTAGCACAAATCATTCTTTAGCTATGTCAGGAAGCTAGAAACTAGCACTCAAAAATATTTGACACTAATCCACAATAATACTGTGCATTCTGTCACTAAGAAAATAGATATCTTTTACCAACAAATTTAATGCGTATTTTAATGTACTCACCCATAGTTATAACTATTCCATAGGTTCCACAATCCCAGCCAACCACCCATCCCTTAGAATTACTACAGAACAAGTCCACTTACCCCCTCAAAGTTAATAACACCTTATCCACCGTCTTAGATAGTATACCAGTTTGCCTACTTATCAGTGCCAAATGTGGCATAGCTGAACCACTGTTTAAACCCTCTTCATCATTTACATTCTTGAAGCTTGGAAAACAGGTATTCTAATTTTATTGCACAAGGGTGATCCAGTCACAGACCTCAGTAACTATAGAAGCAATAATCTCACTAGTCTCATATGTAAGACTATGGAACATATTACCTCAGACATCTTTAATATGAACATTAAAAAAAAACTCTTAATAGTGTACCTAATCAATTCAGCTTGGTCAAATTTCACTAATTTTCATTAATTTCTTTGAAAACATCATCAAAACAGTGGATAGTGGTTAGGCAGTTCACACAGCATTTCTGGACCTGGCTAAAGCCTTTGACACTATTCATGGAGCAGGTATTATTTACAGATTTCTAAACGTGAAATTAAGTCATTATGTTGCATGGTGGATAGCTAGCAGATTGCATGACAGAAATTATGTGGTTAGAGTTGCAGGTTCCATGTCTTAACTCAAAAAAGTTACCAGTGGAGTATCACCGGGCTCACTGTTTGGCCCTGTCCTGTTTCTCAGACCTTCAAGCTAACACTCTTTGCCTATGGTTATTCTCCGTTTGTGGTTTACTATAATTTGGATGTTGTTATTCATTCTTCCACTGACTCACAATTTCTCCAGCATGGATTAGACAGCACCAAAGACCTATTAAAAGAAAGGGACAAGACATGGGAACACTGGCTAACTAAAAAAAGCAATGACAACCTTCTACTTTTCAAACAACTTAGGAATAAAGCCAAATCCCAGATAAAAGCTGACGAAAAAGCCTACTACATCACTGCACAGCAAAGAAGCAAAAACAGCCCAAAAAAATTCTGGGCCACTATAAACAAACTCCTGCAACCTGGCAGTACGTCCACCCCCAATCCTACCACACCCCCATCAAATGATAATATCGCAACACAATTCAATTTCTTTTTCATAAACACAATTCACTTACTTATTGACTGTGACCAAAACATCACTACTACAATCCCGGTAGTCAACAATGAGGGTGTAAACTCCTTCTCCTTTAACCCCGTCCCAACCCACACCATAAAAAACTACTCAGTAAGCTCAAGCCCACCAGCCTAGCTGCTGACAACCTCCCATCAGAATTCCTCAAAGCTGCCTCTGAAGTCATAGCCTACCCCATTTCTATCCTCATCAACCGCTCTATCTGAGAACTATGTCCCACTAATCTGGAAAGTCTCCTATATCACCCCACTGCATAAAGGTGGCAACTCTACTGAGCTTACTAATTACAGGCCCATTGCCATTCTTTCACCTCTCCAAAATACTAGAAAAATGTATTCACTCCCAGCTTCTAAACTACCTTCTCTCCAATAACCTCCTATCAAACACACAACATGGTTTTCGTCCCCACCACAACCACCCTCCTCAGTTTTACTAACACAATAAATGAACACAGAAATCAGAATAAATATGTCTCATCCATCTTTCTAGATCTTTCAAAGGCATTTGGCACAGTTTCACACCAAAAACTGCTGTCAGAGCTGGCCACATTACATCTCAGTCATTCTTCCCTAGCTTGGTTCCACAGCTGTCTAACCAAATGCCAGCAGGCTGTTAGATGGCAACAGGAGCTATCATCTTTGCTCCCTGTTAACATAGGAGTTCCACAAGGCTCCATATTAGGCCCCCTACTTTTTACCATCTTCACAAATCAACTCCATAAATCCACATCTCTCACCTCTGTCATCCAATATGCAGATGACTCTACCCTGATATGCTCCGCCTCCTCTCTAACACAACTACAGGCTAAAACACAGCAATCCTTCCTAGAAGAAGAATCCTGGCTAACTAACACTAACTCGGCTCATACTGAACCCAAACAAGACCAAACTCATGCTCTTTCTCCCCACCAAAACACCCAATCCCTCAGCCATTTTTCAAATCCACTTCTCCAACAACAAAATCATAAACACCAGCTCACATACCAAATTACTAGGTGTCACAATTGATAGCAAATTAAAATTTGACCTACACCTCTCTCAAACCATTAAAAAACACACATCAAACTAGGCTCTCTTTACCAAATTAATCCTTTCCTAACTAGGCATTCTAGACTAAGCATTGCCAGGACTCATCGCTTATCTACTGTTCTGTATGCTTCTCCCATCTTTACAAACCTTAACAAAACTGACCTTACCAAACTTGAATCAGCCTACAATAAAATAGGCAAGTTTGCCACTAGCTCCCCATATAGGTCCCACCACTGTTCTGCCCTGCAACAAATAAATTGGCTAGAACTCCCACAACAACTAACCGATACCCAACTTGTCTTTACTCACCAACTAATATACCAGCCAAACAGAACCCCAGCCCTACAACAATTACTCCAGCCATATGCCAACACTCGGCAACTCCGATCCTCACACAAAATATCACAAAAAACACTCCTCCAAGTATACAAAAGCAACAACAAAGCTGGGGACGCCCTCTACTCCCACCACATTTCTAAACTTTGGAACTCAATCCCTCAACACATCCTAAAATGCTACCAACCTACACCAATTCAAAACTCTGCTCAAAGACCACCTCACTAACAACTGGCTCTGCTCCTGCACCAAGCCAGGCTAATACCACATATGTCCACATCAAATTTCATCCCCTAAATTTTATAGTCTCCATGTATACCTCACTCCCACTTGTTAACACCACCTATCAGCTACCTACAATAAGAGTATAATTTGATAATTTATTTTCTTTGTAAGGGTATACATATGTACACGTATTAAAGTATACTCAAATGATCAACTAAAGATGGACCCTTACCCTCAAAAAAAAAAAAAAAAAATATATATATATATATATATATATATATATATATATATATATATATAAATAACTTTACTAAATTCTATTAACTTTCGCCTTTTCACTAAAGTGCCTATTGTATATTGTACTTTCTTTATTGTCTCTAGATATTTCTGTTAAATTCTATGTAAAACCAACACTACACCTGTCAATGTTCTTGTTTTATTGGAGCTTTTCTCCCCGGGCCTCCACTGAAAATGGGCTCAAACCCAGACGGACTATCCCAGTCAACAAATGTAAAATAAAAATAAATAAATAAATTAACAACTGCTGCAAGGACAACAGTCTCAAACTAAATATGAAAAAATGAAGTATAATTCATTTTGGTTAATAAAACATTTCCACAGCATTCAGTATAAGAAACACATTCTTTTGATCTGGAACTCCCATAAGGAATGTAGGCACACTAGTTGATATTTCATTATCTTTTGACCATCATGTCTCTGTAGTAGTTCAGAAATAATTTTGTCTGCCTCAACTAATTTCTGAAGGTATCCCCTCTTAATCCATTTTACACATTTCCTATCTGACCCATTACTAAATATAATGTCTCTTTTGACATATATTTGCGAACAGATATCACTCAACCTGAGAGACCTCAGAGATTCCTTACTAAAAAGATGTGGCCTCAAGACTCATTTATCGGAAGACAATGGCAGGCCTCTCCCATTTCTATGTATCTTACGTGCTTTCTCCTTGGTGAGCTGGGCCTAGTTTTTTGGATCATAAAAGACTTGAACTTTATGACCTCCCATTTCTTCACAGAAGGTTCCACAAATACCTACTTAAATGACCTACACCTTCACCAACAGATAAAACATGTTGGCATATTAGAGTTATATCCCAATGTATCTCCTACCTCTGGAACAAACTTCTACTGTGTATCAAGCAGAACAGAACCCTCATCACCTCCAGGGTAAACATAGATCATTTTCCTCCATTCTGTCTTGTTTTGCCCTCCTTGATGCTAGAGAAAACTTTTGAATATGGTTTATGAACTAGGCTTACAGTGGTCTTTAGCCTGATTGTCTAGTACAAGGAGATGGAGGTGAATAACTTCCTAACAAACCTGTGACTCCTATTCTCTGAATCACTAGCCATCTTGTTTATTACTTGTTAGGGACTTGGCATCCCCTCCAATCATCTGGCCTGACTATTAGTTAAAGACTCTTATTGAAATTAGGGACTCAACCTCCCCTCCTGCCAGCTGGCCTGACTATTAGCTAATCGAAAAGCATAGCCTTATTTCCCAGTCATAAAGGCTGTTCTCCACCATGCCCCCTCATTTAGGGTTATTTAAATAGCTGAAATTAAAGTAGTTTTTCAGTGAGAAAGAGTGTATCTGATGGTCTGATAGATGAAAATGCTCATTATTTTGAATTAACCGGACAATTTAAATAAAAAAAAAGGATTGCTTTGTGTTATTATTACTTGATTTTATGAACATGTACATTCTACTCTGATGTCTGTCCCTCTGCAAAAATATCTATAGGAATACAACAGTGCATTACTTTAAACAAATGAAGGCATTCCCTTTTGTTTTACTTCATAAAGCTGTACTGGCAATGAATCTGTATTAAGAAAAAATAGTTCAAATGCATTTTGAAATATTTGGAATATTGCAGTCAACTATGATAGTTTTAAAGGAAAGAATTGTATTAAAAAGGAAATGAATATGATACTAGTGGTTTTCATGCATATTACTAAAGCAACCCCACTATGTAACAATGTATTCATTGATATGCATGAGACAAAGCTTAGAAGTTGCATTTATCCCTCTTAGAAGACCTAGTGTGATATTATATTCACTTGCACAGTATGTGCAATACAGACGCAGTCGCATCATGATGACACTACACATATTATAGGCCCATGCCATTTGTAGATGTAAACGGAAGGTAAACTACAACAAATAAACTCAGCAGGTTCACTGATGCTAGTTTTTTTAGTTTACTACCTTGCTGAGATGCACTTTTGATAGATGTGCTCAAATCAAGAATTTATGTCTTTGTCATTCATCCTGAAAGCCTGCCATTTTTCATCACTTCCAGTTATAGTACTCCAGTAGCCCACACGGGAATATCAGCTGACTGATCCCAGTCCTCTGAAACCAACATGTTATCAGTATCTTGGTCTTTTACTATGTGTTTTTGTGACTTGAACGATGACCTGAGGGAACAGGTTTCAGGCTGTAGGGATGTTTTTCAGAAAGCCATTGCAGCAGTTAAAAGGCTAAAAGATCATCTCATGAGGATGAGTGCTCTGTGATAATTAATTGTTAGAGGGTAGGTCTTAACTTTTAACATTTGGACAAGGGGAGGGCAGTGAATGAAAGTTTATAGTTACTAAGGATAGCGGAAGCATGTCATGAGCTGTTACACTACACCTTTGACCAAAAGTGGTGCTGTGGAACAAGTAAAAGACAGATGAAGTGACATATTTTGTTAAGATTAGTGGAAATCGCTGAACAGAGTACAGGGAAAGTCAGTCTTTTTTCTAGTTTTCATTTATTTTGGCAGAGTGACACTTACATACCACTCCGAATAAATAAATAAATAAATAAATAAATAAATAAATGCATGAAAAGCACATTCAGGTTGTTCAGTGGCAATAATGCTTCACTGCCCTGTACCTAATCTGATTGATGTGTGGCTCTTAAATGTATAATGTCTACACTGTTGGCAACCTCATGTCAGAAAAGGCAATCAAGGAAAAAAGGGTATTCATTTGAAATGAAAGTGTTACAGCATACCAGCAGTTGTGATAAAAGGAGATGCTGACACCCGATTGACAACATAGTCTGACAGTAGGCATCATAATATTACTGAAACATATATTTGCTGTGGTATAGTTAGCGATTTAACTACCTTATATACTGTGATATCAAGGTTAGGTCTTGCGGGTTGAGCCCCCAGTATAACAATGTGGGGATTTGCATCCCACAGATGCTGGGTTTTTGATGATGGTGTGAAGGAACCCGTTATTTAGTTGGCAGTCATGTACAGATAAAAAACTTAGAAAGCAAATTGGAAAGCAGCTTAATCCAAGCATGTACAATAGGAAATGGATAAAAGCCTACAGCTGCACTGGGAGGAGAAAACGACACAATGCCAGTTGCATATCTGTTTTAGATAGAAATGATGTTAGATAAATAGAAAGTCATAGAAGAAAATAAAGCTCATGAGTGCCTTTAAGACTAATGTTAACAAAAGCTATTTTTTGTGCGTTCTTTGCTCCTGCTGCCTGCTGTTCATTAGCCCCATCCACTTTGCTAATGTCTCATGTTTTCCCTCATTATCAGTTGGCTGAGAGTGGCCATCATTAAGGCTGCCATAATAGGTGGTTTGAGGCTTCCATTTATATGACCCTACATGCTTGCCCAGCTAAGCAGGGGGCAGGGTATACAGTAACCTGGCTGCTCTAGCCCTGCCTACCAACACTGAGGCATGGGGCTGGGGTTTCCCAGTCTCTACCAGAGAAATTGCACCATGTCACTGTGATTACCCCAGGGGCCCACAACCCTTCCTGCCCCTCCATCCTATGAGAGGTAAACAGTCATGCCCATTCACTCCCTTCCTTTTTTGCCTGTTGCCTTCAGTACTGGGGCCAGTAATCGAACACAGTCACCTGCGATGTAGTCAGGGTTCCATCCTTCGGCCCATCTACAGCAGCTAGCTTACTGAAGGAGGGTGAACCTATTGAGGAGCCTGGAATCAAAGTAAGTGTAGAAATAGCATGGACAGGGGCAGGGTGGTTTTACGAAATTAAACAGAAGCATGCAGCTCTTCCCTGTCAGCAAACTGGCTTTTACAATTTTCTACACAGTAACACCAAGGTGTGTCCCAAGGAACTAGGAATTTCCATTTCACCTGGGTGAAGGAATAGTTGTGCTAAAGTCTAATAACGGAGTCAAATAGCAATAATAGTTCTCTCAAACTATTGTTTTCTATATTACAATAAAATGCTTTTTTTCTGCTGTTTTAATTGCATGTACTTTTACCCATTTTTCTTCACATCTTCTTTTGCTGAGATTACACCCTATTGTTAGGTTGAGAAGATGTATATAGTATATTTGAAAGTTTATAAAATTTCCCTGGAAAGATCAGTCAAAAATGGATACCTCACAGACAGGATTTCTTATCCAAGTTTTGACTACTTTTCCATGATTTTTTTCCAAGAAAGAAACAGGCTTGCATTTTCTAGACGTTAATAAAATGAACTACCAACAAAACAAATTACATTTCTTGCTTCCACCATTGGAGTCCTTTATAGAAGCCTACTTAAATCGCCTAGAGAACATCAGTCCAAACAGCTAACCAGTTAAGGTTTAAACAATGTCTGGGCTCTAGTGCCTCAAGAAAAAGGGAAATCAAAACAGCATGTGTGAGGACTGCAGAACAGGTATGTGTCTGTGCCAGGTAAGAAATAAGGTACATATGGAAAACTGGTGATGGAATGCAGAAGTCCACAAAACCATCAAAAGAAAGAAGGAGTGCAGGAAAAAGTGGGAAACAGAAAAAAAAAACAGACCAGGCTAGGAAGTAATACTGGATGGCTAACAAAGAGGCTAAGATGGGATTTGCAATAGCAAAGAACAAGGCATCAGAAGCAGTTTACTAGCTTCTGGAAAGTGACTTGATAGATAAAGAAATGATCAGGTTGCAAGTTAGAGACAGAAACGTAAAGAAGATAGTTATCTGACACCCTTCATAAAGGATGACAGAGACAGCCAGCCCACCAGTCCACAGGACATCAAAGGCAGACAGAAGGAGTACTTCCAGCAACTTCTGAATAAAAGAAAAAAAAACACAGAGGCTGTACTGCCCCAGACACAGCCTGCAATCAGAGGAGAGGAGTAGCCTATCATAGAAGAAGTAAGAACAGCTCAAAAGGAAAATGAAGTCAGGGGAAAGCAACAGGCTCAAATGAGGTCACAGCAGATATGATAAAGTTCCTGGGTGATATAGGGGAGAAATGGCTCCTGAGGGGACTCATTGAAATGTATAGAGAAAGGCATATCCCAGATGACTGGAGAATAAGCATACTAATGCCAATGTTCAAGAAAAAAGGGGACATTCACAACTGTGGCCAGTACAAAGGTATCAAACCCCTGTCACGCTCCATCAAAGTTCTGGAGAGGGTGCTTGATAAATGAATACGCAGAGTACTAGAAATTAAGATGGCAGATGAGCAGTTTGGATTCAGATCAGGATGCAGCACAACTGACCAGATGTTTTCAGGGAGACAGATAGTTGAAAAGAAGCCAGAAATTAGAAAAAGAGTCCAACTGGGCATTCCTAGAATTGGAGAAAACATATGACACGGTCCCAAGAAAGCTGATTTGGGCAGTCCTGCAGTAGTTCAAAGTCCCACAAACATTGGTAGAATTAGTGCAAGTTATGTACAAGGGCCTAATGACTCAAGTGCGAACAGTGTTCAGTCTCACAGAGGGGTGTCCAGTAGGAGTAGGTGTGCATCAGGGTTCAGCTCTGAGCCCAGTGCTGCTCATACTGGTGATGGACTAAATTAGCAAACAGGCCAGAGGGGACAGATCAACAAAGTAGATGTATGCAGATGATGTGGCATTACAGGCAGACTCTGAGAAGAACTTCAAAAAAGGATAGGGGAATGTACTGGAAAACTGAAGGCACCTGGGATGACACTGAGTACAGATAAAACAGTTGTAATGGCAGCAAATGGGGGGAGATTAGAAGAAGGTGAGAACTAAGAAAGAAGGGAAAATAGTGCAACAGGTTAACAACTTCAAGTATCTGGGAGGGGTGGTTAAGGAGAAAGGAAGTCTGAATCAGGAGGTCAAAGCTAGAATCAGAGGATTGCAGCCAACGAACAGTGTCAGGTGTACTATATAACAGAAGAATTCCAAAGAAGCTGAAAAGCAAAATGCACAAAATGGTGGGCAATCAGTACTACTGTATGCTATAAAAACCTGTGCAGTAATGGCAGAGCAATTCAGGAAGCTAGAAGTGATGGAGATGAAGTGACTGAGATGGGTGGTAGGACACACTGCGGGACAGACAAAGAAATGAAGACATAAGAGCAGAAGCCAAAGAAGCTCCAACTGCAGGAAAGGTCAAAGACAACAGATTACAGTGGCTCAGGCACTTGTGCCAAAAAGCAGAAGACAATCTGGTGAAGAAGATTTTGGACAGATAGGAAGAAAGCAAGAGTAAATGAGGGTGTCCTGCAAAGAGGTGGATAGAGTGTGTGACAGAAGACCTGTAACAGTCAGGTATGACTGCCGAAGAAGGCAGGAAAGTGGCTTTGAATAGAGAGAGATTGTGACAGTTGACACAACACCCCCATGTAGAAAACAAGAAAAATGGGGTTGATGATGAAGATGATGATGATGGTGATGGGATTCATAGTAAATAGCACTGCAGCACAAATCACCGTGCACCAGTGAGCTGCTTTGCTGTGAAGTGCTAAGGCCCAATTCATAGTGAGTCCCTACTAGGGAATACTACTTGCTTTTAATTATTTATTTTATTTTATTTATTTATTTCCAGTTTGATGACCGGGGAGGTCCACTGGGCTCAAAGAGCCCATTTTCAGTGGAGGCCCGAGGAGAAAAGCTCCAATAATACATAGTACAAGCTCTATAATATAAAGTACAATACATAGTGGAAACAGAAACAAACTAAGCAAATTTTACATACAAAATAGCAAAAACTAAACAAAAGTTAAACAGCAGCTTGGAGAAGGATGTAAAGCATATTTACATGATTAGCGATTGAGAACAGTAGTACAAGGTTAAATTAATACAGAGGTTTAAATAATCTGAGAATGATACAGAAGTAACATTAGCTGGATGAGTTCTTTATGCATTAATATTAACATGAGTTAAATTAATACAGAGGTTTAAATCCTCTGAGAGTGGTATAGAGGTAGCATTAGCATGAAGGCAATACATAGGGTTAATCAACAGTGTGTAAGGAAGAACAAACTTTGTGTGTTATAAAGTATTTATGTATTAAGCAGGTTAGGTAGGTGGAGTGCAATTGCATTTCCATTTTTAGGAGAGGTAAGAAAGCAACTGGGTTTTGAAGTGTTCAGAGTTCTCAGAAATTCTTAGAGATGGAGGGAGAGAATTCCATTTTTTGGCGACAGAAAAGGATAGGAGAAGCTGACCAATGGGATGGTTTGGTTTATAAACAGAGATTAGATTTTGGTGGGTAGATTTTAGAGTTCTGTTTGGGGTGTATAGTGTTAAGATGTTTGTTAGTGCTGGGCATATAGTTGGTTTGGAAATAAGCTTGTGAGTGGTGATGAGTTGGAAGTAGTCAAGGTAGTTTGGGAGTTCTAGCCATTGCAGCTGGTGGAGAGGTTTACAGTGGTGAGTGGAGTATTTGGAAGTGGTGGCGAACTTTGAGATTTTATTGTAACAGGATTCTAGTTTAGAAGAGATGGAGGAAGATAGGTTAGTTAGTTGTGTTTGTCCATGAGAATTGTGAGTCCCTACTAGGGAACACTACTAAACCATTGTACATAATCACTTTGTTTTATATTTTTAATGTTATCTAACTTCTTATGTAATCTATGTAAGTTTGTCTATTTGGAGCTTTTCTCCCTGGGCCTCTGCTGAAAATGGACATGTATCCAGTCGGACTATCCCGGTAAACAAATGTAAAATAAATAAATAATAAATAGTCATCCAGATTCCCTAAATGGCAACATCTTTTTATTTGGGAGTTTACATGACTATGGATTGCTTCATGGTGCAGTTAGAAAAACTACAGAATAGAACACCTATGCCCCTGCCCTATAGCACAAGTACCAAGGGGAACACAAACAGGAACTGGTTGCCAATCCATCAGAGGACACACACACACAAATACATATGCATGCACATGTACACGCACGCACGCACACACACACACACACACACACACACACACACACACACACACACACACACACACACACACACACACACACACACACACACACAAACCACTTTCCTTTAGCTCCTCACAAGCCTGTCAAGCTCTCTTATCTGAGCTCTACACTTTGGTAGTCTATTATCCTACTTTTTACTTTACGTAAATTTCAAAAAATGTTATTAAGCGAGCTGTACTGAAATTGTATAAAAAAGAAAGTGCATTCACCATACTGCACTCCACATTCTTAAAAATAGTTGCTACAGATATAACAAATTCTGTTAAACAATCTATCGCTAACATTTTTCCCAAAGCCTTTAAACATGCTATCATAATACCACTTCTGAAAAAAAAAAAGACAAACACTTTAGACCACGTGCAAATCTGTCCACTAGCAAATATAATTGTAAAACAGATCTGCTAGCAAATATTCAATCATATAAATAAATATGGCCTTCTGTGTGATAGCCAACATGATCTTACTAAAGTTTTTATTACCAACACTGGCCTATACAGCACCACAAGCACTATCTACAACATGAATTAATTTAAATTATCAGGCAGGTTCTTTGTAGACATAACTAGAACATTTGAAACTATAGATCATAGCCTCCTCTTCTTCAGACTTTGTAATTTTAATTTTAACATCCCAAAAATAGGATCGATAAAAAGTTACCTATAGCATATATCATTCCAATGATATTCTAACAACTTCCTTTCAACTCAAGGTATCATTAATACAGGGGGTTCCACAAAGTTCCATTCTTGATTCTCTGCGAATCTTTCTCTCACTCTATTAATTACATTACAGCTGACTTCAGACCTTAGCGTTATCATGTACTCTGATAACAACTTTGTCCTAGAATAGAACCTTAACCTTATCATGTATTCTGACATCCTTGCCCTAGAATCCACTCAACCTATACACCCCCAAGCACAAACTTCAAACCACTTTTGCAAAATTATGTACCTGGACCCATAAAAACAGGCGACTCATTAACCCCTAAAATCCAGCACTATGATCTCTGAACATCAAAAAAAAAAAAAAAACTTGTGCAGAGCTAACCTAAATGGCAATGTTTTCCCACTAATTTTATTACAAAAGTATCTAGGCATTAACCTAGACACCTCACTTTTCTCCACCACATTGACAACATCGTTGCCAAAACGCTTACCAAACACAAACTCTGTAATAAAATCTCCAATCTGCTAACTTTAGCACCTGCAAAGCCTTAACCATGACTGTATTAATAGCTAAACTGGAATATGGACTTCCTTTAATAACATTCCATTGTAGTCCAAATACTCAAAAACATCAAGCAGCAATAAACAAAATATACTGATGCATTCTCCATACTGACCAAAGACGGCACCAGTGACACCTATTGCAATACTGCAAATGGCTACCAGTCAGGGAAAGGGCAATCTTAATTTTTCCTTACTAATTATCGAAATTCTCAGTTGAGTACACTGCCCACCCTGTGGTCCAAACTACAAATAAGACAACAAAGTTATTCCCTAAGAGATGATGCCGGTAATGCCATATATCCCTAGTAAGACCCTGATTCAAAACCACTGCTGGTGAAAGACAAGAAGGCACACTAGACAGTTTCAAAAATATACTGAAAGAGAGTTTGTTCAAAGAGGCATCACACTCCTGTTAGAAAGTAAAACATCAGTCTAAGCATAAATCACATCAAGCAGGTAGGAAACTAAACCAAGGGGTAACAACTGTCATAGTAAATAACGTCTGTCCTAAAGCGTGTTCATGCCATGCTATAACATGCACATAATAAAAAGAGCATTCTCTCTCAGTCTGTTATGATACCATGCAAAATAGCTTCTTACATGTACATATTGAAAATACAATGTGCAAAATGGTCTCAAGTTCTGTCTCTATTGTCTGAGCTATACTTATTTTCTTGTATATCATATTTTGAGAACGTGAATATCTTCCTGTCCTTGTGTGATTTGCAACTTGTTTGCTTTTAACTGGCATTTGTTTATCATCTTAGTTCTTGAATATCTTTCTATTTGTCTCACTGTTCTTTTCATCAGTGTTAGTGTAAAATTTAGAAATGCAATCATACCCAACTCACATTTCTGAGAATGTGTAACAGCTTAAAATTTGCTATGCCTGGATATGTGTTCAGTTTTCATAAGTGGGGAGACATTTGTGAGCAGAAAAAGCAGATAAACAAAGTAGCAAGGACCAACGTACACTCAGAGGCACAGTACCCAGTAAAATCCAGTAAGAGTAACATTCCACAATAAAACGGAATAGAAAAAAAATATTTTACTGTGGAGAAGAAAATGCTTGTTACAACTCCCTTTTGAGGTGTAATAATCAGAGTATATTAGTTCCTATGCTATTGATTAATGGAATTAAAACTATATTCACACCTGTATAGTGTCATTATCAGGTTGACAGACGAGATCAGACAGGAGTCGCTGTGGACAATGATGTTTGCAGATGACATTGTGATCTGTAGTGAGAGTAGGGAACAGGTGGAGGAGACCCTGGAGAGGTGGAGTTATGCTCTAGAGAGGAGAGGAATGAAGGTCAGTAGGACTAAGACAGAATATATGTGTGTGAATGAGAGGGAGGATAGAGGAATGGTGAGGATGTAGGGAGTAGAGGTGGTGAAGGTGGATGAGTTTAAATACTTGGGATCAACAGTTCAGAGTAATGGTGAGTGTAGAAGAGAGGTGAAGAAGAGAGTACAGGCAGGATGGAGTGGGTGGAGAAGAGTGTCAGGAGTGATTTGTGACAGACGAGTACCAGTAAGAGTGAAAGGGAAGGTCTACAAGAGGGTAGTGAGACCAGCTATGTTATATGGGTTGGAGACAGTGACATTGACAAAAAGGCAGGAGTCAGAGCTGGATGTGGCAGAGTTAAAGATGTTAAGATTTGCACTGGGTGTGATGAGGGTGGACAGGATTAGGAATAAGTATATTAGAGGGTCAGCCCAGGTTGGAAGGTTTGGAGACAAAGCCAGAGAGGCAAGATTACGTTGGTTTGGACATGTGCTGAGGAGGGATGCAGAGTATATTGGGAAAAGGATGCTAAGGATGAAGCTGTCAGGTAACAGGAAAAGAGGGAGGCCTAAGATAAGGTTTATGGATGTGATGAGAGAGGACATGCAGGTGGCTGGTGTGATAGAGCAAGATGCAGAGGACAGGAAGAAATGGAAACAGATGATCCGCTGTGGCGACCCCTAACAGGAGCAGCTGAAAGAAGAAGAAGAAGAAGATAGTGTCATTATAACAATCTACTAGAAAATTTCTGCAGGGCCCAGTCGGCACAGATTTTCTGTGTAGTGTCTGCTGGTCAGCTACTTTATAGCTATCTATTTCTGCTTAGATTTAGAAGTATATGTGATGTTTTATTTGCCTGGACTATCAGTTAGTTAATGCAAAACCATTTAAAAGACACAGATAAAAGTCATTATATTAGATTATGAAATGACCGTGAGGGACCTTGAGGACATTTATTTAATGACAATACATAGTTATTACTGTTACCAATCAAAGACCAGTTATGGAAAGGTTATAAATGGAGGAACTAAACAGTATATGGACATATAAAATGATTTAAGCTACAATTCTAGATAAGGATATTTGGATTAAGGTTGTAATATCTGAACAAAATCATTTATTCAATTAAAATCTAAAGGAATAGTCAGAAAACCCATTAGGACTTTTGAGGAGATAATTAATGAAAAGAGAAGCTTTGCCACATAAACAATGGCTCACTTGTGGGCAAATTAAAGCTTTACACTAATATGAAGACCTTAGACACACAGAAGAATTCAGGGTTAGCTTTATGGCAGAAGTTTGCATCAGTTTTAAAAGGAGGATGTAGTATAATATACTTTGACTTATGGGAGAAATGTAGTAAGCAGGTCAAGGTTAAAAGCAGTAAAGATCAGCAGGAAGATGTATATTGTGCTGAAAGGTGTTTAGGAAAACAGAATGCAGTATTGCATCAAAAAATGTGGATTATCCACAGATGGCAACTTACACCTGCAAAGCTTTTTAGGGAATGGGGGAAAAGCAAAGGAGATGCAACTGCCCTAAGTCTGACTTAATTATAATGTTCTGGGATTTCCTCAGGGCACAATATTGGTGGTTACATGCAAAACAGATTTGGAACTAGAGTTTTTCAGGAAAAAGGTTTCTCCAGAATAAATTATATTGCCCTGGGAAGACTGCACAGAAGGAAAAGCATTTAAACAAAAGAACATCATCATAAAACAGCTACAAGTAAAATTACTGTAGCTGGTGCACTGAAATGTATTATATCATGAGAATGGAAAATGAATATACCCTATGGAAATGCCTCTAATCAGTATTACAAACTGCTGAGAAAGTGACTGCATCCCGTGAAAGCAATAAGTATAACTAATCCATCTTGTCCTCACTGGAGAAAGGTTTTCTTATATTTTGGCTTGTATTTTCTGGTTGCAACATACAACTCTATTTTAGTAACAAACACAAATATGCAATTCTGCAATAATTTGTATATTTTATTGAAATGAATTTATAAACGTGTTTCATTTTTCAATATAGAAAGAGATTGCCTTCAATTGGTTATAATCCATCTTGAGATCATTTTAGTGTTTCATAATTAACTTTGTTTTAGTTGTTTTTTTATGTTCCTTTTTCAAATTCTCAATTAGGATCTGAGTTTTTGGGTGCCACAAAAATATGTAATTAAACAAAGTCATAGATGAGGAATATTGTAACTGGTATATAATTTTGAAATATAATATTATCAAACTGCTTCCTGCAAGTTGCATTAATTTTGTTATATAATTTCCCATTGGATAGTCAGTTTATAAATTAATGTAGTCCTTATTAATTTTAAATGCTGTCTAGGTACATACCAGTTTAATAGTGTACAACACAAGTTAAGTTTTGCTAGATTTAGATTTGTGTCCAACACTATCAACCTGTGAATTGGGGAGCAGGAAGTGCAGGAAGCAGAAAAATCTATTTAATCTCTGGCGAGGACCTCACTTTACAAAGCACCTGGAAAAATCTATCATTCAGACTCTTACAAAGGCAGCTCATCTCAAAACTCTTTAATAATATAATACAGAAAATGAAATATTATTATAGGTTCATAGGTTCATAGGTTCATACTAGGCTACCTGCCCTAGGGCATTTATAAGCCTAGCCATTATGTGTTTGGCTTTCGCCACCCATTTTAAATGAATTTTGTTTAGCCCTTTTTCGAGGTTAGTATACTGTGCCTCTGTCTAACAGTGACACAGAAGTGATACCCGGGGTAAACCTACGATCTCCCATCCACTCATCAAGATTCCTCTTGAAGAGAGTCAATGAGGGACTCTGCCTAACCTGGACTGGGATTTTATTCCAGAGTGAATGGAGCCTCTGGGTTATGAATTTGTCCCTCCAGCATGTCCTATTTATTTCAGTGCTGAGGTTCAAGTCTCTCGAGCACGTAGCTCAATGGGATTTGGATTTTCTGAGGTGCAGCATGTCCATTAATTCCGGGTTGGACATGGCTTTATACGTCAGGCACAGATTGCCTCTGAGCAGGCGGTATGCCACTGAGTAGAGCTGGAGTTGCTTTAACCGGGCAGCATATGGCATTTGTTTGAGCCCTTTGATCCTCTTGGTGAGGTACTTTTGGGGTCTTTCCAGTTGCTGCAGGTGTCTGGTAAGGTACATCCCAAAAGGGGCATTGTACTCAATTATGGGCCTAATGAAGGATGAGTAAAGAGGCACAATGACCTCCCTGATCTAGATGTGAATCCCTTCATGATTAGGTGGGTTATATAAAATGTTTTTCTAGCCACTTTGGCTATGTGGTTTTCAAGTGAGAGATTACTATCAACTTGGGTCCCCAGGTCCCTAATTACTTCTTCCATACTTAATGGATTGCCACCTATGTGGTAATTTGTGGGCACTTTGTTTTTGCCAAAGGGGATGACTATACACTTTTTGGCATTTAGCTTGAGGCCATGGCTCTGGCACCAGTTGTCTGTTTCTATGAGGCCCTTTTGGAGGATGCTTGTGTCAGCAGGAGAGTCGATTATGGTGCCTAGTTTGCAGTCATCTGCGAACTTGGTCAGCCACAGTCCTTCCATGTTGGTTTGTACCTCCGAGAAATATGTACTGAACAAGAGAGGTCCCAGGACTGAGCCTTGTGGGATGCCACTTGTAACTGGTTTGGAGTCTGACATGGCTCCAGCAATTCTAACCATGTGGGTTCTGTCCTTGAGCCAGTTTGCAACCCATCTAGTGACATAGGGGTTTATATTTAAGCTGATGAGCTTATCTATAATGCCCGAGTGGGGTATTGTATCGAAGGCTTTTGCGAGGTCCAGGTAGGCTGTGTGGACCACCTTCCCCTCGTCAATGGCCTTGGTGACTGTTTTAGAGAAATCGACTAGGTTTAAGAGGCAGGATCTGCCCTTAACAAAGCCGAACTGGGTAGGATCCAGTGTCTGTAGGTCCCCAATATCTTTATTTATGAGGTCCATGATGATCCTTTCCATAGCTTTGCAGACCAAGCTAGTCAGGCATATGGGGCAATAGTTTCCAGGATCCATTGAGGCACCACCTTTGTGGAGAGGGACCACTGTTGCTGTACGCCACTCTTTGGGTACATATCCTGTAGTAAGGCTGAGATTAAACAGTAGTTTTATGTTTGGGTTTAGCTCTTCTTAGAGTTCATGTAGGACTCAGCCCAGGACACTGTCTGGTCCCACTGATGCTGTGTTTTTTGCTTTGGAGAGGGCGGCTCTTACCTGAGCATCTGAGATGTCAGGGGTGCAGCACTCTGCTGGGATAGATATCTGCCCTTTTGGTGGGGAGGGGGGAGAAGTTTGCACTGAACCTGTCAGCTAGGATGTTGGCAATGTCTGTGGGTTCAGTGTATTTTTTGTCATTTTGGACTAATTCTGAGCATATCTGGGAATTCCCACCCAGGTTCCTAACATAACTAAAGAAAGCCTTGTGATTATCCTTAGTCTCCTGTGCAATTTTTCTCTCAAAGCTGGCCTTAGACGATTTTATGAATGCCCATAGTTTTTTGCTAATACTGATCAGAGATGCCTTCTCTTTTTGGGATTTTGCTCTATCATGTAGTAGCTTCCTCCTTCTATTGTATAGTTTGTTTATGGCTGGAGTCCACCAGACAAGACGCCTGCCTTTGGAGGAATGGGTCTTGGTTTTATTTGGGATTGCATGATCCATGCATTCCTGAAGGTGTTCATAGAATGCGTTTATAAAGGATTCTGCAGTCTGGGCGTATTTTCCACAGGCCGGGGCTTTGAAGGATTCCACCTCGGTTTTGAGGAGTGTGAAATTTGCTTTAGAGAAGTTTTTCACTGTGGTTTTCTGGGCAGGGGTGGGGTCGGGATGTGAATATCCAGTGAGATTAGTTTATGGTCTGATCTTACCAGTGAGGGATACACTTCTGCATAGAGCCCCCATGTTGGTGATGATCAGGTCCAGTATGTTTTCCCCTCTTGTGGGAGTGGTAACAAGTTGTTCCATAGCATTTGAGTTTATAAATTCTAGGAATCTTTGGGCTAGGGTGTTGGAGCTAGAGTAATGCTCCCAGTCTATGTTTGGGTAGTTGAAGTCACCCAATATAATGGTGTTTGGAGAGACCTTCATATTTTCCAGTGTTCTCAGGAAGACCGAGTGGGGTTCCTGGGTTTGATAGGGTGGTCTGTAGCAGGCTATAAACTGGAAGGCAGTTTTACCCACTGTTAGTTGCACATGGATAGTCTCTGATGCTTTGTGCTGTGCCACCAACCTGGAGGTGTGGGTATCTTTGACGAATATTGATACTTCCCCTCCTTTTGTGGTTCGGTCCAAGTTTTGGGGCCGAAAAGCATGGTATGAGGTATAACCTGGTAGTGCTGGGGTGCTCTCAGGAGCCTTGAACCAGGTTTCTGTTACTGCACAGATATCGATGTTCTCCATGCTAAGGAGACTTTCGAGTGCATGCATCTTGAGGTTTAGACTTCTGGCATTGAGTAGCATTACTCTTAGTTTCTTATCCCTTGTGATACCTATGGAGGTGGGTTTGTCTTTTGAGCCTTGCATAAAAAAGGCATTATGGGGGAGGCAAGAGCCTTTGCCAATATCCAAAAGCCCAGGGGTGACAGGTGCAAGCCGTCCCTAGTGAAGCATCGTGGCTTGTCGAGCATATCATCCCAAACTGACAGGCATTGGATCCCCTTTGAATGACACCAGTACTTAAGCCAATTGTTGAAATTGATCATCTTGTCTTCATACTGTGGCATCATTCTTGGTGAGGGTAAGATGCTACTCAAGGTCAGGGTCATACCGGCCTGGGCTACATGCTCAGAGAGCTCCTCTATTTCATGTAGTCCAGGGAGGTACGTCTCAGGTTATTCACATCAGCATGGACAATGAATGAATCATATTTGTACTTGCCTTGGAGTGACCTGAGTGCTTGTGTTATGTGGCGGATCCTAGCACCCGACAGGCAACTCACCGTGACCTCCTCCTTGTTTAGCCTGGTGAGTGAGACGTCAGTGTGCTTGATGATAGAGTCACCTATTACAAGTGTGTCAGGTGTGTTGTTTAGCCTTAAGGGCTGTGACTGTTCGGCACACTGGCTTTGTGAGCTATGTGTTGCATGTGTTTTGTTTTGGGGTAGCGGTTGCTTGGGTGTCTGCTTTGGAGGTCTCTGCTGCTTAGGCAGATTTTTATTTAGAGCCTCCGAGTATGTTTTTGTGTGTTTATAATAATAAAGAATAAAGTAAACCATTGTGAGAACCTTTTTGTAAGAGTATTTGACCTCAGCTACAGTTCTCACATGGCATTGTTTCACCAGTGCTTAACATAATTAAAATATCTTCATTAGTATTATTTCACACTGCTGAATGTTTTAAAAAATTCTGTTATGTGGTAAGAAGGTGTTTTTCTGTTAGTCACTGGGCTCTTGCATTAAACAGCACATAGCGAGTGTACTAAGTATTTCACTATGTACTCCTGTGCTATAATGTTTATTTATGTTCCGGTGTACAGTACATATGATTGCACTGGGGAAAAAAGAAACATATTTTCCTAGCTGGCGCATTGGCACTTTACACTTTAGGCTAAATGGGGCCTTTTTAAGCCTAGCCATGTATCCCAAATCTCAGACAAATTCTGGTACCCTTAATAAGTGTAAGCAGGGGCTTGGGAGATGAAGCATTTATGAACAGGAGCCTGGGAATTGAACCATTTACAGGATGCCTGTGTCCATTAGAGTCATAGGTGCCAAGCTAGGGATGAATTTCCTGTTCCCCATCCAATTATCCAAGTTACACTTGAATTGGGTTAAGTAGGAACTCTGTTTCACATAGATGGGGACCTGTTCTATAGATGTGGTTGTCTCTGGGATACATACCTGTCTGTCCAATAGTTTCTGTTTATATCACAGGCAAGAGTTACGTCTTTAGAATGGGAAATTCTGGTGCTGTTTGTTTTGCAAATGTGCAGGAGTATCATCAGGGTGAGGTCTAACAATGCCTTGTACACCAGTCATAGATCTCTCTCACTAGTCTATAGGAGACAGACTACAGGGAAAGGGCTTTGAGGCAGTCTGCATAGGACATGTTACTTACACATTATATTCTTTTAGTGAGGAACCTCTCTGGACATTCCAGTTGTTGGTGTGCCTGCTTAGGTACATATCAAAGGGGGCATTGTACTCAATAATAGGTCTGATGAATGCTGAAACAATGACCTCCTTGGACCTAGATGCCATACCTTTGTTTATAAGTTGCACAATGTAAAATGATTTCCTCACTGCTGTGGACATGTGAGGGTTAAAGGCTAGATTATTGGCTATGTGTGTCCCCAAGACAGATTACTGGGTCATCTCTTAGGAGTGTGTTGTCAATATGATAGTTATCAGGTGTGGATGACTTCCCTAAGGATACTGTTATGCAATTCTTGACATTTAGTTTTAGTCTATTGCTCTGACACCAGTTATTTGTCTGTGTCAGTTCTTCCCGGAGAACATTTGTGTCAGTGGGGCGATTCTATGACTGCTCCTAATTTCTACTCATTAACAAATGTGGTCAGCCAGAGGTCCTTGATACTGGCTTGACTTCAGAAAAGTAGATGCCAAAAAGAAACAGTCCCAGGAACAATCCTTGAGGGACTCTGCTTGTGACAGGCCTCTTTGTAGAGATGGACGCCCCAGTTCTAACTTCATGGAAGCTTGCTCTTTTAATATTGCATTTTAATATTATTCCGGAAAGCAGCACTTTATTAGTTTGTTATTTTTATTTTATTTGCAAATGCAAAGTAGTACAGATTAAAAAAAACAAACATTGTTAGCAAGAAGGTAAATGACAGCAACTCTGGCTTCACACTCCTGGTACAAATAAACCTGCACATTAATATTAATATGAATGATAAATGCATTATACGTGTATTGTGCTAAGTACCCACTATGTAGTTTGGCTGTATATGTCAATACTTATCTGTGTTGGAAAATCCAGTTGAAGTATTATTCATTTGCATACTAACGCCCCCTGCCTCCAGGAAGCTCTGAGCGTAGCAGTGTTTTTGACTTGCTTATGTGTGCAAGTCAACATAATGAAAGTAATTCTCTCTATATATATATAAACAGTATTAGGTAAACTTCAACAGCAATTCCAATAAATACCTTTTGTTTTCAAAGTACATATACCATCATCTGAACAAATGGCATGATCAGAAATCATCTGTAACAATTGCATGCATCTGGAATTATTCTGTGTAAACATGACAGGATATCTGTGTATGTATTACTCAAGTGACTTATCTGGGTAATTGAACACTGACATTTTTACTAAATAGTGGTCTTTAACATTTTCTCTTTGCTGCATTTTTTAGAGTGTACTGGACTCAACACTGTCAAGGTTAGTTTGAATACTCTGTGGAGCAATATATTCTAATATGGAGATGGAGATGCCTGTCTCTCACATAAAGCAGCCCTTTTAGCCAACACAACATGTTGGAATGTGGATAACAAAAATGCACACGTGTGTGTGTGTGTGTGTGTGTGTGTGTGTGTGTGTGTGTGTGTGTGTGTGTGTGTGTGTGTGTGTGTGTCTGTGTGTGTGTGTGTGTGTGTGTGTCTGTGTGTTGTGTGTGTATGTGTATGAGACTGTATCCGTGTGTGTGTGTGTGTGTGTGTGTGTGTGTGTGTGTGTATGTATGTGTGTGCGTGTGTCTGTGTGTGTGTGTGTGTGTGTGTGTGTGTGTGTGTGTGTGTGTGTGTGTGTGTGTGTGAGATCGCATGTGTGTCCAAATGTGTTATGTGTATTTGTGCACTCATGCATATATGTCTGTGTACTTATATATATGTGCTTGTGATTGTATGTTCTTATGTGTGTGTGTGTGTGTGTGTGTGTGTGTGTGTGTGTGTGTGTGTGTGTGTGTGTGTGTGTGTATGTGTGTGTGTGCGGTTAGTGTCAGCAGGATGGGAAATTACGTCCACCCTTGACAATCGCCATGTGAATATGATGAGGATATCCTTGACTTTTATGAATTTCAGTAGATCAAAGAATACTCACTAAGCCCCTTAGATATGAGGATCATTCTCTGTGGAGACAGTCGGCGTGTCCTGGGCTTGATTATATCTTCTAATGTAACTGCAGCCATGGCATTGATGCTTGTAGACACTGTGCTGTTGGAAGAGAAAAGCTATATTAGAGATTATTTCAGGCAGTAATTTGATCTGAATGCAATTCTATGTCACTACTTTAAAGGAATTCCTTGAAATTGTTGTTTCTTGTAGCACGTGTGTGCGTGCGTGTGTGTGTGATTGCATGTGTGTCCAAATGTGTGTGTTTGTGCACTCACGCATATATGTCTGTGTACTTATATGTATGTGCTTGTGAGTGTATGGTCTTGTGTGTGTGTGTGTGTGTGTGTGTGTGTGTGTGTGTGTGTGTGTGTGTGTGTGTGTGTGTGTATGTGTGTGTGTGTGTGTGTGTGTGTGTGTGTGTGTGTGTGTGTGTGATCGCATGTGTGTCCAAATGTATGTGTTTTTGTACACTCATGCATATATGTCTGTGCACTTATATGTATGTGCTTGTGATTGTATGTTCTTGTGTGTGTGTGCATGTCTATATGTGTGCAAGTTTGTAAACATGAATTTATGTATGTGAATATGTGTCTGCATGGGTGCCTGTACACAAACCCAAATGTTAGCATCGGTGTTAGGACTGTTGAATTTCAGAAGGCAGCAAGGGGGGGGGGTTGGTTGTCATTTATTCATTATGTACAGTTTGTTAACTATGCTGGGTGAGCAAACCTGGTGGAAAGAAATTCCAGAAAGTTAGAGCTAGAAGAGGCACCATTTTGGAGGACCTCTTTTGAAGTAGTGACCCAGAATGAAAAGATGTAGTGTTTTCACAGTAAAGTCTGCACAGCGTCAGACTGCATACCTCTCAACTGTGCAGGTTGTGACAGAATGTCAAGATTTTTGCCTCATATTCTTGGTCTGTTCTGCATAAAATATGTGGTTCTGTGTCAAATCACTGAGAACTGAAGCCACTAAATAATGACATGCATTTGAGTTTCTGGCTTCATATCCTTTAGAAAATGCATGCTAACACCCCTCCTATTATTCTAGCAACTTTCTAAGATTATAAGAGCAGTATTTAAAATTGTCCCTATTTGTGGGCCTTTGTCCCCCTGTTATTTTAGGCTTTCTCCAGATTTCTTGCACTGAGAGGTTGAGAGGTATGCGTCAGAGTAGTTTAATGTATCTGCATATTCAGTAGGAGGGAGTATAAACTGGCAATGTATTATGTGATATCTTCTTCCTTGTTCTAAATATACTTAATAATAACAATACAATAAGCAGCATGCTGTATTGTATATGATTAGACTAATAAAGCAATATTCTAAAATGTTCTAAGGTAATCAGAAATCAAAGCTAACATGCTTGTTTTACTATTATTAGAATACAAAATGCTTAATAAGAATATTTTAGAACACAAACATTTCATATCCTTTTGGAATTTTAGGTAGTCGGAAAAATGAAATTGTGCTGTGACAAAGATGTATATTAAGTCATTCCCCCGGATTCATGAAGCTCGACGCAACACCGGTGTAAGGCCTGCGCCGGCTGTGCGGCGTATATATGGTGTAGTAGCGCCATATGCATATTAATGAAGGTACGCTGCCACCACATCCACGTGCATAGGACACATGCGCGAATGCATGGGGCGTTACTAAGCTGCGCCCGGAGGCGTGTCAATGTCGGCTGTCGATGAGCAACCTAAACTGCTGAATATTATAGTCTGCCTGCAATAGTAATCGCACCTATCAGTGTCCGTGGATAATGAAACATATGCAAAGCATGCAAGACAGTTCCCGGCCACACAAAATTGAGAACCAAACAGAAATGCACGCAACACAATATGAGTTTCCGTCCATGGAACAAATTATATTTAAAATCGTGTGTCCGTAATGTACTGCACTGTAAGTAGTTATACCCAGTGGAAGGGAAGCACATCATGTCATCGTGCCGCCAATACACACGTCTAGCCCCATGGGCAGGGTCACCAGCAGTCCCACAGTGGTAGTGATAGTACACAGCTGGGCAGTTGTGGCCATATAACAACCGTAAAGAAACCTGACAGTCCAAATTGTATACCAAACTCACACAAACATATGAATATTAAAATGTGCTATACACATGAACATACACATAGGATGCTATATGCGGAACCGGGACATCCAAATGCAGAACCCATGCATGCAAATGCAATACGCAACATCCCCTGTATAGCACATAACCCGCACCCATGTCCGAATGTCCACCAAATCCAGCTACCAGCCTTGCACAGCCGTACACCTACACATAGCGAGTATTCCCCATATGTAGTAGGAAGTATCGTCCTAGGCAGTGTCAGGATTGCAAATATGTATCCCATGTTTGTAAACATCCCATCACAGTTATGTAAATCCAAATGCCCGCGCGTTCATGTTTTGGCAAAATGTGTGTACATCCCGCGTGGGATAAGTAACCTGTTGAAACATCAGAGTTGTTTACATGCCACGGTGTCTAGTACTGTACACATCTGGACAAAACATGTATGTGTAGTCACGGTACTGTTCTGTTTCTAGACAGACATGCAAAACATACTACACAGGATGGAACACCTGTCCACCATGCAGGTCTCCCCACTAGGGTTGCCACCTGTTCAGATGCCCAAGGTGGGACATCTTTTGTAGAAATGTGAGAATTTGCAGGATAAAACATACCCCCGGCCAGTGCAAAGGACAGAATTACACTTGTCTGCCAACATAAAAGCTTATTTCATAGCATTTGAATTGCTTATGCTATCCCAAATAATAGTTATGTGTTTCAGATACAAAATACCTGTATCATGCAACTATTAAAGAAAATAAGAAATATACTTTTGTCTTAAAATCACAGGACATTTGCCATGTCTTAGGTTTCATCGCAGGACACAACTGTCCAAAGTGGGACTTCCCCTCACAAAGAGGAAGAGGTGGCAACCCTACATCCCACTGAATTATCGACAGTATATATTCAACTCAATCACATACCGACACCACCTCTCAACCTATTACAGCAACAAAATCTGGACAAAGCCTAAAATGATGGGTGGACAGATAGGGACAGATGTAAATACTGCCCTCACAAACTTCGAAAGTTCACAGATTAATAGTATGTACATTAGCATGAAATGTTGTGAAGGATGTGGGGTAGTCCCCGAGTATTACAGAGGTCCGTACATTTTTACTGTAACAAACCTTCACATATGTTTACTGTACTACTGCATACCTGTAGTTAATTCATAGTTAATTCATGTCCAAAATAATAATCCTCGTATGAATGAATACAGGAAATAGTCAAATGTGAATGGGAACACCACTCACCGTGGATTATGTATTGTAACCACCCCCACCCATATTATGTATTGCCAACATTATAAGCTGCTGACAGGTGCCCAAACACCTGTGTCTGTAAACACAGGTAAAATAATGTGAATGGGAAGACTACTCACCGTGGATTATGTATTGTAACCACCCCCACCCATATTATGTATTGCCAACATTATAAGCTGCTGACAGGTGCCCAAACACCTGTGTCTGTAAACACAGATAAAATGTTTAAAATGGACAAACTCTGTCCATGTGCTTTGTCTGACATTTGAACACGGTCAGGGCAGTTCTGTTCACCAGGCGGACAAGCCTAAACCCAGATCACCACATGAACACCCTGACAATTAAAGACTTGTATGTGACAGGACTATAAGCCTTGGGGTTCTGAATATCCCTGCAGTGATTAAATATGCAGCTTGGGTCCAGAGCAGTAGGGAATAGGAAATGTGTAATATGTAGTACCGCATTTTTCCCAGTAGGAGAATGGATGCCTGTGTCGTAAGTGAAGCGGTGAGGCATATGTTAATGTAGCTATGTACTATGGGTATGTATATAAATGAGTCAGAGCACCAAAAGTATAGTGGTTACAGCATCCAGCCAATGTGAATGAGTCCTGGTTCAACTACGACTACAGCACATATAATGTTAAAGTGTAATGAATGTGTCTGTGCTGTACAGGCATTTAAATATGTAAAGGTGAACGTGTGTTTCGCATATGTCCATTAACCGGATTACAGATATTTTACTGGTACTGTCACAAGTAATAAAGCCCACGTAAGCACAAAGACTTAGTAAACATATGTAACCCACAATAAGGATATGCATGCGCTCCTGAGCGTAACCCACAATAAGGAAATGCAAGTGCGCCTGTGTGTGGGTGATCCGCTCACAGCATAGTAAATGAATGCTGTTTCCCCCATGTTAGTTACACATGGCTCAAACCTGTTAACCCCGTAAAGTATGAAACCGGACAAAGGCATGCAAACTACCGGTACAAATAGGGACAAACCCCAGATATGTGCCAGAACAAACATAGAAAGTGGATAGAATAACGGGTGTGTCAGTAGCATGGATTCTCTGAAGGGTATGCAGTCATAACCTGAACTGCTTGCCAGTATTTCCCAATGTAAGTCTTAAATGAAATGCCACTACATTGCCAGATAGACACAAGTTTATGAAAAACACACCGAAAATAAAGAGGCAAACAGCTGTACACTCTGCGACAATCTGTACAGTGGAAAGGTATGGTATGGATATAGATATATGTGTATACACATAACCCACAGACGTAAACCAAAGCAAATTATGAAATGAGGACTGTACATGTATATATATATATATATATATATATATATATATATATATATATATATATATATATACACAACAAACATATGTCCCGTAGATATGACATATGTACATAAATAGGCCACGGCATAGCTAATATGGGTAGACAAACAGACATGCAGGAAAGGTGAATAAACTGCTGCCTTCCAAACCATTGGCCAGAAAGTGACAGTCCAGCAAGTTCTACACTTTAAACATGCATATAGGTGTCCATTGCAGGACCCCAAAAATTGATCCATACGTAGTGTCAACCGTCATTGACGCAAAATAAGTGACTTCAGCGAATACGATATAGCTGTACATGCCACAGTAGCAGGTGCAAGGGTAATGACACATGTGTCGATAGAATGTATGACGTATGAACTGATATCCGGAGAGTGGGGAGTGCATATAAGTGTCTCCACACTTCAGTACCGCTCACATTAAACATGTGTAATGGGTACTGTGGAGGGGTGTCAGGTATGGGAATCATGGGTATGCAGAAATGGGCCTAGGTGTTGTTTGGCAGAGATTTAGTAGGCCCGCCCCGTTGGAGTGATGTGGGTATAGCACACACCTATATTCTCAATAATGGGGCAAACCATCCACTGGATATTGCGTAAACCATTGTGGGAATATGTAGGGCCCTATATTAGTGTCATGTAGGCAATTATCATGGATGGACATGCGTACGACCAAGATGGTAACCATAACTGGCAAACTGTCAGAATAAGACAGCTGCACTAAGGCATAATACATGAAATACAAATAGGGACTATATTAGATATACCCCAGACAAAGTCAGAACATTGATAGAATACTGGCGTAGCCAGGAATACGAATGTTATGAGCGTTACTAATCATGTAATAGAAATGTCAGTCACTATTATCTAACCGCACAGTTCATAATGCCTTGCCAGCAATTTACCAGAAAGGCACATTACTATGACAAATGTAACAAGGGCAAAGGTCAAACGTCAGGGCGTTTACCCATAATGTGTACAGGTTAGAGGTATGAAGGTAACCTGTCCAAAATACATGTACAGAACTAGTGATACTAGGTGGACAGGTGAGAAGAAAGACATCAGGACAAATGACAAAACATGTACAAGTCATACGCATGTACTCCGACAAATGTGAATGACAACGTATGCCCTGTGAAAGTCAATGTGGAAGGTTAATAGACTCAAAAGAAATGTGTCCCTCAGGGTGTCATGCAGTGTCACCATTACAATGTCCAGTCCCCCATACTGACGTGAGCTCTGCCACTGACGGAAAGCGCAAATACCGGCGTACACATATGGTACATGATAGACTAATTAGTGTGGATAAGCAGCTGTTGGCCTGTGTGAGGAATACAACCCTCTGGGTGGGTGTGTCCTGCAATATAAATGTAATGGCATGTGGCCTGTGATGCCACCATACAGTGTGTGTATTGGTGTCAGAAAGTTGATATCTTGTATCAGACACATATTCCGCAACTGTACAGATTTACGCAGAATGTACAGAGTTCTGCCTCATATGTTTGGTGTGTTCCACGTAACATCAGTACCATTCTGGCACATTCCTGATAACTGAAGTCAGAAAAGTCATACTAATGCAAAACCTATTATTGTGTCAACTATCTACGTTTGTAAGAGCAACATGTCAATACTGCCCCTATGTGTCCCACTATCAGTTAAGGCTTTGTCCAGATGTTTGCTCTAGGAGGTGGAGTGGTATGATCAGAAACAGATACATGTGTGAGGAAACAGCATTATCGACTGCAAGATAACGCAGAAGGTATGAAAAGCACTGCAGTAGGATGTTCAGTACTGTCCGCAGGTATGTGCTGACATGTCAAATGACACAGCAGTCTACATGAAGTTCCTATAGGGCTGTCACCTTTACAAATGATGATAGTTGGACATACCCACAGCCATGCATACAGCACAAAGAGACATACACACAGCAAAACTAGGCCATGATACATGAAGCCTCCGGCGTGTACGAGTACAGTGAGAGTACAGCAAGGATAGGTGTCTGCCAAGATATACAGCAAATGCCTGTAAGAGTGTGTAACACCACCCGTAACACGGACGTTGCATGGACAATGTTGGGATTTGCAACATACCCCACTGGTATGTGAAAGCTATGCAAATATGCGATACATGAAACAGTCAGCTGTCCATGCAAGAGCAGAGTTATGGGCAGAAAACAGATATATATATATATCTATAGAGAGAGAGATATACAGACATACACACACAGACACACACACACACACACACTTGGCAGGGCTGGGAATCGAACTTACACCTAACTACCCTATCACACTACAGCATGACGCATTTACAGAATGCGCTACCAAGATTACTAAACACAGCAGACCCACAGGCATTCTTCTAGGTGCGTGTCAACATCCACAAAGGCAAAGACGTCAGCAGGATATATCTGTGGTGCAAAGCATCTAAAAGCATAACCTGAGTTCCCAGGCGGACGGGAGCATGCACACACACACACATACACACACACACACACACACACACACACACACACACACATTTGGCAGGGCGGGGAATCGAACTTACACCTAACTACTCTATCACACTACAGCATGACGCATTTACAGAACGGGCTACCGAGATTACTAAACACAGCAGACCCACAGGCATTCTTCTAGGTGCATGTCAACATCCGCAAAGGCAAAGATGTCAGCAGGATATATCTGTGGTGCGAAGCGTCTAAAAGCATAACCTGAGTCCCCAGGCGGACGGGAGCATGCACACACACACACACACACACACACACACACACACACACACACACACTTGGCAGGGCTGGGAATTGAACTTACACCTAACTACCCTATCACACTACAGCATGACGCATTTACAGAATGCGCTACTGAGATTACTGAACACAGCACTCCCAGAGGCATACTTCTAGGTGGGTGACATCATCTGCAAAGGCAAAGATGCCGATAGGGAATGTATGTGATGTGAGGCATCTAAAAGCATTACTGTGTCCCCAGACAGCTGGAAACACACACACACACACACACACACACACACACACACACACACACACACACACACACACTTGGCAGGGCCGGGAGTTGAACATACACCTAACTACCTTATCACACTACAGCATTATGCATTTACAGAACGCACTACCGAGATTACTGAACACAGCACTCCCAGAGGCATACTTCTAGGTGGGTGACATCATTCGCAAAGGCAAAGACGCTGATAGGGAATGTAAGTGTTGTGAGGCATCTAAAAGCATTACTGTGTCCCCAGGCAGCTGGAAACACACACACACACACACACACACACACACACACACACACACACTTGGCAGGACTGGGAGTTGAACATACACCTAACTACCTTATCACACTACAGCATTACGCATTTACAGAACATGCTACCGAGATTACTGAACACAGCACTCCCAGAGGCATACTTCTAGGTGGGTGACATCATCCGCAAAGGCAAAGATGCCGATAGGGAATGTATGTGTTGTGAGGCATCTAAAAGCATTACTGTGTCCCCAGGCAGCTGGAAACACACACACACACACACACACACACACACACACACACACACACACACACACACACACTTGGCAGGGCCGGGAGTTGAACATACACCTAACTACCTTATCACACTACAGCATTATGCATTTACAGAACGTGCTACTGAGATTACTAAACACAGCACTCCCAGAGGCATACTTGTAGGTGGGTGACATCATCCGCAAAGGCAAAGATGCCGATAGGGAATGTTTAGAGAGTGAGCAGTCTGAAAGCATATTACTGTCCCAAGGTAGACGTAGACAAACACACGGCAGTGCTGTCATCGGGGCAACTAAATATCTACAGAGCACTACAACACTAAATAGATATGGGATGCGCCACAGACAGTACACCCTTCGAGACAGCAACCAGCGTGTTCAATGTAGGCATCCATCGTGACATTGAAAATGGACATCTGTTGCCTGGATGATCACCATGGCTATACAGGATGTCAATGGCCATGCCCACACGCTTAGTATCACACGTCTGTTTGGAATGTACTGTGTGTCCATCTACACAACGGCGTACTGGGCATGCTCACACACTTAGCAGTTGCAAAGGGCCGTCTTGCATGCACATGGATTGTAATCACGGAAGGGCGCAGTTTGAAATGTACTGTGTGTCCATCTACACAACGGCGTACTGGGCATGCTCACACACTTAGCAGTTGCAAAGGGCCATCTTGCATGCACACAGAGTCTAATCATGGAAGGGCACAGTGTGGAATGTACCGTGTGTCCATCTACACAACTGCATACATGGACTGTACTGTGTGTCCATCTACACAACAGCATACTGGGCATGCTCACACACTTAGCTGTTGCAAAGGGCCGTCTTGCATGCAGATGGAGTGTAAACACAGAAGGTCTCAGATTGGACTGTACCGTGTGTCCATCTACACAACTGTGTACATGGACTGTACTGTGTGTCCATCTACACAACAGCATACTGGGCATGCTCACACACTTAGCTGTTGCAAAGGCCTGTCGTGCATGCAGATGAAGTGTACACACAGAATGGCACAGTACAGAAGGGCACAGTAAGGTATAACTGCCCTCACGCACAGGGCGGTCACACATGCAGTGACCTGTACACACACAACTGCCATCACAGCTTTCACAGGTGCAGGTCACACACGTACACACTGCAGTGTACACTGTAGCTGTCAAGTCAGCACCATGTCGTCGGTGCAGCACTACACAGCCTTACAGTACCACAACACCATGTGACACATGACCACTGGGCTGTACAGAGGTGTACACCAGCTGTGCAGAGTACACATGTACCAACAGGGATCCAACAGGTGTTATGTATTGCAATGATACCAGTATACATGAACAGGTCGGCTCAAGACATACCACGGCCCTTACACAGCTGTGACACCTGACTGTTGCTGTACACCAGTGAACACACATCTGGATATGTCATACATGTGATTGTGTGGATGTGTGCATGGACTCACACACAACACATACATACATAGCCTTTGATGTACCTCGTGCATAACAGTGGCCTAATCAATGCTACACACGCGAATAGAAGGTGGGCCCATGTCTGTTGAATGCTCACACTACAGGGGGTAGCAATGTTGACCGGGACACATACCCTTGTACTGGTCGCCTGTGACACCCGTGATATCATACCACAGTCCATGTGTTATGTATGTCAACACACATGTCCAACAATAGCAATGCATAGAAACATGGCAACAGGAGACACATGTGACATCTGTACTGTGCATGCAGCAACCATGCATGTGCAGTGGCCGATGTCCGTAACATAGTTGCACCTACCTACGACATGCAGTCGCAATGCAGACCCATCATTGACACCTGTATACGGTGACATACAAACAGCACGTATGGAGGGATGTGTGTACATAACGTGGTGAACCACCTGTGCAGATGTATGTGTACACGGGGTGGCTCACAGTTGTGTCACACACCATCCTATCATGCCATGTTACGTGACGGTGCTGACATAATGCATACACAGCGGTCAGGTGTTACCAACTATATGTCACATGGCACCTGTAACACCTACAACCTCCCATGTGCATATAGCAGCACATTTGCCAGATATAGCGTTGGTACACATAATGCAATCAATACCGCTGCATGTCTATCAAACGTGTCATCATATGGCAGGTGTATCATTCCCAGCACTGCCATGTGTGTCTGAATGTGTGACCAGAGATGCCAAATATCGCGGGGAATATGTTTCAGTTGTTACACATCCCTGTACACCGTTGTAGAGATCTGTACATACATCAGTGTGGGAAGCATGACGTCGGCCGGTGTGGTGCATCACACACATCGGCTGTCCGTATACACATGTGTGGTCATCACAGTGTGTGTGTGTCTGTATGTATGTCTGGTGCTTGGTGTGAGGGTGTATGCTAATATACGGTGAGAAATGATCACTAACCCCACGTGGTGACTAACCCGTAATGGTGATGTAGTGCACTACCCTGTTGATGCCATAGCTCCCAGCCATACTGGCTACCTGTGCATGTTCCTTCTCTGTGACACATCGTGTGGGTGCATAGTACTGTGAGGGTGATGACCACATAGGCAAGGGTCCCCACCTGCACACTATGTGGTGTGCGTTATAGTGGTGTACACCCCGTGAATGTGGCCATGTTCCCATACTGTTACAGGGTCCTACTGCTGCACAGTGTGGCCTCCAGCTACCAAGTGACACCTCACATCATCAGTGGCCAGACCGCTGTGTACAACCCCTGCACCATGTCACCATACCTGTAATGTGTCCTGCTATGTATGTCATGTCTCTGTCCATCTGTGTCATGTTGGTGTTTCCAACAGTCAGGTTGAGGGTACATGTAGCATGCTGATATTGCCAGACGTGCCTGTGAGTAATCCACAGTTACACGTGGGGGACTGTAAACACTGCTACCTGTAGGCACATGCAAGTACACCATAGGAGGGAACCAGGGTATCACAACCAACATGGTGCTACAGATGTAACCGAAACACATACCGTGAACACATCACAATGCATGCTGCACCTGCACTATATGGTATGACCGGTGCATGTCAACAGTGCACAACCTATGTCACATACACATCTCTCAGTATTCACACACAACCACTGCAACATACACATACCTCACTATGCACACACAGGTAATATTACATACACCTCTCACTATTCTGTTCACCCTGTGCATCAGAATATTTGTACATAACCCTGCACCGATGGTGTGGATGACAGGGATGCAGCACAGGCTTCATCATATGCACAGGGTGATATGTTTGCCAGGGGCATAGGCTGCACCAATGGATAACATCATGTGTGTGTGTGTAAGGGCCGGTGAGTTGATTGGACATGTCTGTTCAGAATGCATGTAGATGTTGTGGAGCCCTACAGTTGTGTTTGCTGTGTGCGTGTATGTGTGTACACAGTTCTGCCATTTGTGAGGCCTACATGGGGTATAATTGACAGCCCCAGATTGTACAGAGCAGGTTGTACTGCTCACTGTGTCCGTCCACGGCCATGTGACCTGTGCCTGCCTGGGGTTGCACGGGCACTACCAGGTGGAGGTACAGAGTGGCTACTGTCCAATGACACATGTCCGCTGGAACCGTCTCCCCGCTGAGAACGTCCAGGGCCATGTCCACGTGGCCTGCTGTGTCCTGGTGTTGACAGTGCAGCACCAGCTGCACTGCTACTGCTACCGGCACTATGGGAGCGGGCATGTGAGGTGGCATGCTCACGTCGACCTACACTAGGTGGTGTTGCTGGCCTACGTCCACGTGGCCTATGCCTCACTCCTACCAGATGTTCCAGCACAGACAGCTCCCGCTCACAGATTGCCATGCCTCGGTCAAGGATTCTGACCATTTCACCTAATCGCCTATCCAGAACATCAGCAATCTGCTGTTGAGCATTTGCCAATGCCTGGATGTTGTCATTTAGGGTATGGATAGAAGCCCTCTGCAGTCTCTGCCCTTCTCTGTTCTGCCGTTCAGCATGTACCTGTGCCGCCATTACAGTCTGGAACATGTGTCTGGTGATACCAGCTGCTGTGCTCTGTCCTGCAGGTGCATGTCTGCCAGAGGTCCTCCTACGAGCAGCACCGGCCACATGCCTGTGTGGCACATCTGCAGTCATTACACTGACACCATGGTGTGTAGACACACCTTCTGTAGCCACCACACGTTCCTGTTCCACACTAACAGACGCTGACTGTCCTTCCTCTATGGCCACTGGTGATGCGGTATGTGTTGGCAGCAGAACTGTGTGCGGGGAAGAGGGGTACATAGCTGGGATGGTAACCATTGGCACAGATTCAGCCCCTGACAACCCTGCCTGTACCTCATGCATATGTTCATCACCGCTAGTATCTGTGGGGACACTAACATCAGATGTACCGCAGGAGGTAACGCACCTACATCACCTGTGAATGCAAAGAAATACTGTAAAGTACAATAGACACAGACACACACACACACACACACACACACACACACACACACAGACACAGACACACACACACACACACACACACACACAGACACACACACACACACACACACACACAGACACACACACACACACACACACACACACACACACACACACACACACACACACACACACACACACACACACACAGACACACACACACACACACACACACACACACACACACACACACACACACACACACACACACAGACACACACACACAGACACACACACACACACACACACACACACACACACACACACACACACACACACACACACACACACACACACACACACAAACACAGACACACACACACAAACACAGACACACACAGACACACCATGCATGTGATTTGTCATATGGCATGCAGCATGCCTGCGATACAGCAGAGGGCATGCAGCTCAGACAGTAATGGTGTTAGTAAGCATACCTCCCTGGGGTGCACACTACAGCAAGCAGGTGTCATATCAGTAGCCATGCAGTTCACACAATCATGGTAGTATGCATGCATCCCCATGATACACCATGTGGCCCAGAACAGGATAACAGTACACATGGTGACGTGACCTTGACATGTAATCTGCTGACATGTGCATTAACATGCATACATGTCTGACACAATGGTGTCCTGACACATGTACAGCATCATAATGGGCTTCACATTGCAGTGTTGTGTGTATGCCCTACAGATAGAATGCATGTTTAGCAAATGTGCATGAGCATGGGAGGGTAGTGTGAGCTGTCTACATTGCTATACAGTGTGAAGTACAGACACTGTGCCATTGCATGGCATCATGAGGCATCTATGTTGCTGTAGAATGCATAATATGTACACATTGCATAGCCATAACTGCAACACAGTCATGATGTTCAACAGATCGTATATGGTAGACTTCAGTGACACCTCCATTAGCTGTGCACAGGCTTTTAGGTTGTCCAGTGTACCACATCAACTGTATAATTGGTCAACTAAGGCTATAATTGGACCATGTGTGGACAATGTGCAACAGGGTGTATACACATCCCATGTACTGTGTGGCTACATGTTTCTGGCCATCCCCCATGGCCATGTGTGCACATGTGTTGGCCAATTGTGTGTGATGGCCATCTATCTCACATGTCTGTGTTGTCCCATATGACATACACCCATAGATGTCATATATGTCACAATCCACAGGGCTATGCAGACAACGGGTTGTATGTTTGGTATGTGGGGTATAGGTCATGCGATAGTGTGACAATATTGCAGACAGAACACTACATGTCTGGGACATGTCAGGTGGCTCATCACAATGTGTGCAACCAATGCAGGGGCATATGACACAATGGTGACATGTGTGGGCTGCCCATATCACAGCTCACTGTGTGGTACTGTGTGCGTACCACACAAGTTGTTCCAATGCATACTACATATGCCTCCATTGTAGAACACCTCCACTGTTGTATGCACAGCTGACCACACATGTCACAATGACAAGTACTGTGGTTACAAGTCAGTGTATCATTACCTTTATATATATTGCACATGGGTGGCCTGTGTGAATAATGGGTGATGCGACCTGCATATCGTGACTGGAACAAACATCAGGTGTGCAAGTGTTAACTGGCCACATGGCAGGTACTGCTGTTGACCTGGATGCTGTGTATATGTCACATATCAACACAGACACAGACGTAATGGACTTGAGCAGTGACAATGCACACATACACATGGACATGTGTACATGCATGTGTTTTTGCCATATACATCTACACAGCACTGTACAACTGTTCAACATCCTTTCACGGATCACCTGTATTGCACATGTGATAGACATGGGACAATGGCTAGTCAGACGACATTCACAGGGATGGTTATCAACATGCCTGATACTGATGACAGTCTCACCTGCAATGGGCTCATGTCTGTGCGGCATTCCAGAGGTACCTGTATAGGGGTGACACACCAGTATGAACATTATCCATGACTGTATGACAGCCACAGGTTGCACTGTGCATGTGAACACATTCACCTGTGTAATAGCATATAGTATGCACATGTGTGCATACACAACGTAGCATACTGTAATATGCAGCATGTGTGTCCATATACCTTGCATATGTTGTTTCTTTACATAATGTACAGTGACACATGCAACTACATGGGATATAATAGCCATATGTGCAGTACTGACTTACCAGGCAACTCCAGGCTCATTGGTTGGGAGACACCCACCTCCATGATGGCAGCTAGTGTTTCTGGATGCTGTTCCCTGGGTGTCCCCAGACTGGCCAGTAGCTCCTCGGTGTGTGTGACTGGGGGCAGGGTTGGTGGCCCACCACCTGTTCCACCTTGTTCCCTGGTGATTGCAGTGGCATGCTGTTTTGCATGTCGTATCAAGTCCATGCAGTGTCTGCGCACCTGCTGGTAGGTGCGGTTATGGCCACCCACATCGTTTACCCTCCTGCGTAGATCCTGCCACAGGTCATTCCACTGCTGGGCATGCTGTGGCACATGGCTGAACAACAAGTCATAGTTTTCACGGAGCTGTGGGATGAGGACATCATCCTCCTGGCGGCTGTATGCTGAGAGGCGTGTACGGGGCATTATCTGTAAGACATAATGATGGTGACAGGTCACAGTTTCAGAGATGTACAGAGATACTGCTGCACATACATTTCTATGACATCTACTACATCTGCACAGTTATCTTTGCAAAGCATCATGACACTGACATGACTTACGTGTTTGTGTCACACACGTCACACCCATTATGCATTGGATATCATCACCATATATGTGTGTCACCTCATTACAGTGTTCATACTCCATGTAAATGCTGTCTTGCTGTGGGCATGTCTATTTGCCTGCACTTGTGTTCTTACCAATCTGCACATGCCTGGATGTGTTCACGGTACTGCTGTTGACCTGGATGCTGTGTATATGTCACATATCAACACAGACACAGCCGTAATGGACTTGAGCAGTGACAATGCACACATACGCATGGACACCTGTACATGCATGTGTTTTGCCATATACATCTACACAGCACTGTACAACTGTTCAACATCCTGCCACGGATCGCCTGTATTGAACATGTGATAGACATGGGACAATGGCTAGTCAGACGACATTCGCAGGGATGGTTATCAACCATAGCATGTGCGGGCATGGTTTCCAAGCTGTAACAGACAGCCATTGTGCCACTACAAGGTGCATCAGTGCCACATTACTGATTCAGTCAGTTGATAGTACATCTACCATGCGGCCATCACACCATGTATGACTGGGATGACATGTGCAGCTTTGATGGACAGGGTTGCATGGTATGGCAGGAGTATGTCACATATATGGCACAGGGATCTGTCCAGCCTGTGGCGATCCTAGTATTAGGATGGTGGCTGTCCATGACATATGTCTTATAGATAAGGATATGGACATGTAGCATGTCCATCATCATGGTGTAGCAAATGTCTTTCTGCAAGGTAGACAGCATGCTGCATAGTGGAGGTGAGGATTGTGAAGGCTGGTATTGCACATCCACGCATAGCCATTACCCCTTAAAGGTGGTATGTGATCCAATATTGGTCACCACAGTGCTGTATATGCCTGTCCAGTGATCTCCGTGCTCATGGATGGCACCCTGACATGACATGGGTACCTCATATGACTACCTAAGGGGCCTGGAGACGTCACCAAGTCGGGGGGTGCACTGCACAGCACCATCCCTTACACAGTGTCCATAATGTTGACCACAGCCTAGGTAGTAGTTTATGGGTACAGGGATGTTCACCTAGTGGTGACAATGCTGGTATCATCCATCAGACTGTGCACATATGTCACACACCTCACCCACACAGCCCATTCTGTATGTTGTTCACAACACTGACACAGCTATACTGATAGGTCATGGCCATTCACAGCCTTACATACACAGATGCCTAACATTTGTCTGTGTGGTATGGGCTACAATGAGGTTGGGGTACAACACATTAACCCTGTTCTACTGTAGCTGGCACTGGTGTGATGTGCACATGTCACTCTTGCACATTTTGTAGTTGTGAGTCTGTCAACAGGCCACTGGTGGAACACTCCTGTGACATACAAAGGTATTTGTAATCAAATATCTGTGCTGTCTTGTACATCTGTACTGCTAACATCTACAGTGATAATGGTTCATGGACATGCACACCATTCTCAGCAGGGTTATAGTGCGGTGCCACCCAAAATAACTGTCATCACCACTTGTGGGTTGATATTATCACCCTATCTGTATTGTATGGTCATGCTAGGCACTTGTTCAGAACTTGTGAGCATGTCATGAGCTACTGATTACTATAGCACCCATTCCACACCATTTCCCACAGGTACACTGGCTGTCCTACACTTCCCAGCTTGCTTATGGTACAACAGCTGTTGTACACACATAACGCACATATCCTGTGGGACATGGTTGTATATACAGGCATGTCCAACTGTCACGTACCAGTGCTACTGCCTGTCTATATGAGGGATATGTCGTACATGTGGCAATAGAGCAATTGTCTCATGTACACATTCAATGCTCACCTCCCAACATATGACACTACAGCCTGTGGGGGATGCACTTCTGCAGCCGTGCTGGGGGCATAGCTCTCAAGTGTACCTCATTATGAGGAACGTACCTCATTTGGGGTTCTAAAAGGTGCATGTTCCTCAAGGTTCCACATTGAAAGGGTCTGTCACACATTCATTGTTGGAAATTGTTTACCTGCTAGCCATGGCTAAATAGATGGGAATCATATTAATTCATTAGAATATCTTTTTTATACGTAAAACCAGCCTATTTTAGCCATCATATGCCCTTCCTAGTTGAAGCTGTTAGTAAGCCAGTTGTAAGTGTTCCACGTTTTGCCCATTTGTCACACAGTATGAGGGCTAATGTTCCTCATTTTGGGGACAGGAGGTTGACAGCTATGGCTGGGGGGTAATGCTGTCACCAACCCTGACTGCACCTGACAGTCATTTGGGGATGTGTAACATTCGCAACACACCCCACCCATCACATAGTCTCACATGATCTACACCACTGGCCACACCTACGAGGACAACTTGTGCAGTACGTCTCCATACTCAGTGTAGGCACCAGAGGTAGCCCCCATCATGGAAGACAACATCACCAGCTTATAGCCCAAAGACTCATGTGTGCCCATCACATACAGCCAATAGGGAGTTATAACATTCACAACACACCAGTCATAGATGACTCTGTAGGGAGTCACACTGCAGTTCCACACAGCAGACTAAACAAGGCGATAGTCACTTACATCTTGCTGTCAGGTAACTGCTTCTGCAACATTACCTATGCACCCATGCCACACCTCACCAGGGATGATGTGACTGTCATTCTCCATGTTAGTGTGACTGCCCTGTGATGCCACTTCACAGACTATGTGTGCAGGGACATGCAATAGCTCACCAGTCTTATAGCCCTGAGGGTGTGGGCCAAGCCCTGGGGAGCATTTTGTATTCATCCAGACACGATACCACTGTACAACGACCGACTGTGTCACTTCAACAGTTGCCTATGCTCCTATTGTCATTCCACAGGCATCTGGTATCTGTCCGCTTTGACTGACCTGGTCAGACACAATGCTGTGGCACAGATGACTTGCACCTGTCAGCCCTGGGAGTACAGCTCACATGTAAGGCTCTTGCTGCTTCTATACTGCCTGTCTTGCACAGTTTCCAATAACTGTCACCGGCAGGATGGGAACTGGCAGGCACGACATGGGGTCATGTGACACAATGCTTGCATCTTCCTCTGTGACGCACGCAGGCAAGGCACACCTTATAATGCACCACTCAAACATCTCTGCAGTGACTGGGACCTGCTTCTAGGCTCTGCAGAGCACACCTGCAATGACAGGTTATAGACAGACCATACCTTTCAGGCATATACCTGGACCGGCACACCCACAGCTGAGGGGTTCCCATATCCCACTATGTTTTGCACACATCCTGGCATGTTACTTAGCACAATGCATCAGAGGTGCTCCACGTGCAACTAACTGTGTCTGAGACCGCTATACACATTGTAACAAGCTACAGAGTCAACATCATACCCCACGGTTAACATAACTTCTTTGTTGGTATATTGGACAGTGGGCCTCAGACAGCTACTACTGATGTGTGACTGACACTACCCCACACTTAACTGTGATAGCGACTCCTGTACCGACACATCCATGAGTCATAACCTCTGCTTTGCTGGATCAACCCATAAACACCACCTCCAAGATCTACATTAAACTTGGCATGAACACTACCACCATGTGACTGGTGTTACACACCTGGGGTTATCCTCTCATTGGTGGATTCCGAACATATGCTAATCAACCTTGTTAGCCACATCCCGGCACCACACCCATCACAGCATACACATTACATGAGTACTACAACACCTACTACAGACGTCTGCTGACAGCGGTTGTTAATGTCATGACACCCGTGCAGATGGACAATGCACATACAAATGCTGACACATACCCCATTGCACTTCATTAGCATGTACACAACTGCATGGATCATGCTATTCCACACAGAGCCATGATGGTACACACCAGATAACAGACGCCACTCTGGTGGTCATGTTCCATGGACATATGATGTACAACAACAGGTGTAGGTTGTTGCACAGTGGTGTACATTCCCATGTGTGGGGTGGCTCACTGGTCAGCCGTGGTGGGGCCACAGGGTCCATCATCACATACTCCAAGACTAGCTACGTAAACATGACTGCCACACATTCTGGGGTGTACCACCAGGCATTATGGTGGTATATCAGTAGTCGATGGCAACACCCACATCTTCTGTCACATACAACAGTCACTCAGGAACATTACAGACCCAGGTGATGTTGGCAACATGCTGGAGGATGGATTCAATGCTAACATTACACCCTCTCACTCACTACAGGGCCACAATCCATACATGAACATTGTGGTGTCCCTGTGGTCACACCTACACAGTACTGACCTACACTCTATATGTCCTGGGAAACTTGCCCCATGTCACCTTCCAACTTCCCAGGCTGTGATGTCCACCAACCTCTGAATGACATGCCTCCCCACTAGGCCACCATATTCAGTAATAGCCTTGTTTCAGACATTGTAGCCCCTGAATGGCGCACAGCAGCATTTATCACACTACACACAGGTGGCACCACAATGCACGAGTGGGACTATAGTCCTACACACCTGACTGGACTGTTCTGCATGGCTATGGGGCACATCATCAAGGACGTCATTCACAGAGACATTGTTGGGCTTCCGTCCTTTGCTGCCACCCGGGTTGGGCTTGTTAGGGCCAGAGCATGGCCCCTGCACATGGTGGACTCCTTTCATACAGTTACCCGGGCAGTTGCTGATGGTACGGGAGTCCACACATCCTACATTGTCCTCTCATTGCCTTTCAGCACCATTCCCCATTCTGGTATTGACAACATACACATCCATCTGCACATCATACCCTGTGTCTCAGGATGTTATGCAATGTGGATCATGGACAGGACACACACAGTGAGGCCAGCATACCATAGTACCTACTACATGTCAGGCACATTTGGCATACCACAGTCCTCAGTCATAGGGCCCCTCATGTTCAGTATATGCTTCCCTGTGGAACAGGCTAGCACAGGGGACTTTCCCCGCCTAGCTTTCAAACCCCTGCATACAAAGTGCCATGATTGCTCCACCAGCTGATACTGACTCCATCCATACGGGTGTCTCTGTGACAGATACATAATATGACTATCATGGCATCAAGCTGCATGACACAAGGTACATGCACATCACCTTTGCATTACACCATTCACCCACTGACTATCACATGGGTGGTAGTCCCCTACATACATATCACATTGTACATGTTTGCAGTACACACATATGTCGCACCCACTCCTGTGGTTACCGTATTGCCACTGTGGCGTGGATGTCCTTCTACGTGGCCACACCTATCTGTACTGGGTGTGTAGCTGGTACATAGGCACCCATTGTACCTCTGAACTCAAGACATCTACACACATTCAAGGGTACACCACCCCATTTAGGGTGTACCTTACACAACAGCTACAGCTTTACATACCACAACATTAACACGCCATGACGTTTACTGAGCTCCGACAGTTTAAATATGTGGCTGCATTACGGACACCACATCTGTACACATTTGCATACTACATACTCAGGGGTGACCTCTGCTGATCAGACAGGGCCCATGTCCACAATATTATTAATGGATATACTCCTCATACGCGACATAAACAAAAGCCACTGTGAACAACATGCTCATGGATATGTGCACACACGCCACAATGAGTGGGATATGCTTGAGGGTTACATTCCCAAACAGGACACTCAACATACTTTGGAACATAAGTCCTATGTACATCACTCAGGGACACTCAGTAGCACTGTTCATGTGATACCTCCCTTGGTGATTGGGAGACACATGTAGGCCTGGAATCACTGCAGTGGCTATACTGTGCAGAGGTGCAGGTAACACATGGCTCTGCTGTTCACAGGACACTACCCTAGAGAGGTGCCACTAGTGTGAACACTGTAGTTGTGCTTACACATGGACTTGCCAGACTGCATAGTACCCCACTATGCACCTGTAAAGCTATTACATGTCCTTTGTGCATGGTTACTTGGTAGCCCTTCCATTTAGATTAGCTATCATGCTATTACAATGTCCCATGCCTACAAGCCATATGTATCCTGTCATTGTACATGCCAATAGACGATACCTGTGGTATGCATGATATGCCTGTTATGCTGTGTAGAATATCTGTCATATCTACCTACAATACTATACATTACACAAATTTCACATAGTATCCCATAATACAAAGCATACTTGCACAGCGGGACCACCTTAGATATGTCATTAACGTTATATGCCCATACACATGCATGCTGTGACAGTATATCAACATATACTATCCCCTGCTATGGCACGTCCTTGTTGGACATACCCTACCACTGACGGCGGGTTGTATGGAATTGTTCTGTTTAACGCCCTCATGTAGCATCCCTTGTGGTGTCTGTGCTGTGTACCTTGTGTCCCACCGCTGGACGCACAGTTTCTACAAGTGTTAGTATGCTCAGCAGGACATCACTACATAAATACCTTTCCCCACTTTATGCATTGCGGACACGTTTAATTAATACAAACCAGGCTATACATACAGTAAAACTAATTAATACAGATCATGCTATACATAACCTTACATATCGGGTGTTCTACATACCTTGTTATCGTTACGGCGTTTCGTTTCTATCTCTCTCACAGTGTTTCAACTGGTATTCGGTATGAGCATACGGTTTGAATGTCTGCCAAGTCATCCTTATATACGTCGATACCTGTAACATGTGGATTCATCCCACCAATTGGTGTTCCTGAGTGACTAATTACTTGCATATCAGCTGTGCAGCTACTCCATTCGCCAATTACATGGCAACAGTGGGGTATAATTGGATTCTCCACTTGGGCGTTGCCTATTTGCCCTACCTTCGGGGAGACGGTCTGTATTGTGTTTTGTTATGTGTAATTGCAACTGCTATGCATGGAGACAAGTATACTTTGGATTCATGTCCCCCGTGGATTGTGTGTGACAGGTAGAGTATTTGGTTCAACATGTGAGTGTACCTGTCATCCCAACGTCTGATAACGAAGTATTGCAAACAAAACCTGTAACATGGCTGTTTGTTCCATTATACAACGCCTGCAATTTTGCATGACGCCTTTAATTGTGTTTCTCACATGGTATGTTGAGGGTTCTGCAGATGTAATTGACTGACTGGATGTTTGTGCTGCTATTACAGTCTGTATTGCTTTAGTTTCTAGTGTGGGGGATGTCGGTGGGTGTACGTAGCATATGCAGGTTTGTGGGCCTTGCATTTCTACATAATCCGTATATATGTGTGTGGGCTCCGTCCCTAATTATAGAGCTAACAATTAGTAGACTTATGTTACGGGATTGTACGTTGGGCCGTTGTTAATTGGTTTCTATATTGTCTGCAGGTGAGCTTGCTACTTGTATACCTCCGTGATTGCAGTGATATATCAAGGGATATGTGTAAGTGACAGCTATCCCTTGTATTTCTGTCCCAGATATTTGCAGTCATTGTGGTTGTGTTGGTAAAAGAGCCTGTTTGCCATGGGTTGCCACCTTTTCATATGGTCATTGTTGGACACTTGCGGGACACACAGCGGTGTTTACAGGCCAACATGTAGCCATGGTCAGTACACAGGTTAGCACATACTTTTATCCTCAATACATACCTATTCTTGTGTGACTTTGGCTACTTATCATATTGCATGTAACATTTACGTTTCTTACATACAGGCATAACTATTAAATACGACTGTTACATTATATATGGGACATATTTATGTCCTACCATCTCGGACATTTGCCCTTTGTACTGTTTTATGTCAGGACACACCTGCCCAGGGTGGGGCTGTCCCTCCTAATGTGGGACAGGTAGTAACCGTATGCCTATGGCTAGCTATACCCACACCTACCGTACTGATCTGCCTCTGACTTGGCACTAACAAACACATGTTGCGGACACACACACACATTACAGTCACACAGAGACGCACACGGCACCCTCAACGCACACTTACACAAACTACAGCACTCACAGACACAGTTGAACACAGTACCTACATGGACCGCAACACCGGCAGCAGTGACTAACTGTCCCTTCATATCATCATACTATTACTCGCGGCTGTACTGTTCTGGTACTGTGTTCTATCGGTCTTTCAGCCTCGTGGTTACGCATGTCGGTATGTTACACATTCCATGGTTGGTGGTATCCTATTTATTTGTACCTCCAAGGTGTTATGAATGTCGTTGAACTATCTATTATATTTGCAGATATCGCTGAATCCATCTATATCACCATATATCACTCTATTGCCCTTTCTATCTGTATTATTTATATGCATATGTGTATATATATATATATATATATATATATATATATATATATATATATCTGGCGGGAACGTGACAGGCACACAGCACCACCATATGCTGTAAGGCTCATGTACTGTTCAGGTGTTGGCATTCCGTGTTCCACTAGCTGTTGTGTTTACAATGTGTGAGGGCTGCCTATGTAGGAGTCACACATTGGGCCACCTATACATTACAATTTACAGGTGGTCATGTTTGTGTGCCATCCATTTTACTGTGTGTGCAGGTGGAGAGGTGTCAGTCCATAGGGGCCTACACTGTCAGAGTATGTGCTATACGTTCCCTCTTTGCCAAGGCGTAGGCATATTGGGCACCTCCGTCTGCCTACTGGGGCTGGCACAGTGTGTTCATGGTCTGAATCCCTCTGTGCCTGTAATGGCCTTGGCAATTGCGGTGGGCTATCAGGGCCTTCACCATTTTGTCCCTGCTGCAGCTGCTTCCGCAGGATCATATTATGTAGCATGGCACATACTATGATGATGTGGGCACACGTGCCTGGAGAGTACTGCAAGGCTCCACCAGATGTATCCAAGCACCGGAACCGTGATTTCAGCATCCCGAACACACGCTCTATGATGATTCTGGTTTGTGCGTGTGCCTCATTATGGCGTTCTTGCATGGGTGTGTGTGCATTTCTGATGGGAGTCATCATCCACGGCTCCAGTGCATAGCCAGCATCCCCCACAAGATGGCCATGCGGGATGTCCCCCCAGACAAATACCTGATACAGCTGTGAGGCATGCCAGATATGGGAGTCATGGTAGCTTCTAGGGCTGCCAGCACACACATCCATGATGATTACCTGGGCATTGCACACGACCTGGCAGTTGATGGAGTGGAATCCCTTGCGGTTTATGTAGCGCCTACCATGCTCACCGGGTGGTGACTTGATTTGTATGTGCGTGCAGTCTATTGCATCCAGTACCTCCGGGTAGTGTGCCACACGGTGGAAGTGGCGCATATTGCTGGCCAACTCCTCCTGAATTCTGGGGAAGTATATCTGCTCATTGGCATGTGGTAACATGGCATCCAGGAACTGGTGTAGTACCCTGGATGCTGATGCCTGTGAGATACCCATTATATCTCCAGTTGGCCTTTGAAAGGTACCTGTGGCCAGTATTCACAGGCTTACACATACCTTCGTGTCCACTGGGATGGGTTCCCCTCTGTTGTTTCTGTTTCTCAAGCGTGGCCGGCACAGCTCCACTATTTGCTGTAACATGTCCCTGTCCACCCTGTAACGCTCTACTATCTCCAGGTCATGTAGCCCCTGGTAGGTTACCCTTGGTCTGAACACTCTCCTTCTCCTCCGAGACCTGCGGTGGTTGTCGGCATCATCCTCCACAACACCGTCAGTCTCTAACACATGCTGATGAATCACAGCTATGGCAGCTCCCAACATGTACATTTTAAAAGTTCCCCATGTGTTTACACCTATGGTGCGGTGTTTGGGAATACACAGGTGTGTGTTGGGTGCTTTCACACTTTATACTATTGTGCTGTGAACACCGATGATGTCATAGGGTGTGTATGTACGATCGTAGCTACAGGGTATCTTATGTGTTTTACTGCCGGAACTACTATTGTGGTGCCTTTGGTGTTGAAATACATTTACCTGCCGTGGATTACCTCTTGACCTTCCCTTTACATTTCTGCACGTTGCACCTACCATTTTCTGGCGTGCATCCTGCAGCCTACTTTCATTTGTACTTTCCTGAACCTGGCGTATCTTGCGTTATGTGTGCTACTGCCGGTCTGCTGTCAGTTTGCTTTGCTCTGCTGTGTCAGGTCTCCTATCTTTGCAATCCAATACCTCCCCTCCTTTCTTTGCATTCCAATGCCTCCCCTATCCTGTTTTGCAGGTTTCTGCAAGCAGACTTGTCAGCTGCCGTCGATTGGCCTTCGTGGGTTGATTGCTGTTGATTGCTCATTAGTACTCCAATTACCCTACTTCCGCATTTCCTTCTTTTCTTCCCCTGACCTTCCTGTTTCTGCTATTGTTTGCGGCGCGTGCATCCGATTACTGGGTTTCGGGCACGTTTTCATCCCCGTACACATGCGCTTTTGGGTACCATGTGTGCTCTCAGCTAAACAATTCTATACCTTCCTCCCCACCCCTGTCCTGCAGCTTTGCTTAGCAACGGACAGGCCAGATTTGCATTGCTCCAATGTGCTTACCGCTACGGTGGCACACTCCTCTGCTGATGTCATGTATCTCCTCTGAGACACTTCTCGGTGTTATACCGCTGCACCGTATGGTACAACCTTCATCCGGCGGGACATTTGCGATTCAGTATTATCTGCCTCATTTGCATGGCATTGACTACTAATTCATAGTTATCGTGCCGAACACTATCGCAGGCCCTTAGCAACCCTTGCACCTTGGTTGTGGTGTTCCATGCCTACCATTGTGTATTATGCTGTAAACCTGATTTCTATTACGTTGCGATTTTATGACATTTTTATATTATTTCTTTATGTTACAGCTTCCGCACACATGCCCTGCGGTTGTGCTGTGCGTTACTGTGGACATGACATTAAATGTTGTTATTTACGTGTTGTGCATCTTTTCTTATGCCATTGGCTGTGTATTTCACCATTGGCATATGTTAGCATTGTGATACCTGGGTCTGGCCCTCTTCCATATCTCAGATGTTCTGTTTGGGAAAATGTAAACCGTGTTTTTTGGTTTACATTTCCGTGGGCTTACGCTACTCCTGCACCACTTCATGAATCACTATATGCCTTCATTTGCATGGTGCGACACTGCACATGGGGTGATTAGCATACCTAAGCCAGAGGCTGCGCAGTTCTGGCATACGCCGGTAGTGCACGTGGAATTGGATCGTACCTGAATCGCTCGACGGCCATATTTGGCGTTATACCGCCTACGCTATGCCTGCGCCTGGCGCAAGCTTCATGAATCCCGGGGACTACTTATTTTGTCTATTACTTTACTTACTACTATAACAGCAACATATCAAAGACTTTTAACAAGAATGTAAAATAATATCACAGAGTTGTACGTATTTCTTCTTAATTATTGCTACTAGCAAGTTAGAGTTACTATTATTAGGCTGTGTGATATAATAGAAAACAAACTGAGAAAATTAGATATAACAATCACTTTGGGAAGTCAAAACCACACAACTAACTGTTATTAAAAAGGAAAAACTAATGTTATGTGTTATAAGCCATTGAACAGTAAACTGACAAAAATTTAAAATAATATGATGTAACTAGAGAATAATGCTCAGCACCAGTTTTTACTCTCCTGTCCTGTTTAAGGTATAGGCTGCTAAGTAAGACATCACTATAAAATGAAGCAGGAAAACAGGTGCATGTTTTTGCATCAGACTTGAGAATGTGTCACCAGGATGTCATTACTCATTCTGTCCACTGGATGTCACATGTGAGCTACCAAAGCAGATATCTGCAGTTTTAACTGGACCGACAGCATATAGGGGATACCATTACAAATAGATATTACATGTTTTACAAGAGACTTGCTCAGAAGGTATGCTTCAACTTTCCCTGATTTTGATTCAGACTTTAGCTGTGTCCAAATAATCCATTCTAAAACTGTTGACTTTTGGATAAAAGGTGGTGAATTACAAAACAATAATTAGAGTAAAAGATTTCTTTTTTAATTTCAGAAGATGGATATTAATTCACATTGTCTTATTCCATCAACATCTCAAGTTAACAGTACTAATATTTTAAAAGTGTCCCTGGTTGTCCCTGATTATTTCTAGATTTGTCCCTAATTCTGTTGAGATTTGTCTCTGATTCACTGAGAGCTATGGAATGTACAGGGTGCTAGTCTCAGCCTGTGGACAACATAGGGAACCTATATTAGGATGTGGCTTTTATTCTAATGAATGTCAGAGTGTGAGAAAACAATTTTAGTAGATCGTTCTATACAATGAAATGCCTTCACTTATATTTTTTCTTTAAATGTGTCAGCTTTTTGACTGTATGGGTCTCCACAAACAAAGACGTGCAGAATAATGCCAGTATAGTATTTAGTGGACCTGAATGTGCACATTTTTAATAGTCTTTACAAATTTAAGCCTTACATTAATGAATAGTTCTACATAATGCTTTATGTATTATTGTATTGAATGGGACACGACTATAGTAGATGGGGGATTTGGTTTAGCATTTGATGATTCAGGAAATGTCAGGAAAGTTGCAATATGGGGTCAGTCATTTTATGCTTTCTGATTTGAGGGCATGACTACAAAGGAGAAAGAGTGAGTTCAACATCAGGTGAGTTACAGACATGGCACTACCAGTGTAAGCCAGGAACAGAGTTATATTTTGCAGTTTTGTGGTTGTGACAGCAAAGGGAAGAATTATTTTAAACTTTGGTGTATCAAGAACATGACAGCAAAGATGGGAGGTGTGAGTTGGAATTTCTTTGTCTCATATTTAGGGGCATAACATCACAAATAAAGGAGAGGTACTGAGTCATTTCAAAGGGAGAGGTGGGAAAGGGGTCGTCAGGTCAACAAACTGCAGGGGATGACGGCTGGTATGTATTTGTTGGCTGTGCAGCAATGCACTTATGGGCATTGCACCATATTCCAGGCAGTATTACTGACCTAGATGATTAGTACAGGTTGCCACTATGCCACCAGGATACAGTGTTAATTTTTCACTGAGCACTACACTGCCCAGTCCTTGGAAGACCACATTCATTTAGCTCTGAATGGGGATTCTTCATGCATCTTAGTCACTGCAAAGGTACTCAAGGAAATTACTCATTCAGAGAACTGCCATTCTAACTCAGTTGAGAATGAAGAAACTCAAAGGTAAAAAATGACATCACACTGATGTAACTCACAGCACATTGTGAGAAGAAAAAGCCATAAACGAAAAATAAAATCACTGCGATTGCTTTGTCATTTGTAGGTAGATCAAATTATAAAGATCTGTAAACACTTAAAGTGCTGCAAATTGCTAATACAGATAAATGACATACCAAAATATGTTCATACATCTATATGTGTGTGTGTGTGTGTGTGTGTGTGTGTGTGTGTATAACATATATATATATATATGTCTACATATATATATCTATCTATATATATAATATATATATATATATATATATCAAATCTATATATATCTATCTATATATATATATATATATATATATATATATATATATATATATATATATATATATATATATATATATATATATATATATATATATGGTCCACTTCAAAATACTGACTTTCAAAATTCCTAAACTCAATATACTGAGACCAAAATCTCTAAAGCTCAAAATACTGAAAACTCAAAATACCATAAACCCCGAATACTGGCAACACACAGAATACCAACACTTATTATATTCCAGCACAAGTACATACTGAAACAAATAAAACACAAACCATATTACTCTTCTCCAAGTATAAGCAGGGGGGCAAGCCCCTTGCACCCCCCCTGTGGGGGGCTGCGCCCCACCCCCAACCTCCTGCTACTTAAATATATCAACTCCGAGATTGCACTTTAGTGTAGTGAAGTGCAGTCTTGGAGTTGATATATTTAAGTAGCAGGGGGTGGGGTGGGGGTGGGCACAGCGCCCCACATGTGGAGTGCAGGGGGGCTTGCTCCCCTGCCTATACTTGCAGAAGAGTAATATGTTTCTGTATGTAGTTCTGCTGCAATATAGTTGTGTTGCTGTACTGGTTTTTTTTTCGATATTTTGAGTTTCAATATTTTGAGTTTTTAGTATTTTGAGCTTTAGAGATTTTGGTCTCAGTATTTTGAGTTTAGGGATTTTGAAAGTCAGTATTTTGAAGTGGACCCATATATATATATATATATATATATATATATATATATATATATATATATATATATATGCATGTATTATTAAGGATGCTTCAAACAAACATCAGTTGAACCCCTTAAAATGGAACAAAGTATGATTGCATAATAAGTCGACCTCGGAAAAAATAAGCAAACTAAATATTGGTTAAGACATAACAGTTAAAGAAACTGTTTTTTACTGAGGGCAAGCCTACTTGTGTCCCAGTGTGGAAGCAAGCTGCCCATCATCCCAGATTTGAATAAATCAGCTTTACGTTTGTGCCAACTCAGAGAAGTGAGGTATGGCCTTGGACAAAGGAGTCTCTGTGAATACATGATAGAACACTGCTTCAGCAAACATTTCCTCTGGTAAATCTACTCTGCACATAGCAGGACTTGACCCAACACAGAACTCTAACCACACTGTTTGACTAAATGCAGCCAATCACTTGTGCAGTCAAAATTCTATGCATTTGATATTAATCACAATGGAAAAAGAAGTTGACATTTTGAATGACTGTCATATTATATTGCATACCTGTGCACACACACACACACACACACGCACACACGCACGCACGTGTGTGTGTGTGTGTGTGTGTGTGTGTGTGTGTGTGTGTGTGTGTGTGTGTGTGTGTGTGTGGAGGCAGCTTTGAACATTCTGATTAGAATTGTAACACCAGTGCTCTAGGCAATTAGTCCTTTATTGTGTCAAGTGAACAAATTAATCGACTTTAGCTTTCATGTTCAGTGCATCATAAATGTCCAGAATTCAAGCTTTTATAGAATATACATTATTTGCTGTGTGTCTTTGTATGTTGACTTACTTGCTTATCTGCGTCTGCATTTCCATTTGGTGTTAATAAGGTTAAGGTGTCAGCTAGCTGTAATGTATGTTTGCTTAAGTCCACTTTCAGTCTCAAAGGTTGGAAATCTGCCTGGGGGTTAGCTGCATCTATATGCAAGACTGATTAGAACCCTGGTTTCCATAAACTGGCACATTTATACCTTTACATACAGTGGATATAAAAAGTGTACACACCCCTGTTAAAATGCCAGGTTTTTGTAATATAAAAAAAATGAGACCACAATAAATCATTTCAAAACTTTTCCCACCTTTAATGTGACCTATAACCTGTACAATTCAATTAAAAAACAAACAAATATGTTAGGGGAAAAATATAAAAAATATTACAATACGCTGGTTGCATAAGTCTGCACACCCTTAAACTATTACTTTGTTGTGTGTGCACACCCTTAAACTAATACTTTGTTGAAGCACCTTTTGATTTAATTACAACATTTGGTCTTCTTGGGTACACACCTGCCATCAATTAAAGAGACTCTGATTAACCCCAAATGAAGTCCAGCTGTCCTAGTAGGATTTTCCTGACATTTAATCAGTTGCCTGCTACAGCAAAAGCCATGGTTCACAAAGAGCTTACAACGCATCAAAGGGATCTCATTGTTGAAAAGTATCAGTCAGGAGAAGGGCACAAAAAAAAATTCCACAGCATTGGATATACCATGGAACACAGTGAAGACAGTCATCAAAAAGTGGGGAAAATATGGGCCAACAGTGATGTTGCAAAAAACTGAAGTCCCTCCAGAAATGATAAAAAGACAAGATGAAAACTGGTCAGGGAGGCTGCCAAGAGACCTACAGCAACACTGAAGGAGCTACAGGAATTTCAGGCAAGTACTAGTTGTGTACGACAACAATCTCCCATATTCTCCATATGTCTGGACTACGGGGTGGGGTTGAAGGACAAAAGCCTTTTCTTACACAGGAGAACATGCAGGCTTGGCTAAAATTTGCAAAACAATACATCGTCTCCAAAAAGGATGTGGAAAAATGTGTTATGGTCTGATGAGACCAAGGATGAACTTTTTAGCCACAATTCTAAAAGGTACGTTTGGTGCAAAAACAACACTTCGCATCACCAAAAGAACACCATCCCCACAGTGAAGCATGGTGGTGGCAGTATCACGCTTTGGGGGTTGCTTTTCTTCAGCTGGAACTGGGGCTTTAGTCAAGGTGGAGGGAATTATGAACATCCCCTTGTTTAGCTTGGTAGTAACACCCTACATCATGATCACATGAAGCAATAATTCCATTAAGTTTTAGTGTGTTCTATACCTGTCTTCCTTTGTTATTAATTAAAAGTAATAGTGCATAATAAGGCCAAGAAATGGCTTTGTCTGTATGTAAAAATTTTGACATTTTCCACTGCTAAATTCCTGTTACTCTAAACACTTTTTATTTAACTGTCTCAATCTATTCTTCTGTCTGCCTTTCTGTTTCTTAGCAATCTGTGTTACAACTTTACTGTAGGTTTTACAAAGATTATTTTATCAGGTCAGTCCCATTGTTTCCAGACATTTTTAATTAGTTATTATTCCGTCATTCACTTGTTAACCAGATAAATGGACTAATCAGACTGTACCATTTTCATCATAGTCCAGAATTTTATTTAACCAAGTGTCCAATACAGCCAAGAATCCAGTGATTGGGTAAAATACCTCATGCATAATATATAAGCACCAAACACAGAGGTGTAAACAGATAAACAAAAGTGAACATTATTTTGATTTACTTTGACATGTCATTCTACAGACATTTCTAGTTATGTTAGCATACATTAAGTGTTAATGCAACTTTCTAAGAGGTCAAAATTACCCCTTACATATAGCTTCATAGGTGTTTACTAGGCTAACGACCACAAGGGGCTTTTTAAGCCTAGCCATGCATCCAAAATCTCTAACAAATTCTGGTACCCTTGATAAGTTTAAGCAGGTGCATGGTAGGTGAAATATTTACAAGCAGGATCCTGAGATATGAACCATTTACAGGCTACCTGTGTCCATTAGAGACATAGCTGCCAAACCAGAGATGAGTTTCTTGTTCCCCATCCAATTGTTCAAGTTACACTTGAATTGGGTTAGGGAGGAACTCTGCTTCACATATGGGAAGCATGGTCCAGAGAAGAAATAGTCTCTGGGATACATACCTGTCTCTCTAACATGTCCTATTTCTATCACAGGCAAGGATGTAAGTCTTTAGAACTGGTAATTCTGGAGATGTTTGTTTTATGGATATGCAAAAGGTCTATCACAGCGGCATCTGACAATGCCTTGTATGTCAGGCATCAATCTTCCCACAACAGCATGTAGGAGACAGAATACAGGGATAGGGGCCTTGAGATGCTCTGTAAAGGACATGTTACTTATAGCCTGTTTTCATAGCTAGCTTTAGAGAATTTGGCACTGAATCTGTTGGACAGTATATTGGCAATATCTGTTAGCTCAGTATAGGAGGTACCCTTCACCGGCCAGGGGGCAACAAGGCGTTAGTGTGAAACCAAAAACGGTGAATGAGGCTTTGATGGCAAAGAGAAATCAAAGTAATAAGTCGACAGTTCTCACACGAAGCCGTACTTTTTTGGGGTCGAATTCGTCGGGGGACGAAGCATGATGGATGATATTGACTGTTTCAATATTATCAATTTAACGGAACATGTATTTTCCGGTGAAGAATTGAATTTATTAAAATATGGTTTCAATTTCGTTCCATATTATAAGGCTAATTATAGTAAAACAGTCATTGATGTTAAAAAATTTGTTAGAAATTTAAATTTAGCATATTTGATGCATGATGTACCCCAATCAAAGAAAGTATTAATAAAACCATCAAGTTTTTCACCTAGATTGCAGCATACCATGGAAGTGTTTGAACAAATATGCATTGAGGATATTAAAAAAGTGTTGAAAAATACTAAGAAAAATAAGGATAATTTAAATAAAGAGGAAAGAATGGCTTTAGAACATCTAATAGCTTTAAGAAGCACTTTACGGTTTATGAAAAGTGATAAAGGGTCTAATATAGTGATTATGGAACAACTAACATACAATAATAATATGGTGGAAATTTTAGATAATCAAGAGGAATATGAGAAAGTAAAACTGTTTGATATCTATAAAAGATTTAGATTCATTGAATCACATTTATATGATGCACTCATGTCTGGTTATATTAGTTTAGAATTGTATGATTTCTGTTCTGTACAACATCCGAAAATAGGGGTGATTTTTGGAATCCCGAAAATCCATAAGGATTCCAAAAATCCCCCTTTTAGACCCGTGGTGTCGAGTCCCCATTCGAGCACGGAGGGCATATCATTAATTATAGATGCTGTTTTAGGACCTATATTACAGGAAACTTTATCTTATGTCAAAGACTCCTGGCATTTTTTAGAAAAAGTAAATAATTTTGCTAAAAATAAGGTGTTTGATCCCAGAAAATATATTATTTTTACTTTGGATGTTACATCACTGTACACGTGTATTCCACATTATAAAGGAATTGAAGCTGTACGCAGTTATTTAACCAAGAATAATTTACTTTCAAATGATATAATTTCAACCATTTGTAGTTTTTTAGAAATTGTATTGGAAAATAACTATTTCATTTTTGGTAAACAATATTATAGGCAAAGAAAGGGCATTGCCATGGGGTCATCTGCTGCCCCTTCATTTGCCAATATAGTCATGGCATGGTGGGAAATGGATATATTATCCATGTTGGAAGAAAAATTCAATATTGTCTTTTATAAAAGATTTATTGATGATTTATTTTTTATAATGGAAGGAGATGAAATGGTAGTAAAAAATTTTACAACACAGGTTAACAGTTGTTCCGACTTCTTAAAGTTCACTATAGGTGATGTAGGATTAATAGTGAACTTTTTAGATGTGTGTCTGTGGTGGGATCTTAATGACAATAGATTCCATAGTAAAATACATAGAAAACGGACGTTTACCAATGGTTACCTGCATTGTAAAAGTAATCATCCAAAACACACCATTAAAAATATACCAAGAGGGCAATTTATAAGAGCTAGCCGGATGACCAGTAAACTTGAAAATTTAGTTGAAGAATTTCATTTCATAACTTCTCTATTTGTAGATAGAGGTTATGATATTAATGTTTTAATGAATAGTGGAAATGAAATTTTTGAGAAACGTGAGTCTTTATTTCCAGCAATATTAAATGAACCTATGAACCAAAATATAATAAAAGTATGTAGAACTAAGAGTTTTGAAAAGGAAGTTATATGTTCCTTTGTAATGAGTGGTGAAATGAATGTAATAGCATCAATTCTTACTAAAAATTGGAGAATTATTCAAGGGAATCATGATGTCTCAAAGATATTAGGCAGTAAACCACAGTTTGTATTTAGGAATTCCAACAATATTAAAAAAATGTTGGAATATCATAATATTGTTCATAGGAATGGTAGTAAAAATAAAAAAGGCATGTTTTGTTGTCAGAATTGTAAAATCTGTCGGTTCATCTCTATAGGTACTAGTATTTCTATAGCTAACAGTGATAGAATTATTGAAGTTCCAGGTTTTGCAGACTGTAATTCATGTGGGTTAGTATATATAGGCATGTGCACAGCATGCCCAGCTTTTTATGTGGGAATGACCACACGTAGTTTAAGCACCCGCATAAAAGAACATTTGTACAGTATAAAGTGTAAAGATGACAAAAATGCCTTATATAAACATTCCATTAACTGTGAATTTTTTAAAAAATTTGTATTTTCAGTGCTTGAAATATGTGAACCTGACAGTAGAGGTGGTGATTTCAAGAATTTTTTGGAACAAAGGGAAACACTATGGCAGGTCAGGTTAAACTCAGATAAACATCCTGGGTTAAATGAAACAATAAATGTGAAATGTTTTTTAAAATATAGAAAACTAGGTATAAATAAGGAATACAATATACTTCATTTATTTAACAATTAGGCACTATTTTAGTGGATTTTACTAAGCAGTTTTTAATAAGGTTGATTATTAATTAATTGTTTAATTGTGTTATTTAATTATGTGATGATTGATTGTGTATTTAAATAAGTTGAAATGAATATTGAGCATTTTCTGATGAAGTCGTGAGATGAAAGCGTGTATTAAAGTGTTTTGTACGCTATTTTGACTGGAGTTATATCATTGGTGCTATTTACATCGTTTTGCCACTCTATTAAGAACTGATTTACTTGGTGGAGTTCGTTTGTGTATTTATAGGAGGTACCATTGTGAAGTAGCTCAGAGGAAGTCTGGGTATTGCCATGGAGATTCTTTACATAATGATAGAAGGCCTTGTGGTTGCTTTTACTATCTGCTGCAATTCTGTTTTCATAGCTAGCTTTAGAGGATTTGATGAGGGATCTCATCTTTTTGTTGAGGCTGATAAGGGAGTTTTTCCAGTCTTGGGACTTCACCTTATTCCGCATCAGTTTCCTCCTTCTGTTGTAGAGTTTGCTTATGGCAGGGGACCACCAGATTGGCTTCCTTTTTTTGAAGGAGAGCATCTTGGTTGTATTGGGTATGATGAGATCCATGCATTTGTGTACCTGTTCATATAGTGCATTGGTGTATGATTCAGCGATCATGCAACTATGCTTCATTTGCATGGGTGCCGTGAAGTTAGCCACCTCTGTTTTTAGGATCCCAAAGTTAGCTTTGGAGAAGTTTTTCATGGTGGTTACCTTTGTGGGGGTGGGGGGTGGGAGGGATGTGGATTTCCAAGGAGATTAGTTTGTGGTCGGATGTAATCAGGGAGGGGTTGAGTATTGGTGTAGAGCAATGGTTGCCCATGTAAGTAATGACCAGATCAAGGATGTTGCTACCTCTAGTGGAGGTAAGAATGAGCTGGTCTCGGGCATTGGAATTAATGAATTCCAGGAAATGTTGGGCAAGTGTGTTGGTACATGAGTAGCTTTCCCAGTTAATGGAGGGGTAGTTGAAGTTGCCTAGTATGACAGTGTTAGGTTGGACCCTAATATTCTCCAGGGTGCTTAGGAAGTGCATTGTGAGTCTTGGGACATGGTTGGGGACCTATAGCAGACTACAACCTGAATTGCTGTCTTACCCAATGTTAGCTACACCTGAAGTATCTCTGATGGGTTATGTTGGGCTACTAGTCTGGAGGTGTGCACATCCTTTATGAATATGGAAACACCACCGCCTTTGGAGCTTCAGTCCAAGTTCTGGGGCGAAAGTAGAATGAGTTATAGCTTGGTACTGCAGGGGTGCTTTCTGCTGCTTTGAACCAGGTCTCTGTTACAGCACAAATGTCAATGTTCTCCATTTTAAAGAGTGCTTCAAGCGAGTGCATTTTGAGATTTAGACTTCTAGCGTTGAGTAGCATGACCCTCAGATTGCATTTGTCTGTAGCAGTTACGGTGGTAATTTGGTCTTTGGAACACCACCTAAAAAAGGCACTTTAGGGGTGGCAAGAATCTTGGCCAGTATCCGGAAGCCCAACGGTGACAGATGTAGGCCATCTCTGGCAAAGCAACGTGGTCTGTCAATCATGTCATCCCAGGCAGACAGATACTGGATCCCCTTAGAATGAGCCAATTGTTGAAATCAATCATTTTCTGCTTGTACTGTGGTATCATTCTGGGTGATGGTAGGATGCTGCTCAGGGCTAGGGTCATACCCTCCTGGGCTACATAATCCGAGAGCTCCTCCATGTCTCTTTTCTTGTAGTCCAGGGAGGTACGTCTCAGGTCATTCACACTCACATGTACAATGACAGTCATATTTGTACCTGTTGTTGAGGGACCTGAGTGTGTGCATTATGTGGTGGATCCTGGTACCTGACTGTTACTTTCTCCTTATTCAACCTAGTGAGTGGGACATCAGTATGCCTCAGTATGGCGTCACCTATGACTAGTGTGTTGGGCATGTTGTTTTGTCTAAGGGGCTTTGTTTGAGTGGCACACTGTTTAGGAGAGTTATGTGTCTCGTGATTAGTGTTGTTGGGTTGTGGTGGTTGAGTACATTTCTGCCTTGGAGGTCTCGCTGTTTGGGTAGATTTTTATTGAGAGCCTCCACAAAGGTAGGTGTGTAGTTTGTGTTTTTCTATGAAGGCAGTGCTGGTGTGTGTTCTGGAAGGCTATGTGTTCCATGAGGTGTGGTGCAAGTGTTGATCTTCTCCTCGACCAGCTATTCCGGTTTTGGCTGGAGAATATGTGGCTTCCAGTTTGGATATGTAAGCGCATCTCTCGCAAGTCTGAGTGTTGGGAGGTAAGAGGAGTGGGTTATCTGTGTACATGAGGCAGTTGCTACATTGCCTCAGGATGCTCAAGTTCACCAGGTTAATAGGAGAAAGCACAGGGAACTGACCTTTAGACATGCCAGGAGGGGTAGGCATTAATAATAAGTACTGGAGGTATTCCCTTGTAGAACATTTAGTGCTGGTAGCACTTTTGTGTGCTACAATATTTGCTACAAGAAGTCTGGTAAAGTGCTAGACTAATATAATAGTAAAAGTGCAGGACAGGAGAGAACTAGTAAATCTAAGGGAGAAATTGAAGAGCAGACTTTGACACTGCTCAGAAGCTTACAAACAGTCCTGGATATAGCAAGCCTGTATCACAACTAGACTAGTTACAGGAAAGGTGGGAAACAAGCGCAAATGTGGGCTTTTAAACCAGAAAGTTGAAAGAGATAGAAAAACTGCCCAAACAGCCAATAAACTACAATTTCTGGGCCAGAAACCACTCCTCTTGTGGTAGATAGGCTACATAGTGCTTACCACTCCCACTGGTAAGCTAGAAGGCTTCCCTCCAACACAGAAAGGCTTGGGGGGTTCAGAAGCCTACATACAGTCCTGGATACAGCAAATCTGTATCTGGACAAGACTACTTATAGGAAAGACGGGAAAAGCGCAAACTCTGGCTTTTAGACCAGAAAGTTGAAAGAGATGGAAAAACTGCCCAAATGGCCAATAAACATTTTCTTGGCCAGAAACCACTCCTTTTGTGGTAGATAGGCTACCTAGTGCTTACCACTCCCACTGACAACCTAGAAGGCTTCCCTCCAACACAGAAAGGCTTGGGGTCTCAGAAGCTTACAAACAGTCCTGAATACAGCAAATCTGTATCTGGAAACAAGCACAAATTGCATAAAGAGGCCATTGACATTGGCCTTGACTACAGAGAAGTAAATGCCAAAAAAGAGAGAGCATTAAGAACCTATTTCTTAGTGGTAGCAGGGGGTGTTATATTTGATGGTATTTCCTGCAGGAAGGTTTAGGGGGAGAGAGGGGTATAGTTGGAGCTGACTTTGTCAGCCAGTAGGTTTGCTATATCTTCTGGCTCAGTATAGGTGGCTCCATTTACGATGAGGTCTGCACACACTTGTGTATTGCCTTTGAGGTTGTAGAAATAGCTAAAGAATGCCTTGTGGTTGTCCTTGGCTTGGGAGGCCAAATTTACCTAAAATTTGGCTTTGGTAGACTTCATGTCTGTGTATTTTATATTTATCTGTTTAAGAACAGATATGTCTTTAAATCTCTTGGAGTGGATAGGAGCTGTCACATAGGACCCTAGAACAGATTTGACAGATGACAGAGAAATCTGTGGTCTGACAGGTAAAAGATGTAGTGCTGAAGTTTGTGGCTTATGATGAGCAAGGTCTTATTGATGCAGGGAGCCTGTGGGAGAGGAGTGCCAGTGACAGGACAGCAGAGATATCGAAAGGGTATATTAAATTTAGTTACAAAGTGGCAAAGTGCAAGCTAGTATGGAGCATTGACCTTGATTTAGTAGTTTAAAAATCCAAAGATAAGTCAGGAGTAGTGATAAGTTCTTTACACTGCATTTGTCATGTGATATGATTTTAACAAATGAAGAATGACTAGTGACTCGGCACAAACAAGACAATATTTCATACACAGCAATGTAGTAGTGCATAGGTGAATTGCTGTGACTGCTAAGATATGGACATTATGAAATCCATTCATGGTGATACTCTATCATTTTATTTATTTATTTGATAACCACTTGAAGGATTTGGTCTGAAGACTATTTCCCTCAACAAATGTACAGGCTTCAATTATGCAAATATATTGATATGCATATCATATGATCATATGATTAGCCAGTAATGTAAAACTAGTAAACGTTTTACAGTGGTCAAGTGTCAAGTGTAGTAAAGTGGTCTCAGTGCCAAGCCAAAATAACTAATAAACCAAAAAATAGGCACAGGGAACCCAGCAAAAGGACAGAACTTTCTTTAATCCAAACAAATACAAATGAAAAAAACACACATAGCAACAGTAACGCTGTGTAAACAGTTCCTCATACGTTTTCATCAAAATGAATTTCTTCAGATGAACTTGACCTCAATAAACACCTTAATAAGTAACCTAACCAGTTTGAATAAACCAATAAAAGAACAGCTTGCATTAAGTAATATAATACTATCAGTCCTTAAAGACATGATTTGAATTTAGACAATTTAAAGTGCATGAAAAATGTTATAAATGATATATATATAAAAACATTTGTTAAAAATATACCTATATACTAAAACGTAAAAATTTAATGAAATGCAAAAAAATACATAAAATATGTAAAAGGAGAAAATTGCAGGCTGAAAAACAATAGAGAACTAGCACCATCTGGTGGAATAATTACACATTACAAATAAAATGAATTAAAGTTAGTGAAAAGAGTTTCATGACCCACAGGCATAAATATAAAATCATGACATAAAATTAATAAATATTCAAATATAGAAGAATAAATAGCATCTAAATATTAAAATTGTATATAGTTTTAAAATTGTTGTATTAAAAATTAAACCATAAACAAATGTTATAATTTGACAGACCTGGACAGTATTATGGAATAAGATGGCATATGCAAGTTCATGGTAAGTACTGGCCAGTGTAAATTTGCTTCCACTGGGACACTCTGTAGAAGAGATTAGGGGGTGCATTTCCTGGAGATATAGATACCACAAATATGTGGAGAACAGAGAAATGCACATTAATCCCACATATGGTAGTGAGCTGGAGCATGCAGAGACAGGAAGTTCCCTTTCACTCTTCTAGGAAGAAGACTGTTTTCACCAAACCAGGTTCTGATTTCTGTCTATAAGTTAAACGAAAGTACTTCTCTTGGTCATTATATGTGGTCTCCTCCCTAGTTCTTACCTTCTATTAAAGAATGAATGGGCAATGATTGGAGGAGTGAGGCTTGGTCATGGCTGGATGCAAGCATTCCACAAAAAAATAAATAAAAAACACATCTGACATCCCAGTACCAATCCCCACTAATGCTAATGCCACCTTGTCTTTAACCACTGTTCTCCCACAAATTCAAAACACCTGCTCAAGTTACTACATCACTAGCAGCAGAAGCTCTTCCAACAGAACACATTAAGTTGGCTGCTCTGGTCTACCCAGCCTCAGTACTTATAAATAGTTTAATTAAGGAATCCTATGCGCCTCTCAATTGAAAAAAAAAATCATACAGCAGACCACTTCATAAATGGCAAACTTCTGTTGTACTGTCCACCATTCAATTGTTATTCTTCCGCACCTATCTAAAATTCTTAAAAAATGCATTCAGTCACAAATTCTTACATATCCTTACTCCCTTACTAACATGGTTTCTGGCCCTAGCACAATATTATCGCAACAGGAATGAACACAAGATGACTTCAGCTACACTTTTGAACCTATCCAAATCTTTTAATACCATCTTGCACCAAATACTCCTACATAAGCTGGCCAACCTAGGACAATCATCATCCACAATTAACTGGTTTTACAGTTAACTCTTAACACATCTCAGTCCATAAAGTGGCAAGATCAGTTCTCCCCTTCCTACCTTTTTCTGTAGATGTTCCTCATGGATAAATTTTAGGACCTCTTTTTTTTAACCATATTTACTAAAGGGGTCTATATTAGATTATTGAAATTTCAAAAGTTTTACTGTCATATGGTCAACACCATATGATCGAATTTTTGAAAGTTCGAACGTTTTAATGGAGATCTCAGAGTTGGTATATTTAAACAGCGTGGTGTGTGATGGGTGCAGCCCCCTCCCCACAAGGGCTTGCCCCCCTGCTTAAAACATTCAGGTAGGTTATTTGTGTAGTTTATTTTTTTTATTAGATTTTCAAACTTTTAAAAGCTCGATCATATGGCATCGACCATACGACAGTCGAACTTTTGAAAGTTCGATTATATAATATAGACCCTACTAAAGACCTACAGTCTCCCATTAAACCTGCCAACATTATTCAATATGCAGATGACCCCACCATCATTTGCTCAGCTCCTTCCCTTCAAGAACTCCAAACTCCAACACAAACTGTTTTTTCCTATGTGAGTCTTAGTTAACAGATGCACAAGTACTGCTAAACCCACATAAAACATAGCTGAAGCTATTTGCACCTAAACTACATTCAAATTACTTCAGCCAAAAAACTGTGGTAGTATCACATGCAAAATGTTTTGTTCTTATTATTGATAATATGTTAAAGTTTGGTCAACATATCCAAACCATTGTTAAACTGAAAAAAATAGTTCTGCTTTGTAGATCAAAATGTTATTTGATAGTTATTAGCAGAAAACCATTAGCAACTGCTTATTCATTACCAACCCTCTTATATGCATCTTCTATAGTTACAAAGCTCCAGTCTTCATATAAAAACAAATTGGAAAAAATGCTATCACAGAATAGAGTACTTACATATTATCGCAACCAGATTTGGGCCCCTGCCACACTCTGCTATGGTTTCGTGAAACTAGCAATGTTAGTGTGGAAAAGGCTAGTGTCAAGTGTCAACTATTATTCTGTCAGCTGGTTTAGGATTTGCCAAGAAGAATAACAGTCAAATGTGCATCCCTGGGGAACATGCTCTCCCGGGCAGAGAGAATGAGCAATGCAGTATGGAGGGCTGCTCCCTCTCAGTCATGTGAAGAAGGAGGTGAGTATGGCAGTGTTTATACATCTTCATGCTACCCTGCATGTCTTTCACAAAACCAAGTATGCAGCAAACAAAACGTGATAAATCAACTTAAAAAATACTCTTCATGTTTTGTGTGCATGTAAGGTTCTGGGGACAGAGACATCTTAAAAAAGAAAAGACCATTACACGCAGATTGTAGGAAACAACAGTAACGCATTGTGAAGGCATTCATCCCTTCTGCTATGCGTTTTAGTAATAATAATAAATATTGTTTGGGAAATGTAACCCACACAATATAGGGACATAACTTAACACTTGCTCTTACACCCCTTTTAGAAACTCCAGCCCAAAACCACTACTTACACATTCCACTTGTCAGCCATGACAATTAAAGCGTGCATGTGTAATGCATGCAGCCCAAAACCACTACTTACACATTCCACTTGTCAGCCATGACAATTAAAGCGTGCATGTGTAATGCATGCAGCCCAAAACCACTACTTACACATTCCATTTGTCAGCCATGACAATTAAAGCATGCATGTGTAATGCATGCAGCCCAAAACCACTACTTACACATTCCATTTGTCAGCCATGACAATTAAAATGTGCGTGTGTAATGCATGCATCCCAAAACCACTACTTACACATTCCATTTGTCAGCCATGACAATTAAAGCGTGCGTGTGTAATGCATGCAGCCCAAAACCACTACTTACACATTCTATTTGTCAGCCATGACAATTAAAGCATGCGTGTGTAATGCATGCAGCCCAAAACCACTACTTACACATTCCATTTGTCAGCCATGACAATTAAAGCGTGCGTGTGTAATGCATGCAAATCAGGAAGAGGATTTTGTACATTTTTTTCTGTACCTGAAGGTAATGCAAACTTTTCCCTCAACAATAAGGACTTTTAAAAACACCTTACAGTGTTTCATGCCCTCGTACAAGTTGAAGTATGGGAATTTTGTGATCGGAAACATCTGGTTGCGATAACACGTAAGTACCAAAATAGTCTAGTTTGCCACCTGTCTTCACTCTAGGTTACACCACTGTGAAGCCCTGCTCTCTAAACTGGATGGAATTTCCAAACTGTCTTCATTCCTCTCAACTACAAATAATACACAACATCATTTATCACATCCAGACAAATGTCCATCTTTACTAAACTTTGTACAAATATATTCACCTCACAAAGCTCACTCTCCAAGAACAATTCCTGCAGTGGTAAACAGCATCTCATAATGCAGCTAGAGACTCCCTTTATTGTTATCATTTCACAACACTTGGGAACAAAATACCCCTAATGTTGTGCTTTGCTGAAAATTCACAACAGTTTAAATCTTCTTCTACAGCTACACCTGAAAAAAAAATCTTAGATTTGTGACTGCTGTTTATCATTTGGGTAATTAGACTACCATATTAAATATTCAACTACCAAATACTAATTTATAACATAATTTATATACCCATGACAGGCAGCAAACTTAGCCTCCACTGTACTGTACTGTATTACTCTACAGTTATTATTCCAGTGCTCTATTCAGTTTGCTTCGATTATTCTGTTGCTCATCTACCTTTTTATAGAGAATAACAATTGTCTTCTGCATTGTACTTAGCATCTAAATACCTTAAACTTGTATTTCTACTAATATAATCACTTAAATTTTTTAAAACAATCTCTAGTTTTTCTTGTCTTTATTGTAACTTTTTACCTGAAAACATATTTCTTTCAATTCTTTTTAGACTTATCTATAGCTACCTTTTAACCCACTGAGGTAGACAATTAACAGTTTTTCCTCTCAATAGTATATAATGTGTTTGTTTTATTTTATTTGTTACATTCATCGTCTTCTTTTTCAAAAAGTTTTGATATATTGTTATGGTAACTTACGTGCTGTGTTTGATTATCTTGTTCTAAATGTTGATATGCTTTTGTTACCGGAGCTTTCCTCCCCAGGGCCTCTGCTGAAAAGTGGATTTGACTATTTGGACTTTCCCTGTAAACAAATGCAATGAATAAATATATAAATAAGCAATGTAAGTCTTTGGTTTTAGCCCAATGATGATATTTAGTGGAAGTGTGGGGGAAATTGTGATGAATAAAGCAAAGATAACTAGGATCAACAGATGGTCCAAGCTTTCAAACCTCTGAAATACATAATGTAGGGTCATTACATTGAGGTGATGGGACGAAAGGTATGTCAGCTTATAAGTGGAATGAATGAAACCATTCTACATTCCTGAAACATGATCAGTGGGTGGAAGTGAGAAGATAGGAAAGTGGCAGGCTTTTAAATCAGTTTTCTTTGTGCAGAGTGGGGGAAACTGAGCTCTAGATTTTGGGGTTCATATGTCAGAAAACATTGTAAAAGGTGAGTATATAGAACAGTGGATGAAGTAGAGAAGGATCATGGGATCACCTTGACCCTGGAGTTGGATTCTGTAGGAAGCAAGGTCAATGGAAAGAAAGTCAGGCAAGTGGTGGAAAAACTCGTTCCAGTATAAGAGATTATATACAAGAAAGGAAAAGAAAAAATGTGTTCCTTTCTGAGACAGGAAGTCAACTAACCTGTGTAAGTGAATAACAAAAGTATTTCAATCAGTGCTTAATAGGGATAATTTTAAGATGAGCACCACTGGATGACGAACAGAGAGAAGCAAAGGGAGAGGAGCTGGCTGTATGAAGAGGCCATATTCTAATTTAGGGAGGAGGATATTTTCAGTGCCAAACCGAGCTTCAGGGAGACGTTGTGGACAGATTTGATGTGATTTACAGTTGATGCACAGATGTGATTATTTTGGAAAGATGAAAAGAAGGGTCTAGTTACAGAAAGAAATATTTAAAAGTGAAAACATGGTAGACTGAGGTAGCTGAAGGATAAAGGTGGGAGAGTGAAGAGGTTTGCTGCCATGTTTCAGATGATTTGAATACCACTTCTTTAGTTTAGTCCATTAAGGAGCCTTTGGACTGAGCAGCAGCCGCCTGAAAGATGAGTAAAAGCGTAATGATGTGAAAGTAGGATGGACTCAGGAGAATGACATCATTGGTGTAAGCAGTGAGAAAGGACGACCAAGCTCACAGATAAAGAGGGACAATAGCAGAGGCCTTCAATTGGGCTCTGGGGAATACCACAGTGAATAGCTTGGGAAGCAGGGAGCACTGAATATGTTACATTTAGAAACAGGATTTTGGGGGAAGATGCAGCTTCCCACTTGTAGTAAGGGGAATATAGTTCTATTCATATAATGTAATGTGACTTGTCTCTCTGTCCACTATTGTTTTCCCAGAAACACTTCTTTTTTGGGGAGGTTCCGATTCAAAGTGACATTCCTTGGTTACCTTCCCCTGACTGCAAAGTGAGTGATGACTCAGCGTACTTCAAAGAGAAGAAGACCACAACGCTGAGAGACAGTGCCAGTTGTCCAACAACTTAAACATGCTTTTGCCTTTGTTTTGGTGTTTTGTTTGTGAGTGTGTGAGTGTGTGTGTGTGTGCGTGTGTGTGTATGTGTGTGTTTGTGTGTGTGTGTGTGTGTGTGTGTGTGTGTGTGTGTGTGTGTGTGTGTGTGTGTGTGTGTTTGTCTGTGTATACCTGTATGTTTATGTATATCAGCATGACTATATCATGCCCAAATAGCTGAACATTAAATAAAAAAAAGAATACAAATTTCAGTGAAACACAAGTAAGGCAAGGAAAAAACAAAACAAAACAAAAAACAGCATAATAGCAGGGAATGGTCATATTCCCAGTCCGTGCTGCACTGCAGTCTTGGACAACCCTTCCCTCCCACATAACACAAAATTAATAAGAAAACTAACACTAACAGGCCTTGCCAAAAAATAGCTACATAAAAAATCCACCTCACATATACCACTGAAATACTAAATAATGGAATTCAGCAAATGCAGTCATTATCTGCATTAGATAAAAGTAAATAAAAGCTGTTGATGTCAATTAAAAAATACTACTGGCCCTTAAGCTACAGAAACAAATAAAACCCTTAAACTAGTCTAATATAAATACCTTAAATTACAAAAACAACCAATAATAATAAAACCTGTGAGTAAGAAACCCAGAAAACATACATACCTATAATGTAATCTCACACATTCAGCCTTAAGATGATCACAATGTACACTATTTGCACAAATCTGCAGTCACTCTAATTCATACACCTTGATACATTTTGACCAAATGCATTTTTGACCATTTGCACTCCACCCATAGATTCACAGAATCATAGAATATACAAGTCAGTTGGGCCATGTGGCGGCACCCCCCTTATACCTTACCTCCTTTTTTCAAGGACTGATAGGCCATTCATACCAGTGATAGATTTATGAATACCTATTCCATTGTCTAATTTTTTTCTTAAAGTAAGATAATATGTTAAAGTTCTTGATCTGGGGAGGATTTTTTTTCCCAGATAAGGTGTATCGTTGCATGACAAATCTGTCTCTCCACTGTGATTTGTTCACATGTTGGAGCAGGTTCAATCTCTAGTTTTAGTGTTTGCCAGACTGATTTGTAGTGAAATAAGAGGTCCTGAACTGCTGTATCCCTAATGGCCTGTAAGGCAAGGCAGTGATCTATCTAATATATTTGGTTGATACATTTTACTCTTTGTATCATATGTGGTGAACCTGTAATAGTGAATTGCTATACTGAAAGATTAACTTCATATATCAGTGACTTCTATCATTTAGTATGTTTACAAATTAATGTCTTTATTTAGTATGTTTATACATTTATGTTTTTAACGGCTTATTAATTATTTTTAATCTCCCAAACTACATCTGAAAATAAATAATAAAGAAAAATCGTTGGAAAGGAGTTAATGCTCTGTTGTGTAAGCCCAAGTAAAAACAAAATAAATACGAATCCACAGAGCAAAGCAATGAAGGGGCTCAAAATGCTCACACAAAGTCCCATATAATAGAAAACAGCAGTCCTGCAGGCAAAAAATGCTCCAACGTTGTAAAAATGTAAAAAGCAGAAATTTATTGTAGAACAGGGTGTTCTACAATAAATTTCTGCTTTTTACATTTTTACAACGTTGGAGCATTTTTTGCATGCAGGACTGCTGTTTTCTATTATATGGGACTTTGTGTGAGCATTTTGTGCCCCTTCATTGCTTTACATCTGAAAATAGGTTCCTCTGTGTATAGCACACCTCCCACGTCAATGAAAATTAAATAAGTAAAGGTAAAAATGCTGAACGATGTTTCTGATGTAACCTACCCCAATGCCTGTGTTACGGTCATGCAGCAGCTATAACACTATAACATTTTTCTGGACACAGTACTTCATGTAGTTAGACCACTACTAATACAGCATATGGTGGGGCAGTTTGAAAATCTCATTATACTATGCAGCCTTTTATTTAGACTTGTGAATGTGGAATCATAAACAAAAACACATATGTAACAAGATGAGAGCCGAATGCTTCAAATACCTTGAGAGCATAGCTATAGTTTTTATAGCTATTCAGTATTACGAATGAATGTATAATATTAATTCAGACTGTTTATCGTATGTAATCGTTGTTTTAGTTTAGTAATAATTAAAATTATATGAAGCAATAATCCCATTTATTGTATTTTAGTGCACTGTATACCTCTCAGTCTTTGTTATTTACTCAAAACAGTAATTACATAATGCTATAAAACAAGGTTTGGAAGCTTTGTTTTTACCATGAAAGACTATTGGCATTTGTCAATTGTAATTTTACTCATTTGCATACTCTTGTTTATTTAATTGTGTTGGTCTACATTTCTCTCTGTGTTTGTTTGCAACGTAATGACTGCACAAAGGTTATCTGTTTAGTTGAGGCACATGTTTATCAAGCACATTTATTTATGCATTCATTCATTTGTTAACTTGAAAGAATGGTCTGACTCACTCTGGACTTTTTTTTTCAAACAATAGCCCAGGATATTACAAAGTAAATAGTCAAAAATAAGGCAATAAAACAACAAGACTCTGGTGCACATATAAACAGTCAAGCTTCATTAATTTATTTATTTTCAGTACCTGCTTTTTCCTGTTCAGAACTGCTGGTGAGACAGAGCCTGTTTTGTCTATTTCTGCAAGCGATAGAAAAATGGGCATAAGGCAGAGAACCAGTGCTGAATGTGATGTCAATCTAGTGCAGGACACACTCACACACACACACACACACACACACACACACACACACACACACACACACACACACACACACACACACACACACACACACACACACACACAACACACACACACACACACACACACACACACACATACACAAACACTTATGGACAATGGATGGTTTAGAGTTAGAGAATTGCCAGTTTACCTACTGACGTGTTTGGTATGAACACACACACACGCACACACACACACACACACACACACACACACACACACACACACACACACACACACACACACACACACACACACACTTATGGACAATGGATGGTTTAGAGTTAGAGAATTGCCAGTTTACCTACTGACGCGTTTGGTATGAACACACACACACACACACACACACACACACACACACACACACACACACACACACACACATACATGTACACTTACGGACAATGGATGGTTCAGAGTTAGAGAATTGCCAGTTTACCTACTGACGTGTTTGGTATGAACACACACACACACACACACACACACACACACACACACACACACACACACACACACACACACACACACACACACACACACTTATGGACAATGGATGGTTTAGAGTTAGAGAATTGCCAGTTTACTTACTGATGTGTTTGGTATGAGGGAGGAAATCACAGTATCTGGTTAATTCAAGTGATGATAAACTGCAATATTAAGACTCTGGAAAGAAGGCATCCTAACCTGGAAATTTATTTAATTTACTTTATTTATTTATTTTTTAAACATTGGTTTACTGGGAACGTCTGACTGGGAAGGAGCCCATTTTCAGCAGAGTCCCATGGAGAAATGAATAGGGAAACCATCTGCTGTGAGGCAGCAAACCTAACCAGTGCATTGGTATCCCACACCCAGATGTAAATAGATACAAAAGACTGTAAAACACAGTGTGTTCTGTACTGATAAAAATACAGTGTGTTCTGTGCTGACAGACTTAGGGAGATTGCTATTGTAGAGGAATTCCAAACTATATCAGAGTAAATTATTTGGAAATACAAACAATTTTTTGCTAGTTTAGAGCACAGAGGTAGTATATCAAATCACTTGTCTGATGTCATATCTTTATCTGCTTTGCATCGGATATTAGCACTCAGGTGGCAACTTAAATCAGAATTATTGGATGACAGGGACACCTGTGGCATGACATAACATGGGATCCAGTCCTACAGTCTGGGATCTATAATAGGAAAGGCATTACTGGTTCAGGAGATCTTATGTGAGATGAGTGTCAATAATCCAGAGAAAGAGTGTTGAAGAAGAATACCTTGACAAGGTACAGAGGTGACAGCGAGTAAGCCAATATATATATATATATATATATATATATATATATATATATTAGTTACATTGTGGTTACCATTCAGCATAATTTTAACTAATGCAGACCAATTAACAATGCACAAATTAAACAAGACAATATTTGAAATATTACACACAACAGTGCAGTGTAACATGGTGAAGAGCTGTTGACACTAACAAACACAGGTATGGTGGTGACATATAATTTTATTTTTTTCCTGATGAGTTTTCTGGGCCATAGACTCTTCTCTGCCACTACTCAGGGCACAGATACACAAGTAAATTGTACAAATTTAGAAATGTAAATTGTCTTAATGTCACTTCGTTTCATTGCTAAAACAAGTAATATGGGTTTATTGGATCACAGGTTATTCCTAGGCACTTGATCAGGATGATCATATTAGCCTAGGTCAAGTCCCATTATTTGTTACATTTTCAATAACAGGATGTGGGCCATACCAGGGGTGTCCTTATAGCTTCCCATCCATTCAGTAAGGTTGTATTTTTATTTATTTTTTAATTTTATTTACACTTTGTTGACTGGATTAAAGAAGGCTAGGCAGATACTTCATTTAACACTAAGAGAAAGTTTGTTCCAGAGGACAGGAATTATTTGGGAGAGGTATTTGTCACCCCCAGCAGGTTCTATTTATGTTGGAAATGATAGAGCTTTAGGTCTTGTGTATGTGCATTTACGATATTGTATGTTTTGTGAACATGTAGGATATTACACAGGACAGAGTCATTGAGACCTTATAGGCTAGGCAGACGTCTCCCTGTAGGAATCTTTGTGAGACAAAGAAGAGAATTATGGCTCAAATGTATTTATAATATGTCATGGCACTTAAGCCCTTGATTTCTTGGTAAGGAAATGCTGCGGTCTTTCAAGTTGGGTCATATGTCTGGTGAAGTACATGGTGAAAACAGCATTATATTGTAATATGCGACTAATAACAGAAGCATACTGAGTGCTGATAACATATTTAGTCCTAGAAGATATAGCTTTGGTTTTCAGCTAGGCTACATAGAAAGAGTTTCAAACCATTGTAGATATCTGGTGGTTAAAAGATAGTTCATTGTATACAAAAGTATTCATGTCCCTAATAACTGACATAATACTACAGTTTTTAGGATTTTGTTTTAGGCCACGATCATAGTACTATTTGTTTATACATTCTAGTGCCTCTTGTAGGATCTGGAAGTCCTCTGGTAAGTTGATGATAACTCCAAATTTATAATAATTTCAGACCTGATAAACCAGACACTTTTGATACACAGTTTGATATCAGAGAAGTAAATACCAAATAGAAGTGGCCCTGATACCAAGCCCTGGGGAGCCCCACTAGGAATGAGTCTTGTAGAGGAGGGTGTGCCTCCTTTCTAAGTTGCTGTGTTCTGTCTGTGAGTCAGTCAGCTATCCAACATGTTACACAAGAGCTTACATTTATTTTGATTAGTTTGTTTATAATGTCACAGTGTAAAATAGTATCATAGGCCTTGACTAGGTTTAGGTACACTATGTGAACCTATCTGCCTTCACCAAATACCTTAGTAAATTGTTCAAAGAGTTTCACTAGGTTAAACACACCGGAGCTTTCCTTTACAAGCATAAACTAGCATGGGTCTAGGGTTTGTAAGATGCTATGGTCTGTGTTTATGAGGTATATAATGATGTGCTCTGTTACCTTATTGACAAGGCTGGGAAGGCTTTTTGGACTGTTGTTGCCACGTTTCGTGATAGAGTCATCCTTTTGAGGGGGTGATCAGTGTCATTTTCCAAATCTGCTCATGGATGAAACTAGTGTACAGGCTAAGGTTGAGCAGATTAATGAATGGAGAGGTGAGACAGCGTTTCATACTGACAAGGAGGTACTTTGGATGTTTGTCAGGGCCCACAGATCTAGTGATTTTAACTCAAATAAAACCTTTAAGACATGTTCAGAGGTAATCTTAGGTGGAGCAGACCTACTCTCTAAAGGGCAGAAGGAAGGTGGTGGGGGTGGGGGAGAAGTCTGAACTAAATTTATCTGCTAGTATGTTTCTGTGTTTCAAGAGGAAGAATTGGTTTTGCTGCTCTTTGTCATATGAGACCAAAGACAAGTATTGTTCTTAAAGGTTCTGAAGTAGTTGAAAAAATGATTTATGACTGTCCTTGATAGTATTGTTGATATATTCTTCAGCCTTCAGTGTTTTCCCTTCCTGTTATGCTGTTAAAACACTCTAGACTCATAGTTTGTTCTGTATCGGATGCTTGTATGTTCAAAAATCACAATCAAGGTGGTTTCCTAGCTGAAATGAGAAACTGCTTTTGTGAGAAACCAAGTACTGAACTGTCTAAAGAATCCTTGTTGGTAAAGAGGCAGTGACAGCTGCATGGAATGGAGAAGTCCCAAGCTGAATCCCCAGACAGGGGTCAGTAGAATTTGATTTTCTTCCTGAATTATTTGTTTAACTTATTGAGTTTAGTTTTGGAACCAGGAGTTTATCCAGTAATTTACATTTTGTACTCAAACCTCTTGCTATTTCCTCAATTAGCCATTTATCATTTAAAAATTTGCTCATCCCTCAAAGTGTTGCCACTATGCACTTAGAGATACATTATTTACAGTTGTTGCCTGTTATAACCATAAAATAGCAATTTTTAGAAATGCATTCCTATCAGGTAAACATGTTTTAACTATATACCTTTGTACAAAAGACACTAGTTTAGATTGTTTTGAACATTCAGTGTTCTTTGAGCCATACATTTTCTGAGGGATGTTCTAAAAAATATACTCATTTGAATACATGAGTATGCCTAGCTACACCTTTGTTTGGGGCAATGAGTTTTCAGTTTATTCCTAAGGGTAAGGAATATTTTTTTTTGTTACATAGGTCGCTTATTCCAGGGTTCAACCACAGGGGTTTGTTCCTGAGTTTGGAGCTGTATTTGTGACAGACATCTCACTTCAGACATTGAAATGAGAACAGAAACTTTCCACATACAATGATTAAGCTATATAAAATAAACTACTGTACATCAAATAATGTGTGATAGATAAATCATCTGCACAGAGAGGAGAGGACAGTTAAATATAAAAGTTTTAGAAGAGAGCGTAGAAAATGTTATGGCATAGAATGAAATACAAGATAATGATTTGTACGGGTCTCTGTAACTAGCTGCCTTTAAGGTAGATGGTATAGGAGAACAATTTTATTTATTTATTTTATTTTACATTTGTTAACCGGGAGAGTCCGACTGGATACATGTCCATTTTCAGCGGAGGCCCGGGGAGAAAAGCTCCAGGTACATAACAGACATATGAACATTGTTAATGCAAAAAAGGAAGATAGTTGAGTTCTAAATACAATATAAAGATACATCACATCTTGGGAAAAAAATAACAGCAGCATATAAAAAAAAAAACATAGGTCAGTTACAAAGGCAGGGCGCCTTGTTAAAAAGCGGTTAAGGATAGTGATGTAAGAGAAGGATAAATGATAGTGGTTAATCAGGTTTGGAACAGGGACATTGCCAGAGAGTATTGAGATGGGGTTTAAGCTTTTTTTTGAATTGTAGGAGTGAAGGTTCTGAGGTGAGCATGGTCGGTAGGGAGTTCCACATTTTACCTACAAAGTTTGAGAATAGAGAATCCCCAGCAGAATTATTGGCTTTGGTAGTTTGAGCTAAGATCTTATTGGAGGAGCGTAAAGATTGCAGGTTAATATAGGGGTGAATGATGTTTTCAGAGCTGGTGTTTTCTCTGGGTGATACAGTATCTGGTGAGCCGTTTTGAGTTGGTTGAAATGGAGTTGGCTGGAAAACTCTAACCACCCTAGTTGCTTCAAGTTAGTGCAGTGGTGCATTCTAAAGGTGGAATTTGTGGCAAATCTAGCTATGTGATTGTAACAAGAAACAAGTTTGTTAAGGGTTGTCTTGTTTATGTTTGTAAAGAGGGGGGAGGCATAGAAAAGAGTTGATAGTAGGTGTGTGCTGGCAATTGTAATTTTAGCGTGAGGAGTGAGAAAGTGTTTTACTTTATAGAGAGAGCCAAGCTTTTTATTGACGGTTTTGATGGTTAGATTGAAATGGGTGTCAAATTTAAGGGAGTTATCAATGGTAACACCTAATAGCTTTGTGTGAGCTTCTGGTGATATAGTGATTCCATTGGAGGATATAATAGAGAAGGTGGGGGGAAGAGTCTTGTTAGTGGGTGAGAAAGTAAGTAGTTTTGTTTTGTTGGGGTAGAGAACTAGTTGACGACTTGAGAACCATTTTTCTATTAGGTTGAAGGTGTCTTGGGTTGAAGCAGTGAGGACTGCCAGGTTGGAGGCAGTGCTGATGATAGTCGAATCATCAGCATATTGAATGCATGTGGCATGGGGGGTGATTGTGGGCAGGTCATTAACAAAGATGGTGAAGAGAAGAGGGCCAAGAATAGATCCTTGGGGAACTTCAAGTGTAACAGGTAGGCATGTGGATAATTTGTCCTGCCATAGAACAGCCTGTTGCCTATTGGACAGGTAGGATTGGAACCATTTCAGCGTGGAATTGCTAAGTGATAGTTTTTTTAATGTATGGAGGAGTTGAATGTGGTTCACCATATCAAAGGCCTTGGAGAGGTCTAAGAAAAGAGCAGATGATAGTTTATTATTGTTTCTGAAGTTATTGATGGTATTAGAAAAGGATAGTAGGGCTGATGTGTTACTGTGATTTGGCCTGAAGCCATGTTGGGAGTTGGCTAGAATTTTATTTTTGGTGAGGTGTTCCATCAGTTGTTTGTGGACACACTTTTCCATAATTTTGGCCAGGGGTGAGAGTATAGCTATAGGTCTGTAGTTGGTTAGCTCTAGTGAGCTACCACCTTTATGGAGAGGAATAATGTGGGACATTTTCCATATGGAGGGGATGAAGGCTTCTGACAAGGTATGGTTTATGATTATGGAGACGGGATAGGAAATGGCCTCAGCTGCTTTTTGCAGAAACTCAGCTGGAAGAAGGTCAGCTGCTAGCTTAGTGGGTTTTAGTTTTTTAAGAAGAGATGTCATAGAGGATATGGGTACTGGATCGAAGGTAAATAGATGATCTGATGTAGTTGTAGTATTCTGCTGGCATGGGTAGTGGAGTGGGCTGGTTGTTTGTTTGAATTGTGTGGCCAGGGATTGTATAGTTTCTGTGAAGAAACTATTGAATGTGTTAGCAATGTTTACAGGGCACTGTTGTTTGCAAGTTGTTGGAGTGGGGGTGGTTGCCTGGCCTGGGTGCAGGAGCTTGTTTAAGCCCACCCAGAATTTTTGTGGATTATTAAGGTGTTTGTGTTGGAGGTGGAGGAAGAAGTTTTTTTTATCATTTAAGATCATTCTTTTAGTTTCATTTCTAAGTTGCGGAAGGTTTGGTGGGAGTGTGGGTCTTTAGAGGTACGCCATGTGACCCACATCTTGTTTCTAGATAGGATTTTGGATTTTGTTTCCTTAGAGAGCCATGGTGCAGTTTTGGTTATAGTTCTAATGGACCGTATTGGAGCATGGGAATCTAGAATCTTGAGGAAGGTGGTGTTGAAGTAGATAACTGCCTCTTCAAGAGGAAGAGACTTGAGTATTGTCCAGTTGTGGGCTTTAAGTTCAGTTTGAAAAATGGAGGTGTTGAATTTATTATTGTTCCTGATTTTTTTATGGTTGTAAGAACGGGGGTGATTTTCTTGAATTTGATAACATAGGTGAGTAAGTGATCACTCATGTCCTCTGGGTGAGTACCTGCTGAGTACTGGTCAGGATCTTTATTAGTAAGGATCCAGTCCAGGATGCTGTCTTTGTTTTGGGGTTTACCTAGTCTGGTAAGAGTGGATATGAGCTGAGAAAAGCCATGTAGATTTATGCTGCTAGATGGGGAGCTAGATGAGAAGGAATTCCAATCAATGTTGAAGTCACCTAACACTATGGATTCCTGGGGGTGAGTTTGAGTTAACCAGTGGAGAAAGTCCTCTAAGGTTTTGTTATTATTGTTGCCTGGGGGGATGTAAATACATGCTATATTTATGCTTTTATACAAAATAAAGAAAGCATAATAATGCAAAGAAAACAGAGAATTAGTAAGCTACAAAGATAGTCCATTTGGCTCTGTGTTGCTGATGAATACAGACATGATTGTGACTGAGAGGCGATGTGAATTTGTATAACAAACTTGTTTACCAGGTATGAGGATTTCATAGGGCAGCTGATGCTAGTTCTCCTGTTTCATGGGGAACGGTAGGGTTTTTGAATCCACTGCGGCACCCTCTAGAAAATGGAGATGGGTTCCTGAGGATATAAACATTACAAGTAAGCATACCTCTCAACTGTCCAAACGTTCGCAGAATTTCCAAATCTTTGGCTCATATTTTGGTCTGATCCTCATAAAATTTGTGGTTTTCTGGCAAATCACTGGGATGATCTGAGGATGGAAGTCACCAAATAATGACATACATTTGAGTTTTAAAGTTCATATCCCTTAGAAATTTTACGTTAACACAAACCCTGTTACTTTAGCAACTTTGTAAGTTTATAAGAGCAATATTTAAACTATGTCCTTTTCTTTGGGCCTCTGTCTCCCCATTTTGTTAGGCTTTGTCCAGATTTCTTGCACTAAGAGGTTGAGAGGTATACAAGTAAGAAGGAAAGGAGCTGACAGCTCCTCAGAGATTGCACAAACAGACGCATGCTGGGACACACTTCATCATTGTACTTTCACTTCCCTGGGATTAAGGCTGTTCTCCTCCATTCAAGTTCAGTTTTCCGTGTTTCATTAAAAACTATATCCTTCTCCATCTGTTATATGATGTCTCCGCCCCAGCTTTCCATGAAGGATTGATTGGGTTTCATCAAAACGTATAATGGAGAGCTGCAGGTACAGGTAAAGACCCCAAAACATGAAAGCAAGACATTTTTTTTTAACTCGATCCTTTGTTGATTGCACTAGTCCCACTAGGCTTTTCAGGGCAGGCCTGAGGTGGCATTTATATTACTAGGTGCAGTTTGGCCAGATCATTAATGAACTTCCCCTACTGTTTTTGTTTAGTGCCATGGAATCATTTAGATCCACATGAACTACAACTAACTCAAGCAGATGGGGCCTCGGTGTGCTGTCTCATCTGAAGGATAGTACACTCAGAAGTGCAGTACCCCCACCCCTTGCTCCAACAGCAGTGTCAGTAATCAAAAGAAAGACAGAAAAAAGAAAGAAAGAAAGACAGAAAAAAGAAAGAAAGAAAGAAAGAAAGAAAGAAAGAAAGAAATGGAGTATAAGCTGTATTACTTGTGATTTAATCAGATGTAGTCAGGATTTCTGATTTAAGTCAAGGCCTCAAGCCACTGAAGTTGAGGAGGAAAGGGTAAGTGATATGACTAGGGAAGAGAAGTAAGAACAGCTGGTGCAGGTTGTAAAAACGCTGCAACACAGTGCAGGAATAAGATGATCCAGCATGCAAAATATATGATAGAAAACCATTTACTGCGGAGTAAGGAGGGAAGATGTTGCAACATGACAGGGTGATGAAGGCCAGTCTAAATTCCTGAAGCATTAGGAACAAGTAAAAATGGGAGGATGGCAGAGGAACTCACTATTAAATTACCTGCTTTGTAAATTAGAGAGGAATTAAGCCTCATATTTTGGCAGCCATAGTGGAGAGTGCTTTGTGAGAGGAGATTAAAGGGCATATTAGCAGTGCAGTGGCTTTGGCAACTGGGAAAGTAAAAGTAGTTGAGAGGAAAGTCGGCCATATTTCTATTAGATATAGCTATATCTATATAAAGGATGGAAACTTATGGCCCTACTCCTATCTTAGACTGGAAGGCAGTGTTAGCTTTTGTAAAAGAAATCTATGTCAGACAGAGATCATAGATTTTAATGAGGGTGATTTGAAGAAGAACAACATTAGCAGCCAGGAGTGAAGGGAGGAGGAAAGCAGATTCTAGCTTAGAAAGGAGAATGTTTTGCCCAGTATCAAACCCTGCTTAAACACTAAAGAGTATGGATCCTTTATAGGCAGAGTTGATGTGGTTTGTTATTGCACAGATGTGGTTAGTATGACAGGATGCGGTGAGGGGAGGACTTGCTAGAAGCTGGGGAATCCTACGGTTACACATTCATAGGTTGTATGGATAATCAAGATTTAAAGAAACTTGATTGCTGTAACCTATATTGTTATTTTCTCTCACATACATAGTGTGACATATCTGAGATATAACACAGATGAATTGCCTCATAAAGCAAGTATTTCTGTTGTTTTCACCATCATTTGCATTCAAAGCAATATAAACTAGAGCTCTTGGATTAAAAAAAAAATAGAGCGCTTTTATTCATTCCGCAGATCATCAAATCAAGAAGATGCTTCTTGTATGTTTGATTCTAACAAAATAAGGCAAGGTAATTGCTTCACATTTTATAATAAAAACTCTTGACCTTGCTTTAGAAATGAAAAGTCTTTAAAGTTAAAAGAAGTTCATAGCTTCATCTCGTCTCCTACGACAGCATAACATGTAACTTCCTTATGTATAATTGGGCTTCCTTGTGTTTTTTTCTTTATGCATACAGTCTGTAGTTGTAGTACGTATTATTTTATAATGGAGCATTTCCACATTTGGCATTCAGATACTTTCCCGGACTTACTGCTCCAGGAATGCATTCATACTGTAAGTCAGTGACTTGTCTTCTTCATCGGTAAATCTCCTTTCCAGAAAATGACAGTGATTGTCTGTCTACTGGCTTACACTCTCTGTCTTCCTCAGTTATTAGTAGGTTTCCCATTCTCCTACTGAATTAAGATCACCAGCATGTTGTGTGTGCTCCCTTCCACTCTTATTTTCCCTGTATACTTTGCCAGAGAGTAGAAAGGCTCCTGTTACAGACCTTCAAACCTTCTATCCAGGGAACCAGCCTCTTCCTGTCTTCACCCTTCTTTTCACTTATACTGATCTTTTTGCACTCCAGTATCTCTGTCTGAATGGATGTTACACAGCCATTCAAGAGTTCTATGTGAATTCTCTTTGGCATTCTTCCACCCAGTTTTCTATTCATCCTATTCAGCTTCCCGTTTAGTTGTCTTATTTATACTTGTATAGTGAAGTAGTGAATTGTAACAAGGCATTAAATAGGGAACTGAAAAGGTTAAATGGAAAACTGGCATTACTTTCTGTCGAAATGGAAGCTTGTTGACATCTGGCAGAGCCAGTTCAGCTGATTGAATATCAACTGATCAAAATATCCTGGCTTTACCTGTACAAGACTGCTGTACAAGGGGGGTTGGGAACTATGCCCTTTTCCCCACTGTAGTGCTGTCTTGGAATTGATATATATATATATATATATATATATATATATATATATATATATATATATATATATATATATATATAAAATTTGTAGGGGTATCGGGGGGGCTGCAAAGGACTTGACTCCCCTTCAAGAAACATTGTGTGGGGTTTTTTTTTTTTTTTGATCCTGTGTGGATGGATAGCTTGGTATTCAACTATTAGGTGTCGATCAATGTAGGATTGAGAAATTGTTTTAATGGAAGGCATTGCTTTATATATATATATATATATATATATATATATATATATATATATATATATATATATATATATATATATATATATATATATATTTATATATATATATATATATATATATATATATATATATTTATATATATATGGGTCTAAGTCAGATGATCGAGTTTTCAGAAACTTGAAATTCATATGGACAAGACCATAAGATCGAGTTTCCAAAAACTCGAACATAAAAAAACACAAAATAACACAAAAATCTGCCCTTTTTATGTTTTTGCAGGGGTGCAAGTTCCTCTGCACCCCCACCCTTGCAAATCATATATACCAACTCTGAGATTGCACTACACTGAGGAAAAGGGTAAATTTCCCGATCCGCACTCTACCCCAGTCTTCATTCAAAAGCTTTAGGTTCGGTCTCGATCATATGAATTTCGAGTTTCTGAAAACTCGATCAACTGAGAGGGACTGAGAGGGACTCATGTATGTATATATATATATATATATATATATATATATATATATATATGTATATATATGTACATATATATATATATATATATATATATATATATATATATATATATATATAAAATATATATATATATATATATATATATATATATATAAAAAATTAATATATATATATATATATATATATATGTATGTTGTTATTGTCTTTCGGCTTTTCCCGGTTAGGGGTCGCCACAGCGAATTCGGTCTGCTAATGATTGGCAGTAGATTTTGACGAATGCGAGGTGTGTATATAGATATATATATATATATATATATATATATATATATATATATATATATATATATATATATATATATATATATATATATATATATATATACACACACACACACACACACACACACATATATATATATATATATATATATATATATATATATATATATACACACACACACACACACACACACACACACACACGGTATATATATATATATATATATATATATATATATATATATATATATATATATATATATATATATATATATATATATATATATATATATATATATATATATATATATACACACACACACACACACACACACACATATATATATATATATATATATATATATATAAATATATATATATATATATATATATATATATATATATATATATATATATATATATATATATATATATATATATATATATATATATGGGTCCCCTACAGATGTTCGAAATTCCAAAAAGCCGAAGCCCATATGGCCAAGACCATATGTTCGACTTTTGAAATTTTGAAAGTTCTGAGCGGATGCATTGCATGGAATGGGAGAATTTCCATTTACCGACAGTAGGGCGATCTTGGAGTTGGTATATGAAAGTTAAGGGTGGTGTGGGGGGCATAGCCTCCCTGCTAGCAGCTTTAAAATAATGTAGTGTTTTGTTTTTATTTTTGTTTTTGCATGTTCGAAATTTCAGCAGTCGAACATATGGTCTCGACCATATGGGTTTCAGCTTTCTGAAATTTCGATCATGTATAGTAGACCCATATATATATATATATATATATATATATATATATATATATATATATATACATAAATCTTTCTTGCGTCCACTCAGTGCCTTTTCAGCACATCGGGCAATGAGTGCTCACCAGTACTTATTTCTGTAGCAGTTACAGGTTTTAGAGGGTCAAGTTGCTAGCCTAAGGCCCAACCCTCCTCGGAGGGGGCCAATTTAGAGTGTCCTATCCACCTACTGCACGTCTTTGGAATGTGGGAGGAAAGCAGAGCACCTGGAGAAAACCCACATGAACACACGGAGGACATACAGACTCCACACAAAAGGCATCCCGGGTGAAAATTGAACCAGAGAACTGTTTGCTGTGAGATGACAACACTAACTGCTGCACCACTGCATAGATATATATAAATATAAATATAAATATAAATATAAATATATATATATATTAAAGATTAATTTTGAATGAAATGAATGATTATCTTCTGATTGTAAGTGAAGGCTTATTTAATACTCATTTATTTATTTTTATTTTACACTTGTTGACCGGGAATTATACGACTGCTCTGCAATTAGCCCTTTTTCAGTGGAGGCCCGGGGAGAAAAGCTCCAGAAAAACTATTATAACTGCAGTAATACATTCATTACACAGTACAGTAGAATAACTACAGAGGCAAAATCAAAATTGGATGATAGAGATATTTTAGCTGGTATTTACAACATTATATACTTATATATTTACAAGTCAATTAGTAATGCAGTCAATGTGGGAAAAAGACATTCTTACAGTCTACTTCATGGATGGTGTTATATAATATTTCTGATATTTTTAAATACTAATATTTATTTATTTTTTGAATTAGGCATGTATTATCTTTAGAAATAAGATATTGCAGGAGGATACAGCTTCCCAGTTGTTTTATGGAGTACAGGTTCCATTCAGATAACGAAGTCTGGCTTGTTTCTCCATCTAGTAGTATTTTCACAAAAGCACTCCTTTTTGTGGGGGTCATTCAGAAGTTGTGATTCATAGTGCCATGCCTTATTTACCTGCCTCTGACTCCAAAGCAATCACCACTCAGTATAGTTGAATAAAAAGATGACCACAGTGCTGAACAGGACAATTTGCCAGTTACCTGATATGCTTTAGACGGTTTCATGGTATCATAGGTGTTTGTGTATATGTTTCTGTGTGGAAGATTGTTTTAATGGGTGTGGGAAGTGCTATTCTATTATGTGCAGAGAGTGTCAGCATATAATGCACTTTTTCATTGTTAAGTTAATCTCCTGTGCGAATATCTAAATGGTCTGGATGCAGGGTGCAAGAGGTAAGGACTATAGTTTCACTCTTTTTATGGCTGTTTTACTAGATGGGAGTGACAGGCAACACAATGGCAAAATGTGGAGCTTATTTCCCTAGTTCACATATCAGCTTGGATTCCTTTATTGCAGTGTTTCCTTCCTGCATCTAATTGGATTTTTCTGGTTGGGGTGGCTTCTTCTCATATTCAAAAGAGATGCTGTAGGTGAATTGGTGAGCTTTCAGGCTGCTACAGAAGTGTGTGGCATGGATTCATATCGAGTCATCAAATGTAATTTCGGCAAACAGAAAAAAAAATAAAACTGTTCACCAAAACCACTTTTGACAATCAACTAAACTATTTGTTTTTGCAGGGAGGTAAGTCACCCTGCAGCCCCCCCCCCATGTGGGGGGCACCCCACCCAGGACTTATATATACCAGCTCTGTGGTTGCATAACAGTGGAAAAAAAAAGCAAACTTCACAGCAGTTGAAAGTACCATTTTTGTATTTGCCAAAATTGATTTGATGAAACAACATCCTTATATATCTATGTTTGTTCTTGCACACACATGTGCTTGTGTATGTGCACATTTGTATGTATTTGTGTGCGTGTGGCAAATCAGAAAATGAACCAATTAACACATGGATAGATTTTACTTGAAAATCCTAAACAAAGAAATAAACAAAAAACATTTCACAAACTGCAAACAACTTCAGACCAAAGGAAGCAACTGTAATGTGGAAAAATAAGCAGACTGACAGTGCAGCACATTCCTTTTATTAAATAGTGCTTTCATCTCAATAAAACTATATACAAAAGACTTCTTCAATCTGAAGAAGTTTCTTGTGTATAGATTTATTAAGCCTTTAATGCTAGTCTTGATGACTGGTTGGGTTGACTTCTTCAGTCTGAAGAAGTTTCTTGTGCATAATTTTATTAAGCCTTTAATGCTAGTCTTGATGATTGGTTGGGTTGACAGATTTATTCCAGTGTTATGTATGGCCCTGCTTGGTTTGGAGGTGGGTACTACTAAGTTCTCATAAAGTGTGGCAAGAACATTTAAGTGTAAAGGTATATATGGCCAGGTCTCTTACGTTCCTTGCATTTGCTTGTCTAGTATTCCTCCTATGTCTCTATGCTCCTACAAAAAATGAGAAGGCATAGGCTGGTGTTCATGCAGCCATCATTTTGTTATTCTCTTGTAGCTTAAGGGAATATGGCACGATATTTATCTTAAGTGCAAAAACCTTGCATATCTAAACTACAAAACTATTTTTTGACGATGTACATCTAGCCACATTCCATTAAACTATAACAGCATAAAAAAACACTGGGTGAAGTTAATCAACACTTTGCCATGTGTGAAATGTCTACGGATACCAGACATTGTTCAATGGAGATTTCATGTACACATTATTATAATATTTTGTGACCTAACAGCTTCCATCTCATTGCTACAGTGATATTCCTGTATCTACTTAGTTATATGTCTCTGCTCGTCCATGGGCATCTATCTAAATACTTTTCAGTACAAACAGGAGCATGTCATTAAGCAATCATGTATATTTCTTTTAGTCACACTTGAGAGAGTTTTTCTGGAGTGAAAGCTGGATATTTCACTCTTTCACTTAAATTCCTTTAATAACCCCAGTGGCCTTATACATCCAGAAAAGTCCTTGCTATTTCCCTTCTGCTTAGTGTCCTGCTCTAATTTTCTTATTACCTTGTTGCTATTTATCTTGTTTCTTTGTCACTGATGCCGTGTCCCCAGCTTTTCTTTTAAAATCTCAGTCAGCAAACAGGCACTCATCTTCTGAACCACCCTAGGACAACTTAGTGCTGAAAACTAGATCTAACTTCCCCAAATGACTCATCTTTTTGATGCACCTCCTATCTCTGACTCTATCTTGAATATTCCATATTACATAAACCAGTGTCCAAATCACGTGCAAATCAAAATAAAATTAAGTGGAAAAATACTCTCCAAAAACAAGAATCAATAATATTCCTATATACTTAAATCCTCCAAGGAGGAGACATTCACCCAAATATTGGCCCCACCTATCACAACCAACATCAAGAAAATTCCCTTCTACATACTACTCTAACTACACAATGGTCTAACTCCTATCACAGTATTCTAAGTTTTGCTACCATAAATATAAGAAGCATAAGAAATAAAACTATTGAAATACATGCCTGGGTTACCCAACACAAACCTGATAGTCTATCTATAATTGAAACTTGGTTTTAATCCAGCATAAACAACTCCAGAACTACATCTCCAGCTATGATATCATCCATAATAACCATCTAAAGAGGAAAGGTGGTTGTATTTCTTTAATATTTCCCAACAACTACCGCATTCCCCCCTACAACAAACCAATACCAAAATTCAATTCAGCTGAGATTCTTATTACTTTCCTGAAAATAAACAAATATAAACAAATGAAGGGTCAACAGAGACCACTTGCCATAATGGTTATAATCTTTGCCTCCTAAGCACAAGGTAGAAGGGTCAAGTCTGACCTCTGACCAATACCTGTTTGGAGTTTGCATGTTCTCCCTTGTCTCTGTTGGGGTTACTCCCACCTCTGAAAAACATGCTGAGTGTTCCCACCTTAAACTCATCAAAAAGAATCAAGCTGTGGGCAGCAGCACAGACTCTACATGGTGCCCTACAGGGGGAAGAGTTGTATAAACCATCCACTTTGGACATCTGTTGTGGTGGACAGTATCTTCAGGATAGGAGAATACAGATCACAGACTGAGCACCGTGGAAGGGCTAGACACTCGATGGTGTAAAATATGGGTTGAGGACCTGGCCTACTCAAACCTACACCAGGGACCCATGCTAACTGTGGGAGGGGTGTATGTGCCCTTATTGGCCAAATGTGTGCCCGGCCATAAGGCCTAACCGTTTCAACCGGTGTCCAGTTGCCCAGGTTGGGTTACCTGGGATAATTCTGTTTAGTGAAAGCTGGATGAAAAAAACAATCACACTACTAAAAATGAGCTAAGAATTGCTACACTCATGTAGGTTCACTGACATGATACAGCTTGGAAGTAGATGATATGATGGTATGGAGGAGGCTGGACATTTTATGTATCCAGGAGACAAGCTGGAAGGGCAGTGCAGCAAAGCCACTTTACTTGGGATCCAGAGTCTTCTACTCAGGGGTAGGACAGGCTAGAAATGGTGTGGGAATTGTAGCATCAGAAGACAGTGAGGGATGTCATCAGAATTAGTGACAGACTCATTGCAATCAGACTCCAGCCTAATGAAAGGGTACTATTCATAATCTCAGCCTATGCCCCACAACAGGTTTGTGATAGTGAGGAAAAGAAGTGCATTCAGACAGCAGTTGCAGGACCTACTAGATAAAGCAGGACAGCACGAATTGGTGTTAACAATAGGTGACTAGAATGCAGATATCAGAACAGACAGAGCAGGATATGAGGACTGTCTGGGTCCACTTCGGTGGGGCAACAGGAATAAAAAAAAGGCCATTCTAGACTTCTGTCTGGCAAATGGGTTGTTAGTAGCCAGCACATGGTTCAGAAAAAGAGACAATCACAAGGTCACATACAAGAATGGCCAGCATGCAACTTAAGTACTTCCTCACTGTAAGGAAAAGGTACTGGGGTAGAATCAGTGATCGCAAAGCCATCCCCAGTGAAACAGTCAGCTCACAGCATAAACCACTGGCTGCCACAGTTAGCTGCTAGCCATGGTCAGAAAAGGCTCTAAAGTCAACAGAGATCAAGCTAAAGACCTTGAAGTTGAATGGTGAGAAAGCACAACAGTAAAAGGAATTACTTAGGACTCTAGCACCTCAAGAAGAAGAGGAAATAGGAGGCACTGAAGAAAAAGATGAAGAAGAATTGCAGCGCCTCAAAATATCATGTCTGAGAACTACAGAACAGATATGATGCTGAGCCAGGTATGGAAATAAGGTACATAAGGAAAGCTGGTGGTGGAATGTAGAAGTCCAATAAGTCATTTTAAAGAAAGTAGGAATGCAGGAATGCAGGATAAAGTGAGAGACAGAAAGGACAGACCAGGCTAGGAGGAAATAGTGGTTGTTTAACAAAGAAGCTAAGAAAGGTGTTGTAATAGCAAAGAACAAGGGCATCAGAGGCACTGTACCGGCTTTGTAATAGCAAAGAACAAGGGCACCAGAAGCACTGTGCCGGCATCTGGAAAGTAAGTTAGAAGATGGCACAAAGAAACCATATCAGATTACAGAGCAAGGACAGAAAGATGAAGAAGATAATCATGCAGCCTTCATATGGTATGCCAACAACCTGCTCACCAGGCCACAGGACCTCAAAGGCCAATGGAAGGAGTACTTCCAGCAGCTTCTGAATGAAGAAAACCTCACAGAAACTGCACTGCCAAAGACACAGCCTATGATGAGAGAAGAGAAGCCCACAGTAGAAGAAGTAAGAACAGCGCTAAGGAAAATGAAGTCAGGGAAAGCAGCAGACTCAGACGAGGTCACAGCAGATGTGATAAAGATACTGGGTGAAATAGGGGAGAAGTGATTCCTGAGGGTACTCACAGCAGTATGGAGAGAAAGGCACACCATACAAGACTGGTGAATACTAGTGCCAGTATTCAAGAATAAACAGGACATTCACAATTGTGGGCAGTACAGAGGTGTCAAACTCCTGTTACATTGCACAAAAATTCTGGAGAGGTTGATTAATAAATGAATACACAGAGTAAGATAGGAGGTGAGCAGTTTTGATTCAGATCAGGATGCAGCATAACTGATCTGATATTTCAGTGAGACAGATAGTTGAGAAGAAGCTAGAGAGGAGGAAAGAGTCCAACTGAGAATTCCTAGACTTGCAGAAAGCATATAACAAGGTCCTAAGAAAGCTGATTTGGGCAGTCCTGCAGTGATTCAAAGTCCCTAAAACATTGGTAGAATTAGTGCAAGCTATGTACAAGGACCCAATGACTCAAGTACAAGCTATGTTCGGTCTCAGAGATGGGTGATGACATTATCACTGCCCTCTGCACTAATATTACAAAATGTAATATTACAAAATACAGACATGGGCTTCTTGACTGGCACAGTGTTTATCTGCTTTGCAAAGTTATTTGATCTTGTGGATCACGAACTGCTACTAAGCTCTCTAAGTAAAACAAGGATTAGAACAGCCTCCTTTCCTTGGTTCAAAGGTTTTCTCACTCACAGAAAACTTAAATTCCAAATAGGAAATTGTTCTTTATTCTTCTACACACTCACTAAAGGTATCCCTCATGGGCCAATTCTATCTCCTCTTCTATTCACTCTTTTCATAGAAAGTTTTCCACCAAATCTTCCATAAACCATATTCATCCTCTATGCAAATGATACGGTCATTTACTGGTCCTTCTCCTCTTACTCTGCCATTAAAAGAGAAGTACAGAAATCTCAACCCGCTATTACAACGGCTTTCCTGTAATAAGCTCATCGTTAACACGAATGGAACAAACTCCAAGTTATTTGTTACCAGACATAAACTCACCTCATTCCTTCAGAATGGAGCTGGAAATTACTCCACAAGAACAAGAACAGGAAACCCATTGAAATTGTACAACACTTTAAATAAAGTTCAAAATTAAGGCTATTTTCTGTGCAAATAAAGATATGTCTCTTTCACCAGACAGCGGAAATGCTACTGATAATGGATATTTACCTGCTTAACTTGAATAAGTACTTCCCATCATTGCTAGTGCATCCAAAACCACTTGACCTTACTTCAAACTACATCGTCATACAGGAAGTTTTATCACACTGGCCTATCAGAGAAAGCATTACTGCTCAATTCTAACTAAAGCTAAATATTTCCCAATAAAACAAATATATACTCTATATCTAGCTTCTCTTATCTACAAACTTATGGACTTAGAAACCTTGCATGTTTTAATCAGTCAACTTATCAGGATCCACAGCCAATAACTGGAGATGTCATTCCTCCCTCACCATATCCATTACTCACAGAAACGTTCACTTTACATGACACAGCTTCTCTGTAATGGCCAGCCAAAGGTGGAAATCATTTCCCAGTCAGTTAAAATCTAGCTGTCCATTTCACAAATTCAGATATCATCAATTAAACAAAAAAAAGTCTTTGCAATGAAGTTTCATGTAAATGTGCCACATGAAAACCAGAACTACACCACAGCTTCCAACACAGCCACAAAACATCTCGCTCTCTAAGACAAACCACCAAACCACAGATTAACTCCTCTTCATCTTCTCTTTCCATCCTGTCCACTCCCTTCTCCTCTCTCCTTCCTACACTTCATAATCTACCCCCCTTTCCTTGACTTGAGGGTAAACTGTAAATATTGTAAGTACATAATCAACCAATGAAGATTATTGTATGCTACATACTATGAAAACTACACTGTATAACCAAATTATACATGTCATTGTTGACAACATTTGGGAATGCATTTTAATTTCTGTACTTTCTGTGACCTCACAGACTGAAACTGAAGATGGTCCAGGAGGTTCAGTGCTTCGTCATTGTTGTTGTTATTGTTTATCTTTCGGCTTTTCCCGGTTAGGAGTCGCCACAGCAGAGCTCCGGACCGCTAATGATTGGCAGTTGATTTTTATGGTGCTGAGGTGCCAGCCTGATGCTCAACCTAAAATGAAGGCACGCCCATTTAAGCATGTCTTTCGAATGCCACTCGGGAGGACATGCAGACTGCACACAGAAGGCACTCCAGCCGAGAATCGAATGGGAGAACCTCTTGTTGTGAGGTGACAATGGTACCACTGCACCACCACGGCTTATGCTCCATCATGGTAAACAAAATAAATAGAGCAGCCACCATTCAGCCAGTCCCTATCACACCAAATGCATGACCCCGATGATTTTCAATAACATTTCTGCCTTTTTGGTACAAGAAAAAATGTCTTGCATCTTGTCTAAAAACAGGAAATCACTGTTGGTAAAGCCTGCAGAATAATTTGACACCATGGCTAGTCTTATCCTTTTAGCAAATTAGAAAATTATAATAGAAGCCTATATTGAACAGCAGGACAGTTTTTGTGCTTTCCACTTTCAACCTCATCAACAGAGTCTTCAATTCATCCTCACCTTCAGCCATCAGAGTTGTATCATCTGAGTATCTGAGGTTGTTAATATTTCTCATTTCAGTTTTCATACTAGCATCTTATTCATCTAACACAACATTTTACAGGATGTATTCAGTGTGTAAGTTAAATAAATAAGCTGACAACATACAGCATTACTGCACTCCTTTCCCAAGCTTGAACTAATTAATTATTTTATATTTAGCTCTGTTTCATTTTGTCTGCGTATAGATTCCCCATGAAATAAGGTCACCAGGTATCCTCATTTCTCTAAGAGCCTATTATAGTTTGCTATGCTCCACGCAGTGGATTTAGAATAGCAGATACATCAGAAGTAAATGTTTTCTGGAACTTTCTTACTTTCTCTATTATCCAGCATATGTTGGCAATATGATCTCTGATGCCTTTGTCTCTTGTAAAACCAGCTTGTACATCTAGTAGTCCTAGGCCACCTCAATTTCTTCAAAATTAAAATAAATATCTAATTTCCTATTGATACCATTAAAACCTAATAGAGTTTAGAAACTTTGTATAATTACTATATTCTTGTTATTCTTAGTTACACATATAATATCATCAGCATTACTGAACAGAATTGAAAAAATACAGTCTTGTCTTGCTCTAATCTATGGTTGTACCCTAATATGTATTTCTTAAATTTAACTACCTCAGCAGTCATAAGTAATGTAAATAATGACAGACTCAAAGAGAAACACTGGCTTAAACCATTGTTAATCTTTATCTTGTCTTGTTTTTTAAATATTTTTAAATAAGAAACATCTTTATTAAATTATCACTTATGACATAGGCAATCATACATTTATATAAATGAAAACAAACCATATTGACATCATTTTATTTGCAAATATTACACATCACTTATCTATCCAACCATTGTCAGTCAAACATTACAAAGCTCATTCAAATCCTGCTTTCTGTTAAACCTCATTCCTCCTCTTCATGTATTGTTCCTATAATTCAAAATGTTCTTTGTAATTTTCTACTATCCTTTTCTAAAGATATAGTTTCTATTTGTTTTATCTGTTACAAAATTCACAACTTCTAATACAGTTGGTTTAGACTGTGATTTCTATTTCCTAGTAATTGTATTTTTGTAAGCCACCATAATTAGACTCAGCAAGGACGTACTTTGTCTAGGCAATTCTGATTCTGTATCATAGCTCATAAATAATGTTCTTAGTTGTTCCAGTCTGCTCATCCAGTATTTCGGGTAGAGTAGTCTGCAGGGAATTTTTATGTCTGCCAACTCATTACACTCCAAGAAAATATGTTCTCCTTTCTTCCCCATCACACCTCCAACATTCACTATCTACCTGAGGAAAAATTCTTTGGAACCTACTTGGGGTATAAGAATACCTGTGTAAACACTTCCAAGCAAAGATCCTAAATCTTCTAGACTTTGTTGTATATTTGGGAGGCATACTTATATCCTCCATTGCTTTTTTGTGAATTGCTTATCCAGTCTCTCTTCCCAATCCTTTCTAACTGCCTCTGATTAATTCTTATAGTTACCATACAATGTTGTATATGCTCTGCTAATTATTCCTTTTTTAACAGCAGCTTCTGTTTCAGATTGTACTAACAACTCTACCAGTGCTGGTCTTTCACTTAGGATCCCCCTATTTATTTCTCTTTGTCTATACTCTAATAGCAATCCTTGATAGGGTAGGCAATCTCTAGCCTGCAGCCCAAATAAATTATTAGCCTCTTTCCATTCCATTCCATTTCCCTGTCTAATTATTTACTCCCAATACCTTGGTTCTTCTGCCAGTTTTTTTCCAATAAATTCCAGCCCCCTCTTGCCTATTGTCTTGTTTCTCCATTCCCGTGTAGCTTAGTTCATAGAACACTTTCTGATATGTTATGAATATAATGTTCTGTATGGTTACTGCATTCAAAATCCCAGTCTCTCCTTATTTCTTGAGCCCCCCCATTTCATCATCATCCCTTTCCACTTTGACATAACTTTCTGTTTGTGTAGTTCTGAAATGCCCCTTCAAATTGGGTAGTCCCAAACTGCCTTGTTCTATTGGAAGAATCAGCTTATCCCACACGACTCTTGCCTTCTTCCCCTCCTAGATAAGATCCTTCAGCTCTGTATTAATTGCTATCCACAACTTCTCCTCTGGTTGATAAAAATATGCCTGACGTGTATAAAACTAAAGGGACTAAAAACATTTTAACTGCTTGTATCTTGCTATGCATATCCATAAAACAGAACTTCCAGTTTCTCATTTTTTGTATTCTTTTGTTTAGTCTCTTCCCACACATCCTTAGCTGCCACAAAAGAATCGTTTTTAAACCGTATTCTTAAGTACAGCATTTTATCATGTCCCCATAAATATGGATATTGCTGAACCAATTTGTGTGTGTGGGTACATAGTTTACAGCTATTACCTTTGTTTTAGCTTCATTAATTTTGTATCCTGAAAATACTTGAAACTGTCTCAAAATGTTCTACAACACTGACATGTCCTTTTCTGCTTTTATCAGGTATAACCACAAGAGGAGTGGTTTCAGTCCCAGAAATTGTAGTTTATTGGCTGTTTGGGCAGTTTTTTCCATCTCCTTCAAGTTTCTGATTTAAAAGCCCACGTTTGCGCTTTTCCCACCTTTCCTGTAACTAGTTTAGTCCAGATACAGATTTGATGTATCCAGGACTGTATGTAAGCTTCTGAGCCCCCCAAGCCTTTCTGTGTTGGGAAGGAAGCCTTCTAGCTTATCAGTGGGAGTGGTAAGCACTAGGTAGCCTATCTACCACAACAGAAGTGGTTTCTGGCCCAGAATTTGTAGTTTATTGGTCGTTTGGGCAGTTTTTTCATCTCTTTCAACTTTCTGGTTTAAAAGCCCACATTTGTACTTGTTTCACGCTTTTCCTGTAACTAGTCTAGCCCAGATACAGATTTGCTGTATCCAGGACTGTTCTTAAGCTTCTGATCGGTGACAAAGTCTGCTCTTCAATTTTTCCCTTAGATCTGCTAGTTCTCTCCTCTCCTGCACTTTTACTAGTTTATTATTATAGCACTTTACCATATCAGGCTTCTTGTAGCAATTATTGTAGCACACAAAAGTGCTACCAGCACTAAACATTCTACAAGGAAACAGCTCCAGTACTTATTATTAATGCCCACTCCTCCAGGCATGTCTAAAGGTCAAGTCCCTGTGCTTTCTTCTATTGACCTGGTGAACTTGGGCATCCTGAGGCAATGTAGCAACTGCCTCATGTACACCGACAACCTTCTCCTCTTACCTCCCAACACTCAGACTTGTGAGGGATGCACTTATATATCCAAACTGGAAGCCACTCACTCTCCAGCCAACACCATAATAGCTGGTCAAGAGGAGAAGGTCAACACTTGCACCACACCACATGGAACACATAGCCCTCCAGAACACACACTAACACTGCCTTCACATAAAAACACAAACCACACCCATCTTTGTGGAGGCTCTCAATAAAAATCTACCCAAACAGCAGAGACCTCCAAGGCAGAACTGCACTCGACCACCAGAACACAACACTAATCATGAGACACATAACTCTCCTGAACTGTCCCATTCACTAGGTTGAATAAGGAGAAAGTAACAGTCAGCTGCCAGTCAGGTGCCAGGATCCCCCACATAACACATGCGCTCAGGTCCCTCAACAACAGGTACAAGTATGACTCTGTCATTGTACATGCGGGTGTGAATGACCTGAGATGTACCTCCTTGGACTACATGAAAAGAGACATGGAGGAGCTCTTGGATTATGTATCTCAGGCGGGTATGACCCTAGTCCTGAGCAGCATCCTACCATCACCCAGAATGATACCACAGTACAAGCAGAAAATTATTGATTTCAGCAACTGGCTAAGTTTCTGGTGTAATTCTAAGGGGATGCAATATGTGTCTGCCTGGGATGACATGACTGACAGACCTCAATGCTTTGCCAGATATGGCCTGCGTCTGTCACCCCTGGGCTTCAAGATACTTGCCAAGGTTCTTGACACCCCATAGTGCCTTTTTTAAGCAGTGATCCAAAGACCAAATTACCACTATAACAGCTACAAACAAATGCAATCTGAGGGTCATGCTGCTCAATGCTAGAAGTCTAAATCTCAAAATGCACTCACTTAAAGCACTCCTTAAAATGGAGAACATTGACGTTTGTGCTGTAACAGAGACCTGGTTCAAGGCAGCAGAAAGCACCCCTGCACTACCAGGCTATAACTCATTCCACACCTTTCGGCCCCAGAACATGGACTGAAGCTCCAAAGGTGGTGGTGTTTCCATATTCATAAAGGATGTGCACACCTCTGGACTGGTAGCCAAACATAACGCATCAAAGATACTTCAGGTGCAGCTGACATTGGGTAAGACAGTGATTCCAGTCATAACCTGCTATAGGTCCCTAATCATGTCCCAAGACTCACACTCCACGTTCCCAAGCACCCTCAAGGATATTAGGGTCCAACCTAACACTCTCACACTGTGAGACTTCAACTACCCCTCCATTAACTGGGAAAACTACTCATGTACCAATACACTTGTCCAACGTTTCCTGGAATTCATTAATTCCAGTGCCCTGGAACAGCTCATTCGTACCCCCACTAGAGGTAGCAACATCCTTGACCTGGTCATTACCAACATGGATGACCATTGCTCTACACCAATACTCAACTCCTCTCTGGTTAGATCTGACCACAAACTAATCACCTTGGAAATCCACACCCCCACTCCCCTGCAAAGGTAAGCACCATGAAATACTTCTTCAAAGCTAACTTTGGGCTCCTAAAAACAGAGATGGCTAACTTCACAGCACCCATGCAAATGGAGAATGGTTGCATGACTGATGAATCATACACCAATGCACTGTATGAACATGTACACAAATGCATGGATCTTGCCATACCCAATAGAACTAAGATGCACTCCTCCAAAAAAAGGAAGCCAATCTGGTGGTTGCCTGCCATAAACAAACTCTACAACAGAAGGAGGAAACTGATGTGGAATAAGGTGAAGTACCAAGAATGGAAAAACTCACTTACCAGCCTCAACAAAAAGTTGAGATCCCTCATCAAATCTTCTAAAGCTAGCTACAAAAACAAAATTGCAGCAGATAGTAAAGACAACCACAAGGTCTTCTTTAGTTATGTAAAAAATATCCATGGCAATACCCAGATTTGCTCTGAGCTACTGCACAATGGTACCTCCTATACTGAGCCAACAGATATAGCCAATATACTGGCTGACAGATTCAGTGCCAACTTTACCCCCCCCAAAGGACCAATCACAATACCAGTAGATTGCTAGGCACCCAGTATTACTGCTGCCCAGTTTAAAATGGCACTATCCAAGGCCAAGAATACAGCTTCTGTGGGACCTGACAATATCCCTGGCTGTGTTCTACATGAACTACAGAGTGAACTGGCACCTCACCTGTGTGCCCTGTTCAATCACAGCCTCACCTCAGGATTTGTCCCTACTGAATGGCGCACTGCTACAGTTATCCCTCTCCACAAAGGAGGGGCAACTACAGACCCTGGGAACTATTGCCCCATTAGCCTGACAAGTTTGATATGCAAAGCTATGGAACGTATCATCATGGACCTAATAAACAAGGATATAGGGAATCTCCAAACTCTGGATCCCACACAGTTTGGTTTTCTGAAGGGTAGATCATGGCTGCTCGACTTGGTCGACTTCTTTGAGTCAGTCACCAGAACTGTGGAAGAAGGCAAGGTGGTTCATACAACATACCTTGATCTGGCCAAGGCCTTTGATGCCGTCCCAGATATTTCACTAAATAACCATCCTAAAAATCTTTCTTTATCAAGTTCATAAACTCATTTCTTTCCAAACATGCCTCCTGTAGCAGCTATTTGCAGCATACATTTTTACTATAGTTCACTATGCTTTCTTTTTTGTATGTATCTGTGTAACCATTTACATTTAAAGATAACATAGAAAGTGTCATTATGTTAAAATGTTATTACTCCCACCTTTTATGTGTAAGAGCTTTTTTAAGTGTTACATGCATACATTAATGTTGGGCAGATTGATCATTTATACAGTTGTTTGTTGTCATGCTTATTTTAGCCTTTGTCACATATTACAAAACGTTTTGTTTTCTTGAAAGCCCTAAAAAAAAAATATCCATACATCCCTAAAACCTATTAATATAATGCTAACATACAAAGGTACCACATACTCAGATATTGAAGTTTTACCCTCCTGCTCAAACTGACAACCACACTGACAGACTTGGATTAACCTAAAAGGAATGTTATCCATGCTAAGATGCATGGTACATTCTGTGCTTCTACAAAGTACTGTCTGTTTTTTTTGTCTTATCTTTAATACACTACCAGATTGGGAAAACACTTGAATCCTTTCAGAAAACATTATCTCCTAGCCATTTCAAGAAAGAAGTATTCTGTTTTATTACTCTTTATCAGATTGTCTCCATTGAGACATGAGAACCAGATACACAACTGTTTCTACAAGCACTTATTTGATTGCTGGGGGGAAAACTTTTTATTATATTCATTTTTTGTATTTATTTGCTATCTCTTAAAACTTGCTACTAGATCAAGCCAAGGGCCTTAATCCAGTCTTTCCCCTATGCAAGAGTGAGAAAAAGCACCTACAATTTTCTTGTTTTGTGCTCTTTTGACCAGACTTTTCTTCTTTTTTTATATTGTAGTGTCTACATTTCTAAAAACTGAACAAGGAAAAAGTAAGAAGAAAAAATAGGGGCACATGTTTACTTTAGTGGCCCCATTGCACTCAAAATTAACTGAGAAAGCTTTATTTTATTACATACAGATTACATCATGCATTATAAAAATAGCACCATTAAGAACAACATTTTGTTTTACTTACAATTAAACTCATTCTTTCTTCTTCCCCTCTCCTAAATGTCATAAAGTAGGGCATATGCCTTAGAGTCCCCTACAAGTTTAGCAAAGTTGAGAAAGTCCAATATTTCCAGGTTTTCTTGTTCTGTCATGTTTAACAAATATAATTAATGCTTTGTAATCCCACATTTATTTGTCCATTTCGAGTTGCTGGTTTTATTCCTGTTGATCTCCATCTCCCAAATCCACTTTCTGCTTCATTTCCAACATACTCCCTGTTCTAGTCAACTCTTGTGCTTTTTCTGTCTCTCAAGCATTTTCCATTGGAACACTGGAAAATGTTTCACTGGCACAGTCTCTCTCTGGGCTTTATTACCTGAAGAACAAGAAGCAGAATCTCCTTCTGTTCAATAGCCCACTTTTTGTTGGACAAACTATTGTGTTTCCTCCTTAACATGTTCTGCATCAAAAAATGATTTTGTCCCTTCAGGAAAGATTATCTGAAAACAGCTGGGTACAGCAACTTGAGCCTCATGCCTGCTTCTTGACATTCCTAGATTAGTGGAATAAATTTAATTCTCTTCTGCCTGCTGTACAGTGAGTAATAATTTTCCACAAACACTGTACTCTCTCTCACTTTTAGTACTTTGTCCTTATGCCACATTTTTGTGAGAATCAACTCTTTTTGTTGGTAGGATTGCATCTTTACTATTAAAGGTATAGGTTGCTTTCTTATGGCCAGGTTTGGAGCATACACCCAATGTATCCTTTCAATTAACAATTCCTGCTGTAGGTTCTGGCTGGTGTGATTCTCAAACAATCTGGAAATATATCACTGATTGATAAGTATATTCCTTGTCATTTTAGCCTTTCAGAGTTCTGCATTGTCTTAATTTTGCCTGACTGAATTATTGTTTGCCTGACTGAATTATTTTATATATTTTCTGGCATTGTTTTATGTTTCTCATCTGTCCTGAAACAGTTTTTTTCCCTCTCCCTCCAACCCTAGGTGGCTTTACAGTTGCCCGCCCCTACATTGGATCTGGGACACCCCTCCCAGTCTGGTGTTCACTCTACTTAATACAGAGAGAACATTTGAGAAGGCCAACCCACTTAGGTTCTTAACCTCTGGTCCTCCTTCCTCTCTCCTTGCACTTTACTAAAAAAAATTGCACTTTATTTTGCTTTGGCCTCTTCTTAAAAGTACTCAGTTGTATTTATTCTGCTGCATTTATTACTGCTTGGTAGTAGCCTGATTAAATTGCAACTGTTATTCTAAGCCTTTCGGTTTAAGCACTTGGGCTTCAGACCAGTTGTTTTACATTAAGAAGGTTTGTGGACTGCACTGTTGTGGCAGTACAGGTAGCTTACATCCTTCTAAATTGGAAATTGCTGATTGAAGGCTCGGTGTCTATTATTCTAAAAGTGTATTAGTTCTGGTCTAAGCACTTGGGCTTCAGGCCAGTTATTTTACATTAAGAAGGTTTGTGGTCTGCACTCTTGTGGGAGGAGAGGTTAGATTCTGCCCTTCTGAGCTGGGAATTTCTGGTTAAAGGATTATTGTGCTTGCTTATTTGAACTGTTTCTTTCTGAAATTGGTGCGCCTTGTTTGCTGTAGCATAGACTAGATTCAGGCATACTGAATCTAGTATGTTTGTATAACTTAAGCACTAATCCAGGCCATCTTTTTTGTAGAAGGTTCCCCTGCACCCTAGTGGCAGGAGTGTGCAGTTAGAACTTGTCTGACTGAAGACTGCTGGAACAGGGCTCAGTTTTGAGCTTTTTTACTGGTTAATTGGGTAATTTGTTTAAATCAGTTTGCTCGTTTTCTATTGTTTTATATATATATATATATATATATATATATATATATATATATATATATATCTAAATGTGCACTTTATTCATCTTTTACTGTATTTGTGTTTCTTCCCACTTTATTGCATTTATTCTGCTGCATTTATTACTGCTTGTTAGTAGCCTGATTTAATTGTAACTGTTATTCTAAGCCTTTGTTTGAAGCACTTGGGCTTCAGACCAGTTGTTTTACATTAAGAAGGTTTGTGGTTTGCACTGTTGTGGCAGGACAGGTAGCTTACATCCTTCTAAGTTGGGAGTTGCTGATTGAAGGCTTAGTGTCTGTTATTCTAAGAGTGTATTAGTTCTGGTTTAAGCACTTGGGCTTCGGGCCAGTTATTTTACATTAAGAAGGTGTGGTCTGCACTCTTGTGAGAGGAGAGGGTAGAGTCTGCCCTTCTGAGCTGGAAGTTTCTGATTAGAGGCTTGTGTCTGCTTATTTGAACTGTTTCATTCTGAAATTGGTACACCTTGTTTGCTGTAGCATAGACTAAATTCAGACCTGCTGAATCTAGCTTTGTTTGTTTAACTTGAGCACTAATCCAGCCCATCTTTTTTTTTGGAGAAGGTTCCCCTGCACCCTAGTGGCAGGAGTGTGCAGTTAGAACTTGCCTGATCGAAGACTGCTGGAATGGGGCTCAGTTTTTATCTTTTTATTGGTTAATTTCTTTAAATCAGTTTACTGTTATATTTAAAAAATACACATTATGCATCGCCACTTAGCTAGGGTTAAACTATTTTTAGCACCATAAAGTCTGCCTTTAAATTTTCCCTTAGAACTAGCCAGTTTTTTAGTTTTAGCACTCAAATCTGTTTCTTTGAGTTCAGCACTTGTTCAGAACATCTGGTAAGCTCAAAATAAGCTACAAATTACTACAGCACTCAACTTCTCTCACTTGTCTAGAGGAAAACAGTTTTTAGTACTTTATAAATAAGCACCTATCCAGGCATGTCTAAGAGTCAGCTCCTGGTGTATTTTCCTGTCTACCTGATGAATCTGGGCATCTTGGGGCAATGCAGAAATTGCATCATGTACACAGACAACCCTCTCCTCCTACCACCCAACACTACAATCTGTGAGAGATGCACTTATATAGCCAAAGTCTCTTCACCCAACACTGGACTAGACAGTCAAGAGGAGAAGGTAAGCACTTGCACCACACCACACTCATCACATAGTCTCACTAAATCTACACCACCAAAATCCACACATAGAAACACAAAAACATTCACAGAGGCTCTCAATAATAATCTGCTCAAGCAACAGAGACCTCCAAAGCAGAAACGCATGTAACCTCCACCCCCCCAACACAACCCAAATGACACATAGTGCACAAATTCAGTGTGTCACTCAACCACAGCCCATAAGGCATAACAACACTCTAGTCATAGGTGACTCTATAGACAGGCACACTGATGTTCCATGCACCAGGCTAAACAAGGAGAAAGTTACTGTCAGCTGCCTATCGGGTGCCAGGATCTTCCACCAAAGTTATAGATGAGGGGAAGGTGGTACACACAGCCTACCTAAACCTCGCAAAGGCCTTTGACACCATTCCCCATTCTGGTATTATAGACAAGCTCACCAGCCTGAACATAAACCCCTATGTCACAAGATGGGTTGCCAACTGGCTCATGGACAGAACCCACATGGTGAGAGTTGCGGAAGCTAGGTCTGACTCTAAACCAGTTACAAGTGGCGTTCCCCAGGTCTCAGTCCTAGGAGCCCTCCTGTTTGGCATATACTTCTCAGAGGTACAGGCAAACACAGGAGAACTATGGCTGACCAACTTCGCAGACAACTGCAAACTAGGGGCTATAATTGACTCTCCGGCTGACACAGACATCCTCCAAAAGGATCAGACGGATACCTGGTGTCAAAATCATGGCCTCAAGCTAAATGCCAAAAAGTGAATAGTCATCCTCTTTGGAAAAAACAAAGTACCCACAAACTAACACACAGGTGGTAGTCCCCTAAATATGGAAAAGATAATAAGGGATCTGGGGACCCAAGTAGATAGTAATCTCTCCTTTGATAATCACATTGCCAAAGTAGTTAGAAAATCCTTCTATGTGGCCCACCTAATCACAAAAGGGTTTGCATCCAGATCAAAAGAGGTCATTGTGCTCCTCTACTCATCACTCATCAGACCCATCATAGAGTACAACACCACCATTTGGGATGTACCTTACAGGACACCTGCAACAGCTGGAAAGACCTCAGAAGTACCTCACCAAGAGGATCACTGGCCTCAAACAGATGCCCTATGAAGCTCAACTGAAGAAACTCCAGCTGTACTCGGTTGCATACTGCCTACTCAGAGGTGAGCTCTGCCTGACATACAAGGCCATGTACAACCCAGAATTGATGGGCATGCTCCACCTAAAGAAAACCTTATCCGCTCGAGCCACACACTCTAGGGATCTAAACCTCACCACAACAATAAATAGGACATGCTGGAGGGATAGATTCCTGTCCCAGAGACTTCCCATGCTTTGGAACAAGATTCCAATCATCATTAGGCAGAGCGTCTTGCTAAAACTCTTCAAGACAAACCTTGATGAGTGGATGGGAAACAGAAAGTTTACCCCGGGGATCACTTCAGTGGCTGTGCTGGACAGAGGCACAGGGAACTAATCTATGGGGGTGGCGAAAGCCAACACATTCTGGCTAGGCTTATAAATGCCTTCGGGCAGATAGCCTAGTACCTACCTATGAACCTATGAACTTATGAACATAATGCACGAACTCAGGTCACTCCACAACAAGTACAAATATGACTCTGTCATTGTCCATGTTGGTGTGAATGACCTAAGATGTACCTCCCTGGACTACATGAAAAGAGACATGGAGGAGCTCTCCGATCTTGTAGCCCAGACAGGTATGACCCTAGCCCTGAGTAGCATCCTGCCATCACCCAGAATGATACCACAGTACAAGGACAAAATGATTGACTTCAACAATTGGCTAAGCTTCTGGTGTCATTCTAAGGGGATCCAGTATCTGTCTGTCTAGGATGACATGATCGACAGACCACGAGGCTTTGCCAGAGATGGCCTGCACCTGTCGGCCTTGGGATTCCGGATACTGGCTAAGGCTCTTGCCACCCCTATATTGCCTTTTTTAGGCAAGGTTCAAATGACAAATTCACCACCATAACAGGTACAAGCAAGCAAAATCTGAGGTTAATGCTACCCAGTGCTAGAAGTCTAAACCTCAAAATGCATTCACTCGAGGCACTCCTTAAAATGGAGAACATCGGCATCTGTGCAGTGACAGAGACCTGGTTCAAGGCTCCAGAGAGCACCCCTGCATTACCAGGCTATAATTCATACCACACCTTTCGGCCACCTAACCTGGACTGAAACACTAAAGTTGGAGATGTGTCCATATTCATTAACGATATCCACACCTCCAGGCTAGTTGCTCAGCATAATGCATCCGAGATTATCCAAGTGCAACTAACTCTGGACAAGACCGCAATCCAAATTGTAACTTGCTACAGATTCTCCAGCATGCCCCAGGATTCCCACTCCTCATTTCTTGATACACTGAAAAATATTATGGTATAACCCAACACCCTAATAATGGGCAATTTCAACTACCCCACCATTAACTGGGAGAACTACGCATGTATCAACTCTTTTGCTCAACGTTTTTTGGAATTCATAAATTCCAATGCCTTGGATCAATTTATCCACACCCCCACCAGGGGCAGCAATATCCTAGACCTGGTCATTACCAACATGGGTGACCGGTGTTCCACACCAGAGGTCAGTTCCTCGTTGGTCACATCCTGCCCCCACCCCCCATTAGGGAAACCACTGTAAAAGATTTCTCCAAAGTCAACTTCACGCTTCTTAAGACAGAAGTGGCAAACTTCATGACACCCATGCAGATGGACAATAGACGTACAACTGCTGACTCCTACACAAATGCACTTTATAAGCACTTACACAAGTGTATGGATTGTGCTATCCCAAGCAGAACCAAGATGCTATCCTCCAAAAAAGGAAGACAATTTGGTGGTCCCCTGCCATAAACAAACTCTACAACAGAAGAAAGAAACTGTTGCAAAAAAAAAGTAAAATTCCATGACTGGAAGAACTCCCTGGTCAGCCTCAGTAAGAAGCTGAGATCCCTCATAAAATCCTCCAAAGCTAGTTATGAAAACAAAATTGCCACTGATTCTAAAGACAGCCACAAAGCATTTTATAGCTATGTCAAGAATCTCAGTGGCAACACTCATATCTGCTCTGAGTTACAGCACAATGGCACTAAATATACAGGACCAACTGATATTGCCAACATCCTGGCAGATAGGTTCAGTGCTAACTTTACCCCCCTCACCCCCTAAAGGGCCCATCTTTATACCGTAAGAATGCAAAGTTCCTGTAATCACAGCTGCTCAGGTAAAAAACACACTCTCCAAAGCCAAGAACTCAGCATCCATGGGACCTGACAACATCCCAGGCTGCATTCTACATAAACTACAGAATGAACTGGCACCCCACCTAAGCAACATATTCAGTCATAGCCTCACCTCAGGCTTTGTGCCCACTGAATGGTGCACAGCAACAGTTATCCCACTCCACAAAGGGGGAGCCACCATGGACCCCGGGAACTACCGCCCCAGTAGCCTAACGAGCTTGGTCTGCAAGGCCATGGAACATATCATCATGGAACTTATAAACAAAGACATTGGAAATCTCCAAACTTTGGACCCTACCCAGTTTGGGTTTGTAAAAAGCAGATCATGTCTCCTAAACCTGATTGACTTCTTTGAAGTGGTCACCAAAGCTGTAGATGAGGGTAAGGTGGTTCATACAGCCTATCTAGATCTCGCCAAGGCTTTCGACACCATCCCCTACTCTGGAATTATAGATAAGCTCACTAAACTAGGTATAAATCCCTATGTCACAAGATGGGTTGCCAACTGGCTCACTGCCAGAAACCACACTGTGAAAGTAGCAGACTCCAAATCTGACTTCAGACCAGTGACAAGTGGAGTACCACAGGGGTCAGTCCTAGGTCCTCTTCTGTTTGGTATCTACTTTTCTGAAGTACAGGCTAACACAGAAGGTCTTTGGCTAATGAAGTTCACAGATGACTGCAAACTAGGTGCCATAATTGAAACTCCTAATGATGTGGACATCCTACAAAAGGGCCTCACTGAGACAGATGACTGGTGTCAAAGCCATGGCCTCAAACTCAATGCCAAAAAGTGCATTGTCATCCCCTTTGGTAAAAGCTCTGTACCCATGAGCTATCAAAAACTCTGTACCCATGAACTACCACATAGGTGGTAGTCTACTTAACACTGAAAGTGTGATAAGGGACCTTGGGACACAGGTGGACAGTAGTCTCTCCTTTGAAAATCACATTGCCACAGTAGTCAGGAAATCCTTCTATGTGGCACACCTCATCACAAAAGATTTCTCATCCAGGAAAAAAGAGGTCATTGTTTCCCTCTACTCGTCACTCATTAGACCTATTATAGAGTACAAAGCCCCTTTTGGTATTTACCTCATAAGACATCTACAAGAACTGGAAAGGCAGCAGAAATACCTCAGAAAGAGGACTACCAGCCTCAGACAAATGCCTGTGCAGACCGTTTAAAAAAACTCCAGCTTTACTCCGTTGCATATCACCTACTCAGAGGCAATCTCTACCTAGCATAGAAAGCTATGTCAAACCCAAAGCTATTGGACATGCTCCACTTAAAGAAATCCCAATCCCTCTGAGCTACATGCTCTAGAGACCTAAACCTTGTCACCACAATAAACAGAACATGCTGGAGGGATAGATTCCTGTCCTAGAGACTTCCCATACTCTGGAACAAACTACCTATCTATATCAAACAAAGCTCCTCATTAGCACTTTTCAAGAAAATCCTGATGATTGGATAGGGAATGCTTGACAGGGGCACAGGAAAATAATTTTCTTGGGTGGTGAAAGCCAGGGTACCTTTTTGGCTGGGCTTGTATAGGCCCAGGACCGATAGCCTAGTACTTACCTATGAAACTATGAATACCAGTCCAGTTGCTTATTTATGGTTTCATAAAAATTAATAATCTATTCCTCCCAGCATCTCTGTAAAAAATCTCAGATTTTTCCTATGTGCTCTGTCATCTAATTCTATTATTTTTTGAAACATCTCTTCTTGAGCAGTCTCAGACTTTTCTTCATTTTGACCTCATATTTTTGCAGTTTTATCACACCCTTTAGTGTTTTATTTATTTTAATCAGCTCTGAGTACATTTGGCTTATTTTTCCCCTAGTTTACTAAACCATATCATGCACAAAAGCTGGAGCTTGCACTGCTTTTTGCTGAACAGCTGCAAAATTCTTCCCATTCAGTGTTTTTCCTCACCTTTTGTGATTGATTTTCTTTCAGGTTCTCTGAATTTCTTTTTTCCTAGCATCCGGACAGTGCACTTACTAGCCAGTCACTGAAATTTATCCCAAAATTTGAGTTTGGTTTCATGGTTTAGTACTAGACTCAAACCCTGTACCTTGTGTTTGTAAGGCAAACACCTTAGCCATTAAGCCACCCTCCCAACCTATACTTGCTATACTTTTAATAAATTTGTTTACTGGCTCCCGTCTGAATTTTTGTTTTTACACTGTGAGACTTCTGATATTAAGCTGTTACTTAATGTGCAGTAATCTTGGGAAGTCCCAAATATATATGTTTTATTTATTCTGTTTGATTTGATTATATTAACTGGGTAGGTAGACTGCTTGGCTTACCCATTTCAGTCATGGCCTAAGCTGAAACTCAAACTAAGTAGTACAAATTTATTAAAAGTATAGCAAAATATTTAAATAGTGCATTTACAATGGAAAGAACATGCAGTAGTGAAATACATGATAACACAGATTAGTATTTAGATATTTACCTTAGTAACATTAAAATATATGACTAGTACACAGATGGTAACTCAACATTTGGTAGGGTACTCCTGCACAATATACAGTCTTGTAACAAACTTTTGTTATCAACATGTGTAGTGGTTAAATAAAAGCAAGGGCTATTTTATTATTAACTATTATCTTTAAAAAAATATTACCTGCATGATTTGTTTAGATGATCAAACTTTATTTTCTAAAATAGTGTAATTGGTTTCATTTTGCATACTGACTAGTAAATTATTCCAATTTGCTGGTACTAATTTTCTGAAGCTCCTTTTAGCTATGGTTGATGAGGTGAAGAAGTCTTCTCAGGTTGTAAGTATTAGTGCTGGTTCTAATATTTTATCAGTTCTTTATATATGTGCAGTGTTTGTAATGGAATATTTGATTTGTAATTTGGATTATATGAACTTTGATCAATCAGTGACGTAATTTGGATTATATGAACTTTGATCAATCAGTGACATAACCATTTTGCTTTTCTGCAGTGTCATAATGATATTTATTCTTTGGGGCTAGAGAAGAGAATCTACAAATCTTGTTAATTATATAGTTTGAATTAACGGAGTGTTCTGACTGCAGTACAGTGTAATCAATAGAAGGCCATACTCCAGCTTTGGCACTCAGACATTACTGACCATTGTTTTTCTAGATTTGTGGGTAAGATGGTTAAACGACATGTAATGTGTCTTTAGTTGACTGGTTGCCTTATCTACAATCTGTTCTATGTATTCCTTGAATGATAAGGTTGGGTCAAAAAGGAGATTGGAATAACTGTAGAATTTTCTAGTTGATTTCCTTTTGAATCAAGTATTTTGATATTAGCTGTGGGTTTTAATTTTTCATTGGAAGCAAATATCATATAAACACTTTAGGTGTGTATTTGTTAATCAGTTGTTTTACATCCAAATTGATACGACACTGATGTCGTTTTGTATCCACGATTCTAGGGAGTGGTGGGATTGCATAGACCTTAGCTAAGAATGTCATCAGCATGAAGGTGACTGCCTCAATGGATATTGCACAGATGAAGTCATTTATCAACAGGGAGATATAGGGGCTCAAGTCCCTATGGTAGACATCCTTATTAAAAGGAATTTCTCCACTGACATTAAATTGAATGATTGATTTATAAGATAGTTTTCAAACTGATTGACTTACAGGCTGTCCAAAGTGCACCCTGTAAAATTATTGTAAGAGAAGATGAGGATCAACATAATCAAAATCCTTTTTATTATTTTAGTTATTAAAAACATAGACTGTGATAAAGCTCCATTGTCGGAGGTTGAGTAAAGGTCAGCAGTAGCAGATTTTTTGGAGAAGAGTGTGTAATGCCTTTATCTAAATCCACGCTAATAGTGTGATAATAGTCCATTACTGTTCATTTCTTCCACATTTTAACAGCTGATTATTTTTCAGATATTCTAGTTATAACGCTTATACTGCAATTGGGCAGAACTCCTCTGGGTGTATTGATACTATAGTGGTTAGATGGGGTACATGGTGGCATACTTAAACCAAGTGGCAGTTTTTCTTGTACTGAATGATAGATTAAAGAAATGCTTGAGCCAACAATATGTTGAATGGAAGGGTGGGTGGTGTAAGGATTTGGACTGAATTTATTTAGGAAGTTTTCTAATCATTTTTTGTTATTGTTTTAGAGGGGAATAGTTCTAAAATAAATGTTTGTAAGGTAATCTGTTTGTCATACTGGAAATTTGAAGCATTGGTGGTAGTGGCATTAGGAGCTGGCGTAGCATTTTCTATGCAGTCCTTATAGAAATCAGGGAGTATATATTTTTCTTGAGGCAGACGGATAGTTGACCATGTCCTTCATAACTCTCATTGAGTTTGCTCGCTTCTAAAAGTGGTATATCCCAGACATTTGCTTGGACCTACAAACCCTCAAAGCTGTCCTCCCCGACACTTCTTGATGAAAAAGATGTCTGTCATTTTCTGCTACTTCGCTATATTTATATTAATTGTAACTAAACTGCAGTGGAGTCCCACATTGTTCAGTCTTGGGTCCTCTCCTGTTTGGTATCTACTTCTGTGAAGTCCAGGCCAACACAAATGGACAACAAAGTTCGCAGACGATTGCAAGTTGGGAGCCATAATTAACTCCCCAAGTGATGTTGACATCCTACAGAAAGGCCTCACTGAGACCAACGACTGGTGTCAGAACCATGGCCTTAAGCTCAATGCCAAAAATGTGTCATCATCCCCTTTGTGAAAAACCCGGATCTCATGAATTACCGCATCGATGATAGTTCACTGAACACAGAAGGTGTCATAAGAGATCTGGGAACACAGGTTGACAGCAACCTCTCTTTTGACCACCGCATTGCCACTGTGGTCAGCAAGTCCTTCTATGTAGCACATCTCATTACTAAGGGTTTTGCATCCAGGAAGAAAGAGGTCATTGTAGTCCTCTACTCGTCCCTCATTAGGCCAGTCATTGAGTACAATGCCCCATTTGGTATATACCTCACTAGACACCTGCAACAACTGAAGAGGCTGCAAAAGTACCTCACAAAGAGGATCCTAGGCCTTAAACTTGTCCTATATGGACAGACTCAAAATAATTCCAACTATTCTCTGTCTCATATCACCTACTTAGAGATGATCTCTGCTTGATTTACAAAGCCATATTTGACCCAGCTCTGTGAGAAATGCTACAGCTAAAGAAATCCCAATCCCTCCACACTACATGCACCAGAGACCTCAGCCTCATTACCACAATGAACAGAACAAGCTGGAGGGACAGGTTCATAACCCAGAGACTGCCCATGCTATGGAATAGACTTCCCATACATGTCAGGCGGAGTGCCTCACTGGCCCTCTTCAAAAGAAATCTTGTTGAGTGGATGAGAAATAGAAAATTCACCCCTGGGATCACTCCAGTGGCTCTACTCGACAGAGGCACTGGGAACTAAGGTCTGGTGGCACGATGCCAGGTTAATCCTATGGGCTAGGCTTGTAAAGGCTTCAGGGCTATTAGCCTAGTACACACCTATGAACCTATGAACCTATAAAATAGACCTTTGTGGCACAGTCAACATGCCCACCAAATAAATAAATACATAAATACTTAAGTGGGTAATGGAGTTCAATCTTTCTCACTGGAAAAAAGGAGTGAAGGATGACTATTATTTAGGGTACATAAGCTACCAAACAGAAAAAAGTGAGTTTACCATGAAAAGGATGGGTGGATGGGGGACTGGAGTAGGCATGGCTAACAGTAAAATGAAACACGGTTTAATACTGACAGGTGAGCATTCTTATTCACAGATATGGTGGTTGCCAGGTAGCACTGGTTATTTGAATGAGTGGGAAAAGCTAAGACTGATTATGTCTTTAAAGGACAAGTAACACCAAAACAGAAAGAACACAGTCATTGCTGGTGGTCTAAGGGATATCGCCCAAGCTACTCAAGTTTGATCAGTGGCTTAGGCATTTGACCACAGGTGGGAGGATGGGTGTGCCCATCCTGAGGGGGTGGGGACTGTACTTGTGTGCATCTTGCATAGGAACATAGGAATAATGCTAGACAGGTGATCACAGGGACAATGCAGTTGATGTGGAGATTAGGGATGCGCTTGGGGGTATTGCTTTAGGATGGCAGAGTTGTGGCTGAGTAGCCACAGAGGTGGGTATGATATGCCAGCAGCACCTTTTGCATGTCTTTCCCTAAGATTGGATGGGTGCACACAAGGGGCCGAAATGTAGGAGCACATCAAAACATACCCCTTGGCAGCAGTACATTGCTGTGTCTATATGCATTAATCTCTTCACCAGTCCCAAACATAGGACAGAGAAAGTCCTTGACAGGCTTGTGTGGGGAGAGAAAAAAAATGAAAGCACTTGTTTTTCAACTGATCTTAATATTTTCTGACATATTTATATCTCTGCACCTTTCTGTGGCTATTTTATATATTTTTTTAATTTGTTATACCAAATGTGGGAGCTGCAAAGCTGATATAATCTTGCTTTGCAGTTAAGGTTCTTCTTTCTCTAATATGAATTTATGGAGACACAGAGTGCACTATGGTATGATTTACTGTTGTAATATCTCTTCATTGACTTACAGTGGAGACCCGGAGTGCACTATGGTATGATATACTGTGGTAATATCTCTTCACTGACTTACAGTGGAGACAAAGAGTGCACTATGGTATGATTTACTGTGGTAATATCTCTTCATTGACTTACAGTGAGACACAGAGTACACTATGGTATGATTTACTGTGATAATATCTCTTCATTGCCTTACAGTGAGACACAGAGTGCACTATGGTATGATTTACTGTGGTAATATCTCTTTATTGCCTTACAGTGGAGACAGAGTGCACTATGGTTTGATTTACTGTGGTAATATCTCTTCATTATAGAAATGAAGAATACATTCATAGATTAGTACTAGAGTAACTGCCCTTGTGAGCCATTTACCCTGTTTGTAGGCAAACACCTTAACCATTAGGCCACCCTTACAACTTACAGTGAGACACAGAGTGCACTATGTTATGATTTACCGTGGTAATATCTCTTCATTGACTTACAGTGAGACTCAGAGTGCACTATGGTATGATTTACTGTGGTAATATCTCTTCATTATAGAAATGAGACACAGAATACATTCATATGATTTACTGTGGTAACTGCTCTTGTGAGCCATTGACTTACAGTGAGACACAGAGTGCACTATGGTATGATTTACTGTGGTAATATCTCTTCATTGACTTACAGTGAGACACAGAGTACACTATGGTATGATTTACTGTGGTAATATCTCTTCATTGACTTACAGTGAGACACAGAGTGCACTATGTTATGATTTACTGTGGTAATATCTCTTCATTGACTTACAGTGAGACACAGAGTGCACTACGGTATGATTTACTGTGGTAATATCTCTTCATTGACTTACAGTGAGACACAGAGTGCACTATGGTATGATTTACTGTGGTAATATCTCTTCATTGACTTACAGTGAGACACAGAGTGCACTATGTTATGATTTACTGTGGTAATATCTCTTCATTGACTTCCAGTGAGACACAGAGTACACTATGGTATGATTTACTGTGGTAATATCTCTTCATTGACTTACAGTGTGACATAGAGTGCACTATGGTATGATTTACTGTGGTAATATCTCTTCATTGACTTACAGTGGAGACACAGAGTGCACTATGGTATGATTTACTGTGGTAATATCTCTTCATTGACTTACAGTGTGACATAGAGTGCACTATGGTATGATTTACTGTGGTAATATCTCTTCATTGACTTACAGTGAGACACAGAGTACACTATGGTATGATTTACTGTGGTAATATCTCTTCATTGACTTACAGTGAGACACAGAGTGCACTATGGTATGATTTACTGTGGTAATATCTCTTCATTGACTTACAGTGAGACACAGAGTGCACTATGGTATGATTTACTGTGGTAATATCTCTTCATTGACTTACAGTGAGACACAGAGTGCACTATGGTATGATTTACTGTGGTAATATCTCTTCATTGACTTACAGTGTGACATAGAGTGCACTATGGTATGATATACTGTGGTAATATCTCTTCATTGACTTACAGTGGAGACACAGAGTGCACTATGGTATGATTTACTGTGGTAATATCTCTTCATTGACTTACAGTGTGACATAGAGTGCACTATGGTATGATTTACTGTGGTAATATCTCTTCATTGACTTACAGTGAGACACAGAGTGCACTATGGTATGAATTACTGTGGTAATATCTCTTCATTGACTTACAGTGAGAGTACTTCAATCTACTTCTTTACAATTGTTGCAAATGCACTAGTTTGTCTTTGTGGTGATGCCCTTTCTTTTCTATCATTGTCTTTCTCTTGAATGACATTTTAAAGTACATTTTGTGTTTGAAAGAATAGCTTGTCTAAGGTGTTTGTTCAGACTCCAAGCTTTTACCTAGCTGTTACGTAAAGGTAATAATTTGTGACTAGTAATACACACGAGGACTGACTGCAGTCTGTGCTTAGCATTAATTTTTTATTGACTTTTCCAGCCACAATCAGTGACCTCCTTAAGTATTTGGTTTCTTTAGGTCAGAAATGTCTGAGAAATAACTACTACTTTTTGTCTGTCTATCAGATGCTACAGACAGTGTGACAAATACCAAAAGGAAATAATGTGAGATTTTACAAACAGCCAAACTGCACATGGAGAAACTATTGAGACGGCTTCAGACTGAAATTACATTGCATTGCATTACATTATACTTGACTTGATGGCAAAAGGAAACAAAGTCTATATAATGTGGCCTTTAAATACATTTAACATTCTAGCTCTTCTCTATCTCTGCTGTCCTCCTCATCCTTGCTTTACCTGTTCCCTTCTGAATGTTTCTGTTGACTCCCTCTTTACTGTCCTTTCTGGTATTTTACTCCATGGGACCACAACCCTTTCTGGTAAAGGATGTTTGAAAATCTGGGGAGTAATTATTCCTTACAATCTTGTGCCTGTGCTTCCTCCTCTGCCCCCTGTCCAACACATTCAGGATAAAGACCCCTTCACATCTTCATGATGTGATCTCATGAACTGGTATCATGTACCCCTGTTATGTCTGATCTGTAAAAAGAAGAACTGAAACTCCTCTGGTCACGTGCCATAGTCTGTCTTCTACATTTTAAATCTCAAAATGCATGCGCTTGAAGGACTCCTAAGTATGGAGAACGTTGACATCTGTGCAGTAACTGAAACCTGGTTCAAGGCTCCAGAGAGCACTCCAGCACTACTGGGCTACAACTCATACCACATATTTCAGCCACAGAACACGAACCGAAACACAAAAGGAGGGGGTGTATCCATATTCATTAAGGATACCCACACCTCCAGGTTAGTGGCACAGTATGATACCTCTGAGATCATCCATGTGCAGCTAACACCAGGCAAATCTGCAATGCAAATTGTGGCCTGCTACAGATCACCCTCCATGACCCAGGACCACCACTCCGCCTTTCTGGAGACACTGAAAAACATGAAGGTCCTACCGAACACCCTGATATTGGGTGATTTAAATTACCTTACCATTAGCTGGGAAAACTACTTGAGTACAAACTCCCAGGCTCAGCACTTCCTGGAATTTATCAACTCAAATGTCCTGGATCAGCTGGTAAACTCCCCTACCAGAGGCCGCAACATAATGGACCTGGTCATCACCAACATGGGCAACAGGTGTTCCACACCGGAGGTCTACCCGTCACTGGTTAGATCAGACCATAAACTAATCACTCTGGATGTCCACACCCCACCACCACCCCCAACCAAGGAAACCACAGTGAAAACCTTTTCTAAGGCAAACTTCACCTTACTTAAAGCAGAGGTGGTAAGTTTCACAGCCCCCATGCTAAAGGATAACATTGTCCAAGATGCAGAATCCTTTACAATTGCACTCTATGAGCACCTACAATGATGCATGGATCCCTAACAAAACCAAGACTTACTCCCCTAAGAGAAGGAAACCAGTCTGGTGCAACCCTGCCATAAACAGGTTATACAACAAAAGGAGGAAACTAGTTCAGAATAAAAGCAAATCCCAAGAAGGAAAGACATCCCTGATCAGTATCAGTAAGAAACTATGGTCCCTCATAAAATCATCCAAGGCTAACTTTGAAAGAAAAATAGCCAAGGATTCAAAAGATAACCACAAAGCCTTCTTTAGCTACGTCAATAATCTAAGTGGCAACTCGCAGATATGCTCTCAGCTAGTGTAAAATAGCACAAAATATACTGAACCTACTGATATTGCCAACATCCTGGCAAATAGATTTAGTGCAAACTTCATCTCCCTCTCACCTTCAAAAGGGCCCACAACAATACCGGAAAAGTGTAGTGTCCCGGAAATCACAGAATCACAGGTGAAAACAGCCCTTTCAAAAGCTAAAAACACAGCATCAATGAGGCCAGATGGTGTCCCAGGCTGGGTCTTGCATGAGCTACAGAACTAACTAACACCCCACTTAAACACATTGTTCAACCTCAGCCGTTCCACAGGCTACATGCCCATAGAATGGTGCACAGCAACGGTTATTTTGCTCCACAAAGGAGGGGCTACAACTGGCCCTGGTAACTATCGCCCCATAAGCCTGACTAGCCTGGTCTGCAAGGCTATGGAGCACATTATCATGGAACTCATCAACAAAGACATTGGGAACCTCCAAACACTTGACCCAACCCAGTTCGGCTTTGTTAAGGGCAGATCATGCCTACTACACCTGATTGACTTCTTCGAGACAGTCACCAAGGCCATAGATGAGGGAAAGGTGGTTCACACAGCCTACCTTGATCTCACCAAGGCATTCGACACCATTCCTCACTCGGGTATTATAGAAAAACTCACCAGCCTGAACATAAACCCCTATATCACAAGATGAGTTGCCAACTGGCTTACAGACAGAACTCACACGGTAAGAATAGCAGGCTCCAGGTCCAACTCTAAACCAATCACAAGTGGTGTCCCGCAAGGCTCGGTCCTGGGACCCCTACTGTTTGGCATATACTTCTCAGAAGTACAGGCAAACACAAGAGGACTATGGCTAACCAAGTTCGCTGATGACTGCGAACTGGGAGCCATAATTGACTCTCCGGCTGACACGGACATCCTTCAAAAAGGCCTTACTGAGACAGACACCTGGTGTCAAAGTCATGGCCTCAAGCTAAATGCCAAAAAATGCATAGTCATCCCTTTGGGAAAAACAAAACACCCACAAATTACCACATAGGCGGCAGCCCCTTAATACAGAAGAAGTAATAAGAGATCTGGGGACCCAGGTAGATAGTAATCTCTCCTTTGACAATCATATTGCCAAAGTAGTTAGGAAATCCTTCTATGTGGCCCACCTAATTACTAAAGGGTTTGCATCTAGAAATAAAGAGGTTATAGTGCCCCTCTACGCATCACTCATCAGACCCATCATAGAGTACAATGCCTCATTTGGGATGTACCTCACAAGACACTTCCAACAGCTGGAAAGACCTCAAAAGCACCTCACCAAGAGGATTACTGGCCTCAAACATATGTCCTATGCAGCCCGAATGAAAAAACTCTGGCTGTACTCAGTGGCATATTGCTTACTCAGAGGTGATCTCTGCCTGTCTTACAAAGCCATGTCCAACTCAGAATTAATGGACATGCTCCACCTAAAGAAATCCAAGTCACCACGAGCCATGTGCTCTAGTAAGCTAAATCTCACCACAACAATAAACAGAACATGCTGGAAGGATAGATTCCTGTCACAGAGACTCCCCATGCTTTGGAACAAAATTCCTAACTACATTAGGCAGAGCACCTCACTAACACTCTTGAAGAGAAACCTTGGCAAGTGGATGGGTAACAGAAAATACACCCCTAGGATCACTTCATTGGCTCTGCTTGACAGAGGCTCAGTTAATTAATCAATGGAGTGACAAAAGTCGACACACTCTGGCTAAGGCTTATAAATGCCCTCAGGCAGATAGCCTAGTACCTACCTATGAACCTATGAACATCCATACATCTTTCTGACAACTTATTCTGTGGACTCCTTCCAGTAGCCTGGTGGGCCTTTTCCTTATAGGCTTCCAGAACTGCAAGTGTTAATCAGTGTTTGGCCTGGCCTGATACTTAAGAAGCATTGCCTCTGGTTTCAGACTGAGTCCCCCTGAGGGTGCATTCCAGCATTCTGTTTGTTGCTCCCTCTGCCCTCTCATGCTATTTCATTTGCATGCCACACTTATAAGGTTGTTTCAAAGGGCAAGAAAAACTGTGATGTAGAAAAGAAAAAAAATTGGCATTTGGGTGTAACTACTCTTTAAGGCAGCTTGGGATTCCTAAAGGACTGAGTTGGGAAGGAAGGATTTGCAGCTGATTTGGACTCTCACCACCACCTGGGCAGAATAGACAAAACCAATAGTTTCCTTCTGTAAGACAGGTTGATGTAATGCATGACACTACATATGATGTGTAAAAAAATGCACAATTTTTTTCAGCAGTTTACATATTTGCTACACTAAGCATCAGGGCAAAGAAAAATTGGCATTTTCAGAATCAAGAATAATAAACACTTGAGAATTAAAAAAAGCTAACTATATTTAACTTGGCAAGCTACCCAATCAGTGAATGCAAGAATAGCTAACATAATGCACTTACTGACATTATACTGCTAGAGTGCTGTTTTAGCTTTAAATTTGTTTATCCAGCATCCTCACCAGAAATGCGCAATAGGCAAAACCTCACAATGTTAGTAAATATTCTCATTAGGACAAACAAAGCATTGAGTATTACAATTTACAGCATATTTTAACCCCCCTACAAATGTAAACAGAAGTTACAGAACTGTTCGTGTAACAACTACATCGCTGATAAGGGTATTACAATTACAATATGTGGTATACTTTAAAACCTGAAAGTTTCAGAAACCATTTTCTTTGCTTGTTTCACACATTGGTTAAAGAACAGTGTACAGAAACCTCACTTTAGTGTGCAACATACAGTCACATTTAAGTAGTTATAGAAGACAGAAAGGTGGTCTCAGTCCTGTTTGGGCCTGCAACAATTTAAAATGTATTGTAAACTCAGTAATGTTTTCATCTGTAAAGAAGTGTTCTGTTTGAAAGGAATTTACAGGACATGCAAAATTACTTTCTGCATTCAAACTGATCAGTGCACGAAAGGCCGAGAAACATTTTAATCATAGTTAAAATAGTATGGTCAATTAATACATTTTGCTGAGTACTATATTTAAAGGCAATGATTTAACTGTTAGCCGAATAACATTTTTAAAATTACTCACTGTAATAATTAACTGTGGATGTTCAGAAGTCTTTAGAAGTGAAGTTTTAAAGAAATGATTTTATTAAATGTTGGTCTGAGAAAAGCAGGGTAACAAATCAGTATAATCATATTATTAATAAACACATTACAACATTCCACAGCTACCATGGATCTTAACTAGAATTTCTGGGAAATTTTTGGATGGCATATAAGGGGTTCAGACAATTGGCATCTTTCTATAACATGAATATGACTCTTCAAAATATGTGTGACTGAACCCCAGTGAGGTTGAGAAAGGAAGGGTCAGCAGCACCGAGTGTATGTTGCAGCTGTGAGGTATACAGTGATGAAAATATCCTTATGTACTGAGAATGGGAGTGGATGAAGAGAATGAAGATAACTGGGAAATGTGCATGGTAAGAGAATGGACAGGTACCTGCTGGCTTTTTTGTTTGCTTGGGGTGGGATGGGAGGAAGGGCTGGTTATCTACAAAAAGAGTAGTAGTTAGGGTTAAGTAGGAAATAGCAAAGAAATGGAAAAGTAATGTTATATGAGGAGAGGTACATACTGTGAATGGTAACATTAGGAGCATAGGACAATTAATGAAAGGAAACAAGGCTAAGTGGTTGAAGAGGAAGATGGGGATGCTATGCAGAGGTATTACCACCCTATCTATTTAACAAACACCCCCCACACAGAATCTATCTATTTCACCAGCCATGGCCATTACAGTGAGGCCAGGACTCTAACAGGTTTCTCTTTTTCTTTATCCTTACCCCTCTAACTTTATCATATTTCCTTACATCCTATGAATATCTAACCCTCTCTATATTACATCTCCCCCTAAAACAAGCTACCCTATGTACTAGTCTAGCACCACCATTACACTGTAATATTACATCCTCTTCATCCTACCTTCCACCACAGTTTCATAGACAACACCATATTAAGTATCACCAGACCAGAAAATCTATCCCCTTTTTATGCAAGCTCTTGAAACACTTTCATACTCCTCTAGAGCATCTACTACTTCATGGTGACATTCAGCCAAACCCAGGTCCAAATACCTCCACCTCAGATCCCAATTCATCCTACCCCAACACCTCCGACACTCTCACTAATTCCCATAACTCTCTATTCATAGGCCACCTCAATGTACGCAGCCTAAACAATAAAATTACTCAACTACATGCCCTCCTAGACTTACACTCCTTTGACATCCTATGTCTAACTGAAACATGGCTCAAACCTGCTACTAAGGATAATGATATAATCCCACCAGGTTACAACATCCTACTCTTAGACCAACTTAATAAAAAAGGTGGTGGGGTTGCTATACTGTATAAATCTAAACTACAGGTATTATCAATAGATGTAAAACCTCCCCTACCCAGTAATCCTGAAATGTTAATCTCTAAGCTCCTGATTAATACCAATAAATCATTAAACATAATTTGCACCTATATCCCCCCAGGTAATAACATTAATACTCTTGAGAATGTCCTTAGTTGGCTATCAGCTTCCTTCCCACAAGAAACTATACTCCTTGGAGACTTCAATATAGACTGGAACTGTTGTACCTCTGGCAATCCAACTACACACATTAACCTTTATGGCTTTAATCAAATTATCACCTCCCCTACCAGAACTCATAAACCCAGCAATAAGCAAGCCACCTTAGACTGGATACTGGTAAACAACAACCCCCTCTCTTATAAAACAGGTATACTCCCAGATGATATTAGTGATCACTCCTTTACCTACCTAATCAGGAAAAAAAAACATTATATCCAACCAAGCAACCTTCGGAACTACCTACAACAAAAAAACTTCAAACCTGCTAGTTTCCAAGCTGAACTTAAAGCATGCAATTGGTCACCCCTAAAATACCTACCTCTTGACGAAGCTGTCTCTTATTTTAATTCAAACTTCCTTCAAATCTTAGTACACCATGCCCCCTCTCGTACAGTTAGAACTAGGAACAAACCAGCACCTTGGCTAACAAAAGAAACTAGACAAAAAATGATACAGAGAAATAGAATTTGGTCCAAATGGAGATATACCAAAAACCCAACTGATCAGGAAACCTTTAGACAGCTCAGAAATACTACAAAGAAATCAATACTCCAAGATAACAAAAACTACTACCAGAAATTCCAGCAAGCCCAGCATTAAAACCCTCAAAAATTCTGGATAGGTATAAACAGCCTACTCCACCCAGGACACTCCAAAACTCCTTCCAATCTAACTCTAAATACTCCTAGTCAAATAGCCAATACTTTTAACAAATTTTTCTTTGAAACAGCTCAGACCTTAGCAAATACCCTATCTTCCACTAGCATCCCTAAGACATGCTCTCTAACCAACCTACCTCCAGCCTTAAAACTGCAGCCTGTTCCAACAACTCTCATCCATGCACTACTTCACAAACTAAAACCTTGCACTCCTTCTGCTGACCTCCTCCCAGCTGAATTTCTACAAATGGCAGCTGGTGTACTTGCTTACCCTATCTCCATCTTAATAAATAGAACAATTACAGAAGGTTCTATTCCATCACTCTGGAAAGTCTCACATATTATCCCATTACACAAAGGAGGCAACTCAACTGAACTCTCCAATTTTCGTCCCATAGCACTATTATCTATATTAGCTAAAATCATGGAAAGATGCATTCATCGGCAACTCCTTGAAAATCTCCTACTAAATAATCTCTTAGCTGATTGCCAACATGGCTTTAGACCATTTCATAGTACCACTACCGCACTACTATCCTTTATAGACAGTATTAATAAGAATCGCAATAACAACTTGCTCTCCTCAGCTCTATTTTTAGACTTCTCCAAAGCCTTCGATATGGTGAATCATATCCTAATGTTAGACACCCTTAAATTACTTTTAGGAGACACTTTAACCATCAAATGGTTTAAGTCATATCTAGAAAACAGACAACAAGCAGTACTCTGGAACAATAACTTATCAACTCACCTCCCTATCTCCCTAGGAGTCCCACAAGGTTCTATTCTTGGACCCCTCCTTTTTTCTATATTTATCAATAATCTGAATTCATCTCTCCCTCAAACCACCTGTATACAATACGCCAACGACTCTACATTAATCTGTACTGCAGCCTCTCAGGCTGAACTACAGTCTAGCACGCAAAAAGTATTCAGCTTAGCAGAAGACTGGCTCTCCGAATGCTGTCTCCTCCTAAACCCTAAGAAAACCAAACTCCTACTTTTCAACCCTACTCAAAAGTCTCCCCCTATCTACTTCTCAGTAACATCAAATAATGGCACTGTAATAGTACCTGATACCACAACCAAGCTTTTAGGTGTAACAATTGATAATAATTTTAGTTTTGACCCACACATAAACTTAACTATCAAATCACTTAATAGAAAACTTGGTTCACTTTATAGACTAAAAACCTTCCTTACTCCCTCTGCCAGGACTACTATTGCCCAAACTCACCTAATTTCCTCTCTTCTATATGCCTCACCTATCTACATTAACCTATCCAAAAATAACCTAAACAAACTGGCCACCTCCTATAATAACATTGCCAGATTTGCAACTGGTTCCCCATTCCATACTCACCATTGCCAAAATCTGAAAAAATTAGGATGGCTGGAACTGCAAAACCAAATTCTTCTCCAACAACTAACTATTACCCACAAGATCCTGTATCATCCTACAAATACACCCATACTCTCTACCCTTATTAGCCCTTATAAAAACCTAACAACCCTACGCTCAGCTAATAAGTCACTACTAGCCACCCTTAAATCTAACAACAAATCTGGAAACTGTCTTTTCAATAATAGCATTGGAAATTCTGGGAACAAGCTTCCTACCAAACTAACATCCCTGGAATCCACACCACTTTTCAAAAAGCAACTAAAAATCCACCTATAATTACAATGGCTTTGCCCCTGTACTAATCCTGTCTACATTTTTTTTTCTCTCTTTTTTCTCCTCCTCATTCCACCATTTTCACATGCACAATTGCATGCATCCCTGGAAGAAGATAAAAAAAAAAATGTCACCCTCTCTTTATCTTTTTATATTAAATTGTATTTTAACTTTCTAATATTGCCTTTACACATGTAAATCATGTTATAAACGTCATTTTATATTCTCTTATGCAATGAATATTTCATTTTTTTACTAGTCACTATATCAAATTTAATTTTTAAAATATGTTATTCCTTTGTAGTATGTTTTGGTTGCAATTTTAGGATAATGTTGTAGTGGAGCTTTTCTCCCCGGACTTCTACTGAAAATGGACATATATCCAGTTAGACTAGCCCGGTCAACAAATGTAAAATAAAAAAAAATAAAAATAAATTAATATGCTAGCAAATGCAGGTACAGTACATGAGCAAGGTAGATGAATATTGGATATGTCAAAGGATGGGGTAAGTTGAATCTTGAGTAGTGCAGCCTGAGTATACAGGTGAGATTAAGCTGAGGCTAGGGTAGGTCAGATGAGAGAGAGTTAGTTAACATGGGGGAAAGATTAGAGATGAGGTGTCAGGAGAAACTGAAGAGCAATAAAAGAAGTAAATTAGATGTTTTGTCAGCACTGAGTTATATACTATAAATAAGTCTAAGTATGAAGCTTATATAATGGGCTGAAATGTAAGTACTACTAGCAATTTGTGATGTGTGAATATACACACACACACATGTTCATGTGTATGTACATGTATGTACACACACACACACACACACACACACACACACACACACACACACACACACACACACACACACACACACACACACACACACACACGCACACACGCACACACAAATGCACATACGCACACAAGCACTCACACACATGCCCCCCCACACATGCATAGATAGATTTTATTTTGTTTTCAGTAAGTCAGAAGACACACTGCGTGCATGTATTAACAATACAAACAATGTATATGTCAGCTGTTCAGCATCATGTGACATGGTGTAACTTGTGTTTGCATCACCAGTACCACTTTCATCTACTGTGATTCCTCGTTTACACGATCTACTGCTCTTATTACAGGCAAACCTTCATCATCTCTGTTTTAACTTGCTGTGCTTCATTTCTGGCCATCTCAGATCACATGGAGCCTACTACTACTACCTTCTCCATCTCCATGGATGAACCACGCATGGGAGCTCACAGCAAGGGAAATACCCAGTGCCCTTTGCCAAATTTTCCATAGATTCTACAGACAACTTGATTTTCACCCGAAAAGAGTATACATGTTCACTTTAACAACTCCAATCAATAGAATACAAAAATAACTATTGTGAGAGTTTTTAGATTTATTTCATATGTAAATGCTGTTGAGACATCTTTGCTTACCTTAATGTTCCACTGTATGCAGAAGAGAGAAACAGTCCTGGCAGTCCAGGATAATTTCTGAAAATGTCCAAAACAAGGAATGGCATATACTGTGCAAAATGGAAACAAATAATTATGCGTTATATAGGATTATGGTTATCGTAATAATTTGTCTACTTAAAATACAGTTACACAAACAATACATTAGACCTCAAGACTGTCCCTATTTTGGAGGAATGTTCCTATTTTCGAACCTGATTTATCCCTGCACATGATATGCATATTTTTGAAGGCAGGTCCCTATTTTCAGCCTTGATTTACCACTTCACACAATTTTCTGAATCCCCTCATCACATATGACTTTTGAAGCTGTCTAGTACACAGTAAAACTACATAACAAGACCAACATACTCGTGGCACCAATAAGTTAAAGAAGGAGGACACGCATCCTCTATTTCTCTCTTTCAGAAGCAAAGATAAATTACCTTGTGAGGTAGAGTTTTGCTACACAGTTCATTTAAGTCTATAACTTTTACACTGTCTCTTTTATAATGCACCTGTATTTTTCTATACTTTTTGTCACTCGGTTTTTAAACGTGCTTCTGAGCAGTATCCCACATTCCTACTGGAAGTGAGAAGAGTTATGTAATCTTTGTTATTCAAATTTCATGCTAATTAGGTGTCCAGATTTTTGGCTGGATGTACCTACTTTCGAAGGGCCTTTGTTCCTATTTTTAATGTCTGCAGGTTGAAAGGCATGCATTACAAGAGCAGTACTGACTGAATTAAGTGCCTGTCCAGTTAGAACTGAGTATGCACATATACTATAGAAATAATTCCTGCTCACAATTAGGCAAGGAAACAAAAGCACTTTCATAAAGCATGAGTAACAACCCAAACATCAGTAACTTTGTTCATGCACACAACAAAACACCACATACATAGGTGCAGCTGCAGACAAATGAAGGAGGGTCAGCACAGCAAGGTGAAAATCCAGTTCTTTTATAAGGGGGGATGGGGGTGATAGGAAAGTCAAAAAGAAAGAGTAGCAGTAAGAGATAAACACTCAAAGGTAGCTATAAGGAATGGTTGGTAGGGGAGGAACGGCCATTTTGTCGGGGCAAATGCTGCCATTTTTTAAATAAGAAGAGGAAGGGAAGCTGGAGAATGTAGTGTGATAAATGCTTGTGGCAGGGACAGAGGAAAAACAGAAGATTGCAGGGGCACACACATAAAATGCAGAGAAAGAATGACATGGATGTCACATGAAAGGTGGGAAAAACAGTGGATGGACACAGACTGACAGAGGGTAGACACAGTGATGGGGAAGACTGAACAACAAACAAGGTGTGTGGAGTGACACACAAGACATAGGAACACATGGGTATGGGATATGGAAAATACCACACAGCCCCAGAAGCCAACTCACACAGACCTCATTTACCTTCATGGCTGATGTCATGTACAGGTCATGCCTGTGGTGGTCTGATGGCTGGGTCTATCTGGCTGCATGACTCAACCGGGCATATCAAGAGACATTCCATAGTTGTGAAGTGGGTATCCAGCTGTTGGGGTATCCCAGACCTCACCAGCCTATATGAATGTTGTTGAGAGACCACTGGGGTCCCTTCAGAGCTACTTTCAGAAGACATGCTTCCACTTCAGTCCTGAATAGTGGCCACCAAGGCCAACAGCGAGGCCTTCAAATTGCCTTCAGCAGGATGGCTTCAGTTCCTCTGCTGAGAGGAAGGCCTGGTGATCACTGGCGATTCAGCACTTGAGGCATTGACTGATGCAGGCTGAGGTGACCACCATCAGTCTTCTGCCACAACTACACTATACATACTGTTAAAGCAGTAGTACATATGACATATACATCCCATGGCCAGAAGAGATGTTCTTGCCTTCTATATCAGCCACAGTAAGACAAAGTAGGAAGAACTTAGTATAGTGACTGACCTGTGATAAGAAAAGAGAAAAATACTTACAGTAAAACTCTGTCTGTCTGTCTCTAATATCTGCTTCCATTACTTAAACAGGTAGCAATGACACTTATACAAGTTGCTGTAATAGTGAAAACAACACACTGTGAACAAGCACCAACACTTCACTCAGCTCGATGAAGAAATAAATATAAAAAGCCGTTCTTATTCACTTTAATACCAAAACAAAATAAAATTAAGCGCTTTTCGTTTGGGAAATATCCAAACCTCTTCAGATGTAGAGCAAGAACGAGAGGTTCTGTACTGCAGGCTTACATCACAACTAACTTCATAGATGACATACAAGAGTAAATTGTGCCCATGCCAAGGATAGGTAGGAACAAGCAGGTTAGTGCATCCTAGCATTGATAGCATGGCGCATTAAGATAGCTAGTCAGTGACAATTCCCTCAAAAACATAATTACTATGCAGTGAGGGCTGAATTAGTGTATAGCATCTGAATGCCATATTGTGGGAGACCACTCTAATAAGAGCAACTGTGAAGTACACAGGATTTTGAAACAGGCATACCAAAGAGGACAAGACATAATGAACACCCAGCATGGATGGTAGCAACAGCAATATAGAGGAACTGGTGTATGCATGCATGGAAAGACATTACAATGGCATGACATTGTTATGGCCAGCTGTGGTTTGGGTGGCATACCAAGGCAATATATACATATGGAAGGACATACCACATGAGTCATGATAGCTCTGTACATAAGGTGAAACATAGCAATACACATTAAAGAGGGGACAGGGTTTCAGTACTTTGATGTAAGAAGGGGTGTCACGATAACATTGCCATGACTAAAGTTTGTGTAGGAAAGGGGGAAGTATCACAGCACAACAGGGACAGATAAATGGGCACATATAGGGTTAGACTAGCATACAGCTATATAGGATATCCACACAGCCTTACACATCTTATCACTCTCCAAAGATACAGGCAATGATTGGAAAAGTTCACAACCTTAGAGACTGAAGTTTTACTGTAGGCCCTTTAGTGTAGACATCCTTATCAAAGGTAACAGAAGTGAGCCTTTTTTGGGAGTAGGTTTGGCAGGTAGGGCTATGGAATATCAATGCTGTAATATAGGAGACAGTGTCAGGCATGGTGAAGAGTCATCAATAACATAGTGCATGCCAAGAACAAGGTATGGGACACTGCCAAGGATGTGGCCATTACAGGAGGTGGACTACCAACAGATAACCAGCTCACACAAGTGGAAGAATATCTGATGCCCCTATTTAGGGATAAACTGTGAGCCATCATACCCACATGTGACCTGAATTAGGGATCTGGGCTAGTTATGATTTTATCACGTCTATAGATCATGCTCCCCATCCATGTGAAGCAGAGATCTTCCCTAACCCAATTCAAGTGCAACTTGGACAATTGGATGGGAAACTGGAAATTCATCCCTGGTTTGGCACCTATGTATCTAATGGACAGAGGTAACCTCTAAATGGTTCATCTCTCAGGCCCATGCTTACACTTATCAAGGGTATCAGAACTTGTCTGAGATTTGGGGTGCATGGCTAGGCTTAAAAAGGCCCATGTTGTTGTTAGCCTAGTAAACACCTATGAACCTATGGACAAGGTTAGTATTAGCTGCAACATTCTCATACTGTTCAGTGCACTATATGGGAAGCAGGACCTTTTAGCAAGATACTTCTGCATATCTCTCCTCTCAGGAGCTGTGGTCAGTAATTGCAAAAAGCTGCCCAACAAGGTATGGAAGTACCCATATGGTATGCACAGATTTTATCTCACAGTGTGCCTGCCTGAGGAGGGATAAGCCAAATATCAGTGCTGTCTCAGATATCTTCATAGGTTCACAGGTACTTGCTATGCTGTTGAACCATGAGGATATTAGAAAGTCTGGCCATGAATTCCCATGGTGATTGTTAGATCTTATATTTTGCAATATTAATTTCCAAAGATGGGCAACACAAAAAATATATATTAGGTAGTTATATATTTCCCACAATCCATGAGGGCCATTGGTGCTAAATCAGTGATGAATTTGCAGTTACCCATCAATTTATCCAAGTTGTGTTTTAATAGATTAAGAGAAGAACTCTTCCTTACGTGGAGAGGAAGATGGTTCCATAGAAGTGCCATTTTGTCTAATACATATCTATTACTCCATCATGTTTTATTAATCTTGCACAGGTGGTTTAGCGGATGTTTCTGATACCATTGTACTTCCAAATGTGTGATAGATCTGACAGAACAGAGTCTGTTGAAGCTCTATACACAAAGCAGAGGTCACCACTCAATAGCCTGTATGATACTGAGAAGAGAGACAAGGCTTTGAGATGGTCTGCTTAGTTTTTATGACTTGTGCTCTTGATTATTTTAGTGAGAAGGTGATGTAGTTATTCTAGCTATGACAAGTGTTTGGATGGGCATATACTGAAAGTGGCATTATATTCAATGACTGGCCTAATGATTGCTTTATGCAGAGAAACTATTATGTCCATGAATCTGGATACCATACTGTTAGATATAAACTGCACAATCAAAAAGGGATTCCTTACAGTAGTGGATAGATAGTGAACAAAGGAAGTTCACTGTCAACACAAGTACTGAGGTCTCTAGCTAAAGGATCAATTTTTGGGGTGGGGTGTGTAGTCACTATGACATCTACAAAAGGAGTTATGTTTGCTTAAGTGAGCCACCCCTTCATGGTATATGCACCCGCCTCATTGCTCTATGCTGTTCTTGCTCTGATAGTTCTACTCTGTCTCTGCCATGGGCCCCATTGAGTCCCAAGGCTAAAACCACATGTTGCCAATGTCTGTACTATGGCAACTTCACCTAATCACTAACGGATGTGATCCATGTCTGCCCATAATCTGCTACCATATTGATTGGCTTCCAAATCCACTTCTCACAATCCTGGACTATATGGCAGTGTTCATGTCACCTCTTAATGCATCCCCTCATTTATGTAAATGATGATGAATGTGCCCCATCCACCCCAACCTGTGTAGGAAAGGTAATGTCTGTAGCACAGTGTGGCCAGTCCATGAAATGTATTGCATAACTTAAATTTCATAATGCATGGAGCATTTCATTCTACGTTCTCTGTATCATGTTGTAAAGTTGTAGACCAAATGCTATGTCTTTGCCAGTGCTGCTTTGGATTGTAGCCACTGCTACCTCCTATGGGGTCCTGTACACCCTGTTCCTCCTCAGATTGCCGGCTGTGCTCTTCCTCTGCTCCTTCAACAGGTATAATAAGCCCTGCTGGGATGGTTCCACACTGCTAAAGCTCTTTCTGCAGATATTATTCAACAAGTTGCAAACTAAATAACTACAGCTGTCTGGCTGCAGGTCTTAGGTAAATACTGTGGTGTCCCACTGGCAGTATCAGAGCAAGAGGAACATCCCTTTGGCTGACTGAAAGTACATTTTACCATTTTCTGTATCTCTGGTTGTACAGTTTTGTATGCCCTTTGTGCCAGGATCTGGGGGTCATCATCCACAATTCCAATCCGTATCTGGCATTCCCTACAACACACAAAGGTGACACCATCATATGTGGTCTGATACCTGACTGCATGTTACTGTGTATTCTTGGGCTTTATACCCACCTACACGTGCAGCTAACAAGCAGATGATCCTGAAAAATCATTATGTACTAAACACCAGCACACACTGAAAATGTGTCAGATATAAGAATCATGGGAACTGCCTGGTTGGTGCACAGAAGCATTATAGCTAGCAGCCAGGGCACTGCAAGCTACCTGCCAGTTAATGGAGTAGAATCCCTTCTGACTGGTGTATTCAATTCCTTATCGAGTAGGTGGAGACTTGATGGCAATGTATGTGCAAACAATAGCTCTCAGGAGCTGAGGGAAATAGCCAATGTAGTAAAATATTCACTAAGTGATGCTTTTTTCCTCTGTAGTCTTTGGAATCCTTATGTCTCCTCTACATACTGCAGCATAAAGTTGAGGAGTTGGTGGAGAATATGCAAGGCTAACACCTTCAACATTCCTACTGTTTTGCTTATAGGTCACTGAAAGATTCCTGTAGCTATGATGCTTAAAGCTACACATATCTTAGTGTCCACTGGGATGGACTGTCCATGCATCTTTCTCTTAATTCCACATATGCGTGATGCAATCTGTCATGCTCCTGTGGAGTATCCCTGCCAAGATGGAAATTATTCACTATCTGCTGGGCAGGCAAGTGATGATAGGTTAGGAACAGCCAGGACTGTTTGCGTTGGTGCAGAGGGTAGCAGTTGGCTCACTATGTCGTGGGCACTGACTCCAAGACCAGTCACTGCTCTGCTATAGCTGCTGCTATCACAAACATTGTATGCATCCAGTACAGCAACAATTCCTTGCATTCAGAAAAGGTTAATGGAGCAGCACAGAGCACCTGCTTTGTACATTTCTGAAATGTAATGCCATCTTTGTTTGTGTCTTTTACATTTTCACTGCCCCTCAATTGCAAATTGAACCTAAATTCCATATCATTATTCTGCAAACGGCACTGTCTTCCCTAATGAGGTCAAGCTAATTGTGTCTCTGAATCTTTTGCTCCTTGTGCGTCACTGTATCATGCTCTGTTTTGTGCAGCATATTGCACTGTCTACGAATACTGGCCAAAGTCTTGGTAACAGCATGAAACTACATTACTTTGGGGGAGTCTAACTTATTGTACAATAAAATAAATGATGATTATGAAAAGTATCATCACTTAAGTAAGAAAATAGGAAGTGACAAATAATTGCTTTCCGTGACAGAGTGACAGAGTCCCCTACCTTCTGATTAGACTTTTAAAATGAAAGCATATATTTACGCATTGTTACATACTTTATATTTAAAAGGTAATGTCTACAAACATACTTTATATTTAAAAGGTAATGTCTATAAACATGACAAAACTATGTGCAGTTTTTTCAAAGCTGCTTATTAATCCATATCTGTTATTCCATAAACTTAAAATACATCAGTCTTCTGAGATGTTGTTGGCAGACCCATTTTAAAAAGAGCAGTGATTTCTGCAAAGAAAAAGTACCAAGTCTATTTGTGCTGAAAAGTTTTGGTTGTGTTGACACACTGGAGCTACTACCAAGCTCCACCCCTGCATGCTTCAGTATTGCCTGGGCCACAACTTCTGTGGTCACTGCCCTGTTCATGTTTAACCTCATCACCAGTGTGCACACACCTCTGTTCCCACCCTCAGGAAGCCATTCAAGTAAAACCATGTTTGAAAAAATGGCTGCTGACGTGAACAGTGATGCTATCTACAGCATGGACTGACAGAACCCCTTTGTTTTAAAGATCAGCTCCACTTTATTTTAATGTTTTCAAAAAACATAGATCCTGCACTCTTAATTTTTTACTTTATCTACCATGTAACAAATAGAGGGAGTTACCACCATTAATTGATCTGACTGTCAATAACAAACAAAGCATAAGTACCTGATCTGGGGCAGAGACGTATCCAGCTCGAACAGGATCACACTTCCCATGGATCGCAAACAAAACAATTCCACAGGTCACTGCACTAAGCACAATGATGTAGAGACCAATTTGGTTGATTAGAAGAGCACTGTAAAAACAAAAGAAGCCCACAAAATGCAAACGTTATGGCCAGATTCAAAAACAAGTACTGACATTTGTCTTGAAAGCCTACCTGAACAGTGAAAACAATGTTCTGATTTACAAAGAAGCGGCTATGTCAATAGCCTGGCACTCTTCTTGTTACCTTAGGTGACCTCACTTACCCGTGAACAGACATTATACTCACATACTTCAATTTATTTTTTTCCAGTAGCTTCTTTTCTGGCTGGTTGCATCACCTGTTTTCTTTACAATAACTGACTTTAAAATTACTTTTATAACTGCTTTTATTTTAGTATAGCCAATTATTAAAGTAAAAAAGGCACATTTATAGTGAGTGAGAGTGTGTGTGAGTGTGTGTGTGTGTGTGTGTGTGTGTGTGTGTGTGTGTGTGTGTGTGTGTGTGTGTGTGTATATGTGTATGTGTCTGTGTGTGTATGTATGCATGTATATACCTTTTTTTGTTAGGCTATGTATACAGGTAGGGTTATTTCTTGTATTGTGCACACTGATGATACCGCCTGGACTTTTGCTCTTTTTCTGGACTTCCTTCCCATATGCAGGAGTTTGCCTGAACAGGTTGATCACATATGGATTCCTTAACTTCTCTGTGAAGGTAGCGATGGGGGAGGTGGGTTGGGGCAAAGCATCATTCATTAAGCTCTCATTGTTCCAGACGTCAATATGACTCTTCATTTTGTCCTTCAGTATCCTTCCTGTTTCCTGACAGAAGATGCATGTCATCACTGCCTTAAGCTGCTGATGTTCTCTGTAGAATAATCATACTGCCTGAAGCCTCCCAAAGAGTGCCACCTAGGTGATAAAACCCATCTAAATTCAGCGTACATGCAGCCAGGACTAAGATCCCAGCATGCCTCTGTACTGTTTCCCTCAGTGGATTTGTACCATGCTGTGCTGCTCTCTGCTGGGATAAATCAACAAAAGCTCTGACAAGACAGTTCAGGAGTCAGGACTGTTAAACCCTAAAACATTATACTTAACTGAAGTAATGTAATAATCATTTTGCTTTATGAGGCCATCTGGCAAATTATCACAGATGATTAATGGTTAGGGCTACTAATAATCTTCAACACGGGATCTGATCCCTTCAATTGCCATTTGCCTACTACATAACTCTCAGAAAGGCACTTAACAAGATCATATTCATGAATCACTCCTTGAAAGAGGCACTCATGTTTGTGGGTTACGCCTTTCAACGCAATAATAAAAAAATCTCTTAAAATGATAAATAAGCAATACAGATTCTAGGAGTTGTATAGCTTGATATACAATTACTATATTTCAGTTTTATTGTAAGACACCTACAATTAGGCAAATGTCCAGTTAAAAAATTTCATCAAACCGGACTCATAAATCCAGCTCGAAGAGGAGCGCACGATACACTACTAGCTACTACACAACAATGAAATCTTATAGCAAGATTTAAAAAACAAATTGTGCATGCTTTTTGGGCACTTGCAGTTACCCAACATTGTTTTGCTTTTTACTTGATTCTGTCGCAGACCACATTGAAAAATAAAACTACCTCTTTGCCATGTTCTACCTACAATGGGGAACTCCTTAGTCTGAAAGCAGCTAAAATATAATGCCTGGTCCAGTTTTGATTTCGAGGGCCTTATAACACAGTACATACTACCTAAAGCCTTAGGTCTGAATTCTACCAACCTGATCACTTATACTTTAATGCTGACAAAAGTAATCCATACTTATGCTGCAAAGTCACAGCTGGAAATACACAACAGATTCACCATTGCTTCTGGTGTTTAACAGGTTTTATTTTTTTTCTGTTTCTTTCAATAGTTACAGCAGTAAAAAGGCTTTATTATCTTCTGCTAGGTTGCTAAAGCCCACCAACTGCAAAGTCTCCTCCCAAATAACACATGTCCCTCTTCTTAAAATAAGGCTGTAGGGCCATCAGTGTAATAAAGATTTTGCTTGGATTCAACATTTTATAGGCACCGTTTGCATCCTGTTTATTGACTGTAATGTATAGATTATCATGTCAGCCTGAAACCTTGTTTTATAAAACAGCTCAGTGAAATTTCACTCCTGCTTCTTAATTTATTTTTTTCCACCTCTCTATGTTAGAAAACTAAAATGTACATTTAATCAGTTCTCATAATACCCATGTGAAATATTTTGGATTGAAAGAGTTAAAATCCCAGTATCCTTACTTTTCCACAACTATTTGCACTGCCTTGCTAAATACTCTGAAAAATACTGTTTTGCTGCTTTAATAATTTACTACAAAAATGAAATGGCTAGTTGTTGTGTTACTAACTTTATAAAGATGTTGACATACTAATCAGTGTAATTTTTAGAAGCTGTTCATTCTTGTTTTTGGAGAATTTTTTTTTATCTCCAGCATTCTCCCAGCTTTCTATCATTTGCTCAGTGCTGTTTCTCTGTTCCTAACTTAGTGCTCTCAAAACTAACCTCCCCCGGTTTGGGACCACCTCAGCCTTTGGCTTGGCAAATTGTGGAGGAGAAGTGGAAATATGAAGTGGAGCTTCCACCTAGCAATGTCAAATATGCTGTCCAACACACCAGACATTTTTCCAGGCATTAACCCACCAGACATTGTGACATTGTACCATGAGGCTGGGTGGGCAATGAGGCATGGCCTGTAAGGTTGTCAGCTTTGGGCCCAAGGACAGCATCATCTTCTTTTTCATCCTGCATTTCCAACCCAGTGATTGTTTCAATTCTTGGTTTTCACCAGAGTTTAATGGATAATCCATCTTTATCAGCAACATTTTTCCCTCTTTGCCTCTAAGAATAGGCACACTCATCCTCTGTCTGCTGTCCATGCACACTCATCCTCAATGCTACTCTGTCTTCTGTCCATGTAGCTAATCCAACCCAGCTTGCCTGCACTGTAGTCATCCCCTTATACCACCAGAGTGGCTGTTTTTAGAGAATCATGAGCGTTTGAAGAAACTAAGTTATTGTTCATCTTCTCTGGGTCTGTACCAGATAAAGAATATATTTATTCACATTTAGTTTTACAAATACACAGCTAACTACATAACATGCTGTTTAGATTACTTAACAAATTGGTGTCCCTAGAATGAAGTAGTTGGTGCCACTTAAACTTCAATACCAGAGGCAGTGACAGTATTTCCAATGTAAAAAACAAAATATATTGTACATGTGCACTGTTTCTGGTAGTTTCTTCAAGATTATTAAACTGTCAAGTAATGTTTTGTCCCATGAAATGGTATTATCAAGTAAAGGGTTCATAGGTTCATAGGTGTGTACTAGGTTAATGGCCCTGGAACCTTTACAAGCCTAGCCCATAGGATTACCCTGGCAACGTGCCACCCGACCTTAGTTCCCAGTGCCTCTGTCAAGCAGAGCCACTGGAGTGATCCCCGGGGTGAATTTTTTATTTCCCATTCACTCATCAAGATGAGGCGCTCCACTTGACATGTATGGGAAGTCTATTCCATAGCATGGGCAATCTCTGGGTTATGAACCTGTCCCTCCAGCTTGTTCTATTGATTGTGGTAATGAGGTTGAGGTCTCTGAAGCATGTAGTGCGGAGGGATTGGGATTTCTTTAGATGTAGCATTTCTAACAGAGCTGGGTCAGACATAGAGGCGATATGAGACAGAGAATAGTTGGAGTTTTTTGAGTCTGTCTATATAAGACAAGTGTTTAAGGCCTAAGATCCTCTTTATGAGATATTTTTGTGGCCTCTCTAGTTGCTGTAGGTATCTAGTGAGGTACATGCCAAATGGAGCATTGTGCTCGATGATTGGCCTAATGAGGGAAGAGTAGAGGGAGACAATGACCTCTTTCCTCCTGAATGCAAAACCCTTAATAATGAGATGTGCCACATAGAAGGACTTTCTGACCACAGTAGCAATGTGGTGGTCAAAAGAGAGGTTGCTGTTAACCTATATTCCCAGATCTCTTGTAACACCTACTGTATTCAGTGGACTACCATCGATGTGGTAATTCATGGGAACTGGGTTTTTCCCAAAGGGGATGAATACACATTTTTTGGCCTTGAGCTTAAGGCCATGGTTCTGACACCAGTCATTGGTCTCAGTGAGGCCTTTCTGTAGGATGTCACCATCACTTGGAGAGTTAATTATGGCTCCCAACTTGCAGTCGTCTGCAAACTTTGTCAGCCAGAGTCCCTTTTTGTTGGCCTGGACTTCAGAGAAGTAGATAGGAGAGGACCCAGGACTGAACACTGTGGGACTTCACTCATGACTGGTCGACAGTCTGACTTGGAGTCAGCTACTTTCACACTGTGGGTTCTATCTATGAGGCAGTTTGCAACCCACCTAGTGATATAGGGGTTGATGCCTAGCTTAGTGAGTTTTTCTATGATTCCTGAGTGGGGAATGGTATCAAAGGCCTTGGCCAGATCAAGGTAGGCTGTATGAACCACCTTGCCTTCATCCACAGTTCTGGTGACTGACTCAAAGATGGATAAAAAATCCTTTGTTCTATCCACTTAAGCGGACTTAGTATGTGATTTGTAACAGTCTTATTGACTAGGTGGGCAAGCTGAATCCATAGCTAACCTCATTGGCAGGGGATCCTTCTTTGAACGAATTCCAACCTCTTTTTTAAACGTTGTTTATACACTTCACTTTTAATTCTTGAACTGGAAGCATTTCAAGGCATTTGTAAAAAGGAGGTTTTTGAGTAGCTAGTGAAGGAATCACTGTACAAATATTGTATTTTAATAGGGAAAGGAATATTATGTATGGCTTATACTCCAGTTTTTCAGTTTGGATATCTGCTGCTGATAAATGGAAGGCTTTGTTTTTTTCCTGTCTAATAATAATGATTACAAGAAAATGTCAGATATTTTGAGCAATGCTAATGATTTTGCTCAGGTATCCAGGACAGATATACAAAAAAGCTTATAAGTTTATAGATTTTTGTACGAAGAGGTGATTGGTGGAGAGTTTCATCGATGTTTAGTTGGTAGATTGTTTTAGGACACAGAATTTCATGATTAGTAGGACTTTTGGTTTTCCTAAAACTCACAAAGACATAATAGATCCTCCTTTGAGGCCCATTTAGCCCATAGTAGTTCCAAGATTGAAGTAATGACTGTTTATGTGGAAAACAGATTAACAAAGTAATATAACTCAGCCAGTCGTATATTAGAAACTTGTTTAAATTTATTAACAAGATTAAGGATAAGATACTTTCTGACTAAGATATTTTAGTTACTGTGGATCTTCAGGTTTAAGATTCTATAATTCCACATAATTTGGTTATGAAATATGTTGCAATCAATTATTGGAGTCTACATTTTCCCTGAATGAAGCAAGATTAATAACTGAGATTTTAGATGATATTGTTATCTTATAATTTTGTAGAGTTCAATAAACAAATTTTTCAACAAGTTTCAGGTGTAGCTATCAGGACAGCAGTGACCCCCTGCTAAACTGATTTATCCATGATTCAAGAGGAGAAAGAGACTTTCTACAAATCAAAGTATTTTGAGGACAGTAACACATTCAAACATTTTATTGATGAAATTTTGTTTTATTTTCTGATGCAATTCCCAGCTCTAGTCTTTTGCGTTGTATTTAAATCAAATATCTTTTTCTTTTTTAAGATTCCATTTCATTATGATGCACATTCAGTTAATTTCTTACATTTAATGTATGTATTTATTTATTTTACATTTGTTTACCAGATAAGTCCAACTGGGATAAGATGCATTTTCAGTGGCGGCCCTGGGAGAAAAGCTCTACATATAGAGATTATACAAAACTTATACAAGAAATTAGACAAAGAATATACAAGACATATAGTACACAAGAAATTACATTCTACGCTATTATAGCTGACATTTGTATTATACCATCATCTGCTATAATTCCTTATTGCAGTGTAGACATTGTAGGTTCTCATTGAGGAAGTGTTTATGGGGGAAACTGGACAGAAAAGGACGAGGTTAGAGATTATCTAGACATGAAAGACAGCATGGATTATGAGGTGGTCAGGGAAGAAGAAAAAAGTATGGCCAGAACTATTAAAATAGTTAGCCTGGAGTAGTACAGGAGCAAAGCCAGGTGTCATTAAGATAATTTTTGAGAATCATTTTGAACTAGTTGATATTTGTGTTGGTTCTGATGATGTGAGGTAGTGAATTCCACCTTGTTTCTACATGATGAGAAAGTAGGGAGTCGCCTGCTATATTAGTGGTTTGGACACTTGTAGCAAAGATTTATTTGTTGACCGAAGACTTTGGTTGGTGTTATGTGGCTGGAGAGTATTTAGAAGGGCAGGATTTTTTTTTCAGGTTGATATACTAGTCTGTGTGCTAAGGTTAATTGGTTATAGGACAGAAGTTGTGGGAGTTCTAACCAGGAGAGTCTTTTTAAGAAGTGACAGTGGTGGGTATGATGTGGCAGTCAGTTTCACATTTAGCTATTTTATTGTAGCATGTTTCAAATTTAATTAAATCTGAGTTTTTAAGGTTGGTGAGAATTGGGAAAGCATACAGAAGTGTCAATAGAAGATAGGTATTAGCAATAACAACCCTAGAGGTGTTAGATACTTTTTTATTTCTGTAAAGAGTACCCATTTTTTTGTGAACTTTCTTAATTGTTTGTGCTATATGTAGGTGAAATCTTAGGTTGTTATACGCCTAGTAGTTTTGTTTCTGAATCAGCATTAATTTTAGTATTATTCCTAGTTGTGATGTTGAAGGTGCTGGGGGGGGGGGATCTTGTGGGTTGGAAGATCATGAATGGTCAGAGAGCCATAGCTTGGTATCTGAGAATGATTTTTAGGTTATATTATGGAGGTGTTGTACAATACTAACAGGACATATAAGTGTTGTGTCGTCTGCATATTGGATAGTTGAAGCCAGTGGGGTAGCACTATGGAGTCTGTTTGTAAAAACAGTGAAGAGTAGCAGCCCAAGAATTGAGCCTCAAGGTACTCCTAGTGTGACAGGAAAAGGGGGGAATAGGACATCAAGCCATTTTACAGATTATCGGTGGTCTTGTAGATAGCTTCAGAACCACTGAAGTCCAGAGGGGCTAAGGTTCAGTTTGGAGAGTGTATTTAATAGTTTGGGGTGGGAGATGTATCAAAGGCCTTGAGCATGTCTAAAAAGAATGCAGAGACTATTTTATCATTGTTTCTAAGTTGGTTGATGGTATTGATGAAACTGAGGAGTGCAGTTGTGGTACTATCATGGAGCCTAAAACCATGTTGATATGTTGCTAGAAGGCTGTTGAAGGTAAGATAATGAATCACTTGGGAGTGGATACATCTTTCGAGGAGTTTAGATAATGGAGAGAGAATGGCGATCGGTCTGTAGCTGGACAGCTCTGTGGAATTTCCGCCTTTGTGTAAGGGAATATTGTGTGCGATTTTCCGTATTGCTGGGATATGTTATTCTGCTATAAAGACCTGTTAATAAGGATTGACACTGGATAAGATATGGCTTCAGCTGCTAGTTTTAAATATTCAGCTGGTAACTTGTCAGCTGCTATTGAAGAGGGTTTGAGTTTTTAGTCGTTTCTTAATGGTAGCTGTGGGAACAGGCTGAAAGGAGAAGGAGTTGTAGTTAATAATGTGAGGTTTGGAAGCTAGTGATGGTTCTGTGGAATTACTTTTAATTAGAGAGAGTACACTTTCGGTGAAGTATTTATTGAATTTTGAAGCCCGAGCATAGCAGGCAGAGCCAAGTTCTACAACTGCACAGAGAGGAACAGTCACTTAGACTACCAGGTACTGTGGAAAGTATCTATGCAGCTAACAGTTTTCATAGATAAATAGAAACCTTATGCCAGAAGTGAGTATGGAGTGGGAGAAATATTGGCAAGTGTACTGGGGTAGGAGAAGACCGAGTGAAGCAATGATTCCAAACTAGAAGGTATTGGGTTTAGCGAGAACTCTGGCAGGGGTTGGGGTTACCGGTAGCGTGCACTCCCTGAATACGTTCTAATGAAATGTACAATCATTGAAGGGTTAGAGCATCAACATACACTGTAATGTTGCCTTTGCTTTAAGTAAACCGGCCATAGACTTTTGCAGATGCAGCTTGCTGGTAAAAATCAGCTATAGGGATGCCTCACAGTGTTTGTTTTAGCTGAGAACTGTAAATGGAAAGAAAAAAAAAGATTAGAAAAAGCTGACAAGGGGAGTGCTAGAGGAGGTAGGAATATAGGTAACACAGCCTAATGACACTACAGTTACTAAGATAAATTAAAACTCCTAAGCAGTAATTTGATATTAAAAGATATGTTCAAACAAATGCAACAAGCATCTAGCCATATATACAGTGCTCAACCAAGATTAGTGTACAATATCCAGCTTGGCCTGGGTGAGCCGTCACTGTAACATAGGACAGTCTAACTAAAACATAAACTATAGTAGAAGGTATTATTACACTGTAGCAGCTAAGTGTCTGCGAACTATAAGGAATTACATTGCATCCCAGTTTAAGCATATACTGAGCAGTTAAATTAGTTCACTGTTAATTGCTTGGTATTCATTTTAAAATACAGCAGTGGGAACGCAGCTGACAAAGCACAGTATCCTCTTTTAAAAAAAGTGATGATTAAACAATAGTGTCAATAATATGAGATAAATGGTCATTAAAGTCACAAAAAAACCCACTTAAAACTGTAATGCATAAGCAGAGTTCAGGTTGTTACCAAGACCGGTGATGAGCATAACCCTTTAAATATATACACGTGTAAATGGTGGCATATTTTGCTGCTTATAACAAATAATTAGCACATATACTGAGAATCCTTGGATTTCTGCAGAAAAAACACGTTTAACACGACGTACATGGAGGGCACACTACTGGAAGATGCCAAAACAGGACATAGAACAGGCTAGAGTATTTTAAAAATTGTGCCGGTATGAGTGGGGTGTATTGAAATGTTCTGCTAACAATTCATAGATAAATAGAAACCTTATGCCAGAAGTGAGTATGGAGTGGGAGAAATATTGGCAAGTGTACTGGGGAAGGAGATGACTGAGAGAAGCAATGATTCCAAACTAGGAAAGTATTGGGTTTAGATAGATCTCTGTTGGGGGTGCGGGTTACCAATATTGTGCACTCCCTGAATACATTCTAATAACATTTACAATCATAGAAGGGTTAAAGCCTTTACTTTAAGTAGACCGGCGATAGACTTTTGCAGATACAGTTTGCTGGTAGAGATCTGCTATAGTGATGCCTCGCAGTGTTTGTTTTAGCTGAGTAATGGAGAGCACACTACTGGAAGATGCCAAAACAGCATGCAGAACAGGCTACAGTAGTTCAAAATTTATATAAATAACAGGGGCAATTGAAAATGAGTACTTATAAAAAAACCCTGTTTAGACTTATACTTTGAAGTCTTTTAGCTAGTTACTTATTTTTTAGTTATTTATTGATCAGGTTTGGTGAACTGGTCTGTTGACCATTTTCAACCCTGACCCAGGCTTAGAAAGCAGGAAAAATACAGCAATTAAGGAAATATGAATCTTCACTGGATAAAAGAAAACGTAAAACAGTAACTGGACACATTTTTTAATAACGAAAGAGAAAGTTCATTTAAAAGAAAGTTATCCTCAAACACTAGTACATAATAAACTCCAAGATGCTATGACAAGAAGTTTGACCTGTCAGCTCACAAGCATAGTAATTATGTAAATTTCGGAAATAGGATATGGACAGTAAACACTTCCAGAGTAATTATTTTAGCTAATTCAATGTGTATCCCAGCCAAAGTAGCATCTACTTTTTATTCCACTATATATAAAGTTAGAGAAGCCACAATGTATGTTCATAAAAAAGGGAAAGAACGATTTCAAGGTGATTTTTTCCGAACAGGTTTAACATTATTAATAATCAGATATACTTTAGGCTTAAAGGGATGTTTAACTGTGGTCGTTGTGATCAGTGCAAATATATTAACCATGGTAAAGGTTCTACAAAGATCACTGGCAAGATAATAATATACCAGATTTCTTTAACATAGTTCCCAATATACTGTTGTGCTTCTGTTGTGAGTCCTGTTGTGCTTTTTTTATATAGGGAGGACTACACACTAACTGCACCAGTGAATTAATGAATGCTGTACTGCCATTGTTTCTCACAATATATAGAATGTGCTCTTTAGACATTTGATTCAATAAGTGAATTGTAAAAGTTTTACATTGTCAGGCATGCATTGTGTAGTGGATACAATTAGTTGTGAAGAGTACTGTTGGCAGGTGAGATTTATTAGACTGCAAGTGGTGCTCTTGAAAGGTGAGACTAAATGCCTGCAGTGCTCCTAAAATCAATGAAATGGAAAACTTCAAAGTGTTTATGAAAAGGCATAAATTAAGACATTAGTTATATTGGTATGCTAGTTAAATGTGTCATGTGATGTGTGTAGTATGGTATAAACTATGTTATTGTTACTGTTTCTGCAGCCTGTGGAAGTCTGTTATATACAAAAGTGTTTGCTGTGGCTTTAATACACATACTACTTTGGTAGAGCAGCCTTTGGCTGTTTTAATTCATTTATAATTATTTTTTAATTGTTTTTAATGAGATTTAGGTTGATCAGCTGTTCAAGTAAATTGCATTGTGAAGTATTTTTTTCATCTTTTATCACACTCTGCCATGCTGAAAATTAAGCCCCCTCCTACCATATTCAAGCCCATTCATTCACTAGGGGTGTGCAATCTTATCACGGATCCCCAATTGCAAGAGGCATCATCCAGAGGAGCTATCATCCAGGCAGATTCTGGGGTGTTTGCTGCTCTGGGCAGTATCCTCTCAATAACAACATTTTGTATGAATGGTCTGACCCTTCCCCTTGATGCTGATTTTAGCACCTACATCACCTTTGGGATTGTCTAGACCCTCTATCAGTTTTTGTCCTGATCCTTTTTGGTCAGCTGAAAAAGGCTGCCATCACCAGCTTCAGTAGTTCATTCACCATCTTGTCATCTTGAGATTCCATCTGCATTCTTCAGCCAAGTTTATGTGAGTGAGTAAACTGCTTGGATTGACTAGGACTCCCTCCCTCCCTTCCAGCCAGGATGGCCTGCATCATCAACCCCCCCAGCTGCTAATCAGACCTAGGACTCCTGGCCCTAATCAGGGTTTTATATGTCTATGGTATTGGTGAGGCTTGTTGAGATTTTTTTCCACAGGTTTCCTCTGTAAAAGAGTCTTTGCTTCGTGGGACTAACCAAGTTAACAGAATGTATCAGCCAATCAATCAATAAATAAATACACTTAAAATGTATCATCATGTTCTGTTTGTTAAGAAAATAAATGGGCATTTTGAACTAGACATTACTTTCCATCTTGGAAAAACAGGTTTTGGCAGAATGCTGTCCTGTATAATGGTGAGTCTGTATGTATTTGAACTGGGAAATTGTTAAGCAAACTAGAAAAAAAGTGGGCTTAGTAATGCTTTTCGTGATTAGTCTCATTTTGGTAGGAGGATTAAACATATGTGTCTGCTAAAGCTAGCCATATTTTTATTTCTCAATAAGGACAAATTCAGTCTTAAATACTGTTAGCTCCTTCATTAGAAGCCTAGTTTAGGATCATAGGAACATATGATCATAGGAGGTTACTAGGCTAACGACCGTAGGGCCCTTACAAACCTAGCCAAGTTCAACCCGTGTTTCCAAGGATATCTGGTTCAAGCAGACATTAAAATCAGCACCTAATTGCCCCTGTCCAAGAGGGGCACAAGTGGAACCCCCAGAGTGAATTTCCAGTTACCCATCCAATCATCTAAACTGCACTTAAATAGGGCCAATTAGGGTCTTTGTTTAACATGAATAGAAAGCTTGTTGCAAAGGTGGGACAACCTCTGTGAGACAAATCTGTCTCTCCAGCAAGTTCTGTTGATGTCACATACCAGGTTAAAGTCCTTTGAGAGAGTAACTCATGTGTCATTTGACTTGCGAATGTGCAGCATTTCCATTAAAGCTGGGTCAGAGATTGCTCTTGATGCAAGGCACAAGTCGCCCCTAAGCAGTCTGTATGACACAGAGTAAAGTGATAATGATTTCAGTCTGTCTGCATAAGACAGATCTTGAAGACCCTGAATTATCTTTGTAAGGAATCTTTGTGGTCTCTCCAATTGCTGCAGGTGTTTGGAAAGTACATACCAATGGGAGCGTTGTACTCTATTATTGGCCTGATGAGGGAAGAGTACAGAAGGGTTAAAACCTCTTTTGTTCTGGAGGCAATGCCCTTACTTATGAGATGAGCAATATAAAATGCCCTTCTTACCACTATGGAGATATGGTGGTTGAAGTTACGGTTGCTGTTGACCTGTGTGCCCAGATCTCTCACCGCCGACTGTGTGCTTAGGGTATTGCTATTGATGTAGTAGTTTGGAGGAACATCACCTTTGCTGAAAGGGATGATAATGCATTTTTTGCATTAAGTTTAAGACCATGACTTTGGCACCAGTCATTAGTCTGCGTAAGACCTTCTTGCAGGATGTTGACATCGCTAGGGATCAATCCCAGCTTGCAGTCATCAGCAACATTTGTCAGCCACAGTCCTTTAGTTTTAGCCTGTACTTCGGAGAAGTAGATTCCAAACAGTATGGGTCCCAGAATCGATCCCAGTGGAACACCACTGGTTACAGGTTGCTGGAGGAGGTGGAGTCCCCTATTTTGACCGTATGAGTTCTATCAGTGAGCCAGTTTGCAACCCACCTGACATTGTATGGGTTGATACCCAGCTGGGTGAGTTTATGAATAATGCCTGAGTGGGGGATTGTGTCAAAGGCCTTGCCCAAGTCTAGGTAGGCCATATGCACAGATTTGCCCTCGTCTAGGGCTTTGCTGACTGTCTCGAAGAAGTGCACCAAGTTTAACAGGCATCATCTCCCCTATATGCATTTTATTTGCAAACAAGCACCCACTAGACAATTTTTTTCATAAAGATATCACTTTCTGTATGTAGCAGGTAAACTGCCTGATGCCACTAGAATAATGCTAATGGCATAATTTTCCTCAAACATTGATTGCAAAGTACATCAAAAGGCAGGCAATGTAACCTTTGTTGCCATACATTATTCTATTTGCTGTCATGTTACTGCCTTTCACAAAAACAAGTATCTGAAACTGGCCACACATTCTAAACGCATATGTCAAAAATAGAAATTACCAGTCTGGTATATTTTCTGGAACATCTATTTATTTTTTAAGATTAAAATGAAAATTGCTTCTTGTATTCTAAAGAAAATAATGAAATAAAGAAAAGAACCACCAAAAATTCTTTCAGGTAATGTGCTTTTCAGGGTCTGATTATAAAACATCATTCATAAAGTAAATTTGCGTATGCTAAAACATATGAATGTAGTGTCTAATGTGGTTTCAGAATGTGCTGCTATAGTACTAGAATTAGTTTCAGTCTATATTTTCTTATAATAGTATAAAGTCACAACTTACCATTTTGCCTGTAGCTCTGTTTTGCAGGCAACATAACGCTGCACTTGGGATTGGTTAATTCCATACATTGAAAGCCACAGTAGTGTTCCTCCACCGCTAAGAGTCCAAAATGTGTACCTTTTTCTGGGGTCTAAGTTAAAGCTGGGTGTAGAGAAAAAGAATAAACCATACAGTAAGTGGGACTGAATGTTTGCCTACAGACTGCATATTTAAAGGACTCACCGATACACTTAGCAGAAACATTTAGTTGTTCTACTTCTACCTTTTTGCCATTACCAACCCTTTCTCAAATCAGTCTGACAGCTGATATCTCAGAATCATGCAAGGTAAGAATCATTCTGTGACAGCTCTCTTTCTGTTTACTATACACTTAGAGATTGCCATTCTGATATCTGTGGTTGCAAGTTTACCACACAGTGACATACAAATATGATTTCAGGTGCTCACTTATTTCAACTCCACTCTTTCTTTCCATTTTTGGGTCTGAATCATGATGGCAACAGACTAAACAGGGAGGAACATGCTTCCCTTTCCCATTCCACAGATTCTAGCTCACCCTGCCAGATGCCTTAGTGTTTCCATACTATCTGCGAGATTCAGTCCTGTTGCCATACAGTGCCAGTGCCTCAAGCAACTCCTGCTTGATTCTTAAAAGATGCCTGAACTGACTCAGTTGGATTAACTAGAGCCTAAGCAGCAGTACCTCTAATACAAAGGATCACATAGATCCCTAAGTATCTCATCCTATTGTGCACAGCAAGCCCAGCAATGCTGGGGAGAATCGTCATTTCTGTTACATATACCAGTGGTCAAATTCTTTCAGTTACTGTTCTCAGCTCACAATCATTTATGAGACTGGGGAGATATGCTGACTTGCAAATTAACAGCTTGGTCGAAGATATCAGCATCTGCTTCTTCACCATGGATTGGTGCATTGCCCCCTAGACTGAAATCACTGTCCCACTCTATATGTGATTCTCGCAGTTTCCCTAACATCAGCCATGAACAAGAAAATAAACACTGCAACTAAGGGGAGCAGTTCCTCCTCTCACCTGAAGAAAGCAATTGTCTCTTTTGTGGGAGAATATTGTGGCCTTATACTGAGATGCACTGATTCTCCTCCCACACAGTTTGTACTCAGCAGTGAATCATTTGAGTGTGTGACAGAGGTTGCTGTCAGATTAGGCCAGAAAGAATATATTGTCCAGAATGTTGTTTGGGCAGGTCAAAGGGCACAAGATGTTAGGGAGCATGACTGGCAGTTACCAGTGGTGCAGCATTGCAATGCAACCATGCAGCTTCACAAGGCTAAAGAACTGACCCCCCTGTTCCATGGCCAGGGCAAACACTCACACTGCTCCCCACAGGTTTCCTCTTGAGCCATCTGTTGCTGCCTCTTAGTGCATCTTTCCCTCCAGCAATTTTTGTACCTTGGATTATAGCTGCATCATCTTCTAAACCACTTGCCCTGATGAGAATTGCAATGATAGCAAGCTGAGTATGTATTAACAGCGTCCAGCTCATTCTGTGGGATCTGCAGGCATTCACAGGCAAGCTGAGCAATATAAATCCTTCATGTCCTGGATCTGCCCTGTGGATTTTGTCTGATGCACTTTCCAATGGAGATATCTAAGAAACATCCTCACAAAATACCAAGATCAGCTCCACTTCTCTCGATACCGAGGACTAACAGGTGTACTCTGATGTTCTCCTGTATTGCTACATCCTTCACTCTTTTATAAATGGTGATCCCAGCTACCCTATGAAGAAATATAATCTCTGCTCTATTCTTTTCATTCTCTACTAAAAGCAGATAACCATGGGTAAGAGTGCTACTGACTGACAGGTGAGAGCTTTGTGCTATGACTTGCCTCTTACTTTTTCACCAGTATAGTACAATGCCTACATCACTGTGTCTGCTGTGCCGATATGCTGGCCAATCTCCAAATACTGTCTATTCTCATTCATGAACCACATCCCAGGATCCCTAACACTTCCAACTAAAATAGTTGCTCCTCCTTTACCTGGAGAGGGCACTACACTCTGTACAACAGAAAACTATGACTTTAATTTGAAGATGATATTCATCTTAATTACTTTTTGCCAATGAACTTTCTCACCTGCTTGCTGGAGATCACAGTCATTTCATGCTAATAGGACAACATCATTGGCAAACAACAGAGATGCAGCCCTCACATGCCCAAACTGGACAACTTCATCAGAAAACAGGAGAGAAGACAAGATACCTAGTGGTCATTCTACAATTCTTATGAGGAAGGAGGATAAAGACCACCTGCTGGGCAGCCTGGTGAGACTATGGAGAAATAATATTATGACATGGCCGCATCCACTATTTTCAAATCTAAAATATCTAAACTTTCCTATCTTGTGGCACAAGATGTATTTTTATTCTTCTTGGGATCACCTACGACATCAAAACTATGGTCCTGCATTTGGAGGTCATTTTCCTATATGCCATTACTGCATTTACCTCAGTTATTGACAAGACATTATCCACACAAGGGACACAATGGGACAAAATGAAAAAAAAAATAAGGGTGACAAACATGGATTGCAGCATAAGTGCAATTTGGATTCCCACTCACTGTAAATCCCTGTCTGACTGTGATAATGGTATGAAGAGGCAAAAGTGGGGCTGTTAGTATGTGCAGCTTAGGTGCTCCTGAAAGGCCATGTTTTAAACCATCTTCCACACGTGTTCAAATTCCCTAGGTATCATTTGTCTCCATCCATCCCCCACAACCTTTAAAGACATTTTAGCCAAAGCTGAACACTGAGAACTGTTGTTTTTCTATAATGAGATGAAGCCCATAAAATATTCTACTGATCGATAAAAAGAATCATACTCGCCTAAACTGGAATAAAGTTAGATGTTTTTCTGCACAGTAAGTTAAAGTTACATTACTTTACTTAACACACAACTTTACACTTTACATCTTTTTTTATACAAACATATGACATAAACACAGAGGCAAGTGAAAACCATATCTCTTCCTTTAATAGTGCAGAAATAGTAAATGACTTTTTAAATTAATTAGCTATTGTATAATTATGTCTATACTTGTGATATTTTATTTAGCCTAAGACAAACTGAGTTCACGTCAGTGCAATGACAGCGCAGAAACAATCAAAACTTAAGAAAAAACGTACTCATCAATATTAATTCTTGAGCCATTTCTTGCTGCCTCTAGAACTGCATGTGCCCCTCCAGCAATTTTTGTACCTTGGATTATAGTTGCAAGGAACCCTGAAAACATCACAATCATCTGAAATGCATCTGTCCAAATGACGGCTTTCATTCCACCCTACAGAGTAATAAAACATCAAAAATACAAAACTATAGTATGAAAAAACATCATAGTGCATTTACAGAAAGCGGTTAAGATCCAAAGGAAGCAACACCAGCATAGTTCAATACAATGACAAAACAATCAGTCAGAGAGGAATGCTGTATGATAAAACAGTTTATATCCATGCCTAATCCAACTTTATTATCATTTTATAAACAAAAAGAACATACATACCATTTCACATCATGATCCTAATTAAATCCAGTCTAACATTTGACCTATAATAATTTAAAAAAGCAATTCAAATCAACTTAATACTGTTTACTATAACAATAACCTTAAAGCCTGACCATGGATTTTTTTCTCTGTCTGTCTCTTGCTCTCTTTCTCTGTCTCTGTCTCTCTCTCTCTCCCTATATATATATATATATGTGTGTGTGTGTGTGTGTGTGTGTGTGTGTGTGTATGTGTGTATATATATTTATTTTATTTATTTATTTATTTTACATTTGTTAACCGGGAAATTCCAACTGGACCAGGTCCATTTTCAGCGGAGGCCCGGGGAGAAAAGCTCCAACATCAAGTTATACAAATACAGTACATCCAGCATAATACACAAAACTTATATGTATATATCTTCGTTTGTGTAACTCAGAACTTGCCCATTGTAAACAATTATAGATTCAGAGATTCATAGACTGTTATTAGGCTAATGACCCAAGGGGTCTTTCTAAGCCTAGCCAAGTTTTTCTGAAAGAATAATGATATCCTGCATCCAAAGTGGACATTGAGGGGCAGCAATTATAAGCTATCTCTGTCCATAAGGGACATGGGTGCCAGGCCCGCTGTAAATTTCCAATTCCCCATCCACTTGTCTAGGTTGTGCTTAAACTGGATACTAGATGAACTCAGCTTTACATAGATGGGAAGCCTGTTCCATAGGAAGGGAAGTCTCTGGGACCCATACTGGACTCTCTAGCATGTTCTGTGTATGTTACAGACAAAATTCCAGTCCCCAGACCTTGTATTTCTGGTACTCTTTGACTTACGAATATGTAGGAGATTCATAAGCTTGGGGTTTGTGGATGCCTTGTAAGCCAGGCATAGAGCACCCCTAAGCAATCTATATAGAGGACTAAGTAGGGGGAAAGGGCTTTAAGGTGCTCTGCATAAGGCAGGTTTGTTACACCTTGTATTCTTTTTCTAAGGAACCTTTGAGGTTGCTGTAGTTGCTGCATATGTCTGGTCAGGTACATACCAAAGGGAGCATTGTACTCTATAATTGGTCTGATAAGGGTGGAGTAAAGTGGGATAATGACCTGTTTGGACCTAGATGCCATGCTCTTACTTATAAGTTGTGCAACATGAAAGGATTTCCTCACCACTGTGGCCACATGGTGGTCAAAGGTTAGGCTAAAGCTACTATCTACATGCTTACCCAAATCCCTGACCACTGGGTCAACTCCTAGGGGTATATTATCAACATGGTAATTAGCCGGGATGGTTGATTTCCCAAAGGGTACAATTATGCATTTCTTACCATTGAGTTTAAGACCATGGCCTTGGCAGTATTAATTAGTCAGAGATAGAACTTCTTGAAGAATGCTAGTGTCTGCAGGGGAGTTGATGATAACCTTGCAATCACCTGCAAATTTAGTCAGCTGTAAAGCTTCAGAATTTGCTTCCATTTCTGAGAAATAGATGGCAAACAGGAGCGTGCCCAATACCAAGCCCTGGGGGACTCTGCTAGTGACTGGCCTCTTGGTGGAGGTGGCTTCATCTGTTTTGACCTCCTGGGTCCTATCAGTGAGCCAGTTGACTATCCAGAGGTTGATAAAAGGGTTTGCACCTAAATTAGTGAGCTTGTCTATACTGCCTGAGTAGGGTATCTTATCAAAAGCCTTGGCCAGGTTGAGGTAAGCTGTTTGCACAGTCTTACCTTCATCCAAAGCTTTGGTGATGCTTTCAAAAAAATCCACCAGATTTAATAGATATGATCTTCCTTTAACAAAGCCAAACTGTGATGTGTCAGCATTTGCAGGTTACCTATGTTCTCATTTATCATGTCCATGATGATTTATTCCATGGCCTTACATATGAGGCTGGTAAGACTTATGGGTCTGTAGTTACCCGAATCAGTGGTTGGACCTCCTTTGTGCAGGGGAATAACTGTAGCCATCTTCCACTCATTGGGCACAAAACCTGAATGAAGGCTCCAGTTGAAAAGTGATTCAAGTGTACCAGAGAGGTCATGTTTCATGCCATTTATTAAACATCCCTGGATGTTATCGGGGTGCATCGATAAAGTGTTTTTGGCCTTTGAAAGTGCATTAATGACCTGTTCTTTAGTAATGGTTGGGAGGATTGTGTTATATGGTATTTTCTTTGGCTATTGGGAGGGAGTTGGGGGAGAAATTTGAGCTGACTCTTTCAGCCAAAAGGTTGGCAATGGCCTCCAGTTCAGTGTAGGTGATGCCATTTACAAAAAGTACTGTGCATTGTTGTGTATTTCCTCTGCGGTTACAGACATAGCTGTAGAAAGCTTTATGGCTGTCCTTTGCCTGAGAAACAATTTTTTCTTCAAATTTAGCCTTTGAAGTATTAATTAACCCTCTTGGCTGCATGTATAGCTTGGTCAGGGGCCTTTTAGTATGTATGGCTTTGTTCCCCCTACTCTTGGTCAAAACATTTTTTCTTTTGTTGTATAACTGATTGATAGTGTGATTCCACCAGGGTGGCTTGTCTTTTGAGTTTGTCTTTTTCTTAATACAAATGGGCACAGCTCGGACTGTACAGCTATCAATATGGCTGTACAGAGACTTTTGTAAATAGCTCAGTGTATTCTATGAGCTATATTCTACTAAGAACCAGAGAAAGAGTATATATACTGTGGTACCTTGAAAAATAACTAATGACCACAAAAGAAGGTTCATGTCATCCAGCACAGTGAAGGGTCTTATAGAAAATGCTGCAAAATACTGGAGTAGTCCACAAAACATGTAAATCTAAGCTCAATCTCTGTTTTGCTAAGTCAGCTCCATTCCTTTCAAAATTCCAGACATCAAGCAGGCCTGCATAGTCAGCTCCATTCCTTTCAAAACGGCAGCCATCAAGCAGGCCTGCTAAGCCAGCTCCATTGCTTTCAAACTTGATTTTATCCGCATACAGCTTTCTCTGTGGTTGGTACACTTGATTCTACATTTGCCTAATTTAAAATGGTTGTATGAAATGCTCCATACTTTTCAGATTTAATCTGGATAGCCTGGATATCTGAGATGATGGACAGAGATTCAGTGGGACCCTTCTCAGTCCAGTACCATATCAACATAGGGTCTATGTTTAACCATCGAATAACATTTACATTGAATGGCTAAACATCAATCCCTAACCAGAGAACTTTCATTTTTTTGCCAGGGGAAAGTAAATAGTTAGCCAACACTTTCCTGTCCCAAAAAACTAAGCATTTCAAACCTACCCATACCCCCCAACTATATATATATATATATATATATATATATATATATATATATATATATATATATATGTATGTACCAACTCTGAGACTGCACTACAGTGGGGAAAAGGGCAAATGGGGAAGTGTTGGCCAACTAGCTACTTTCCCGTTCACCGAAATGAATGTTTACTGGATGAACGTTTGTTAGTTAGGGTTTGATGTTTAGCAGTTTGTCATAAATATTATTCGATGATTAAAACTAGTGACAATCCCTTAAAATGCAGAGGCAGCCTTACTAAACACATTGCAATAAACAGGTATTTGCCAATGCTGAATGTTAGCTTGCACTGAAACTGACCTGCAGCAATTGTTAAAAACAAGCAGTCAAAACAATGAGAATGTTTAAAGCAGCTGTTATACAGAAATTTTGATAGTAGTCCTTCAATTCATTCAAAATGTTATATTTCTAGCTATTTAGTGAGTATATTTTCCTAACTGGATCTATTTTTTTTATATTCCTGCCTAAATGTGATATTAATTGCGCTGTTTGATAAGACCAGGTACTGAGCAGCACCCAGTTTTGTTGACCACACATCTTTGACCACTGCTGCTGCAGTTTAGCTCAGATATAAGCCAGCATGTGATATCAAGTGAGACTCATCTTTGTTATTACCATTATTATTATTATTATTATTATTATTATTATGGTTGTACACCATACAAATTTAGATAATTCAAAGTAGTACATGTATTATTATAATGCATGTGGTACCTTTAATTATCTAAATTTGTATTAGGTAGACTTTTGATTTATGACATAACTGCTTGTCTCCTATACAAATTTCCAATTAAGTAATTTATAAAATGTGACACTTTACATCTCTACTTATGTAGCCACAGGAAACATAGTAACTCAGTGATTAAGATATCCGATTTGACAGTTTTAATCCTTACCTTTCATCACTGTGTTGATTTTTGTGCGTTCTCCTCATGTCTGCTTGGGTTTTCTCTGTATTTTTACCTGTATCTATATCTATATTGATATATTTGTGTGTGGGTCTGTATGTATGTCTGTATGTATATAATTTGCTTACATTTTAGAAAAAAAATTTGTAACCTGGCAGTAAGAAATTGGACTTGAAAACCATTGAACAGACTGAAAGAAAAAAAAAAAACAAAACAAAAAAAACCCATATTTTCCAACAAATTATGCATACTTGACTATACTAATTCTGTAATTGTCAGAAAAGTATGAAAAAAAGAATCCCCCACACCCCAGAATCCCTAAATATACTAACTCAAAGACTGTGCAACAGTGGATGTAACAAGAAATGTCAGTATCCCCACTGTACCATGCTATGTATATAGCTGTATTCATTTTGATGAAACAGCAATCTGATTGTTTTTATTATATCTGGTCAGTGCTTTAATGAAGGATTAAACTGATTTACAACACTGAACCTGTGGTATGAATACGAACATTAATGCAACTATTCCATCCGGTGGTGTGCTAGTAGGCTCGGAATGATGATTGTCACTGCGGAAATGTCACCATGACCCCATGTGCAAAATGGTAAAAGAGGTTGAAGATAGATAGGTTCATAGGTAGATACTAGGCTATCTGCCCAAAGGCATTTATAAGCCTAGCCAGAATGTGTTGGCTTTTGTCACCCCCTTAGATTAGTTCCCTGTGCCTCTGTCCAACAGAACCATTGAAGTGATCCCCAGGGTAAATTTTCTGTTTCCCATCCACTCGTCAAGGTTTCTGTTGAAGAGGATTAGCGAGGAACTCTGCCTAATACAGATTGGAATCTTGTTCCAGAGCATGGGAAGTCTCTGGGACAGGAATGCTATCCCTCCAGCATGTCCTATTTATTGTTGTGGTGAGGTTTAGATTCCTAGAGTGTGTGGCTCGAGGGGATATGGTTTTCTTTAGGTGGAGCATGTCCATCAATTCTGGGTTGGACATGGCCTTGTATGTCAGGCAGAGATCACCTCTGAGTAGGTGGTATGCAACCAAGTACAGTTGGAGTTTCTTCAGTTGAGCTGCATAGGGCATCTGTTTGAGGCCAGTGATCCTCTTGGTGAGGTACTTCTGTGGTCTTTCCAGCTGTTGCAGGTGTCTTGTAAGGTACATCCCAAATGGGACTTTGTACTCTATGATGGGTCTGATGAGTGATGCGTAGAGGGGCACAATTACCTCTTTTGATCTGGATGCAAACTCTTTTGTGATTAGGTGGGCCACATAGAAGGATTTTCTAACTACTTTGGCAATGTGATTATCAAAGGAGAGGTTATTATCTACTTGGATGGATGTAGGTTACTTGCCATAGTCAAATGTGAACCACACACAAAATGAAAAAAAATTAGTTAAAACACGATTTTGCTGATGACAATCCCATTCTTCCCTACAGCTTGGGGGCTGCACTCCTATACCCCCATATATATATATATATATATATATATATATATATATATATATATACACACACACACACACACACACACACACACACTCAGAGACTGCTGCATCTTTGGCAAAACGAGAAAATTCTGGAGTACCACCATCTCAGACTTAGGGTTTCTTAGCCATCTGTAGTTGTAGTCATGCATAAGGGCGCTGATCATGTGTGTGTCCCATACTAGTCTGACACCACTATACTCTATCTGTCATTTAAGAAACCAAGGTACACTACAACATTTGTATCCTTCAAGAGATAATATTAGATTAAAAAATATTTTCTGTATAAACATTTTTATTTTTATGATAGTGTGCATGTTATGTTTATCAGATAAACATGACTTCTCCAATCAAAAACTTTGTTTATACATTGCGGTGTAAAAGTACATTATCTTACTGCTCCTAATAGCTCCTTATTACAGATAAAGAAAATATTTCATCATGCTCCTGTTCAAACATACTACAATTCTTCATTGCTTACAAAGTTTGCTTTTTATTTTTATCTCTAAGATTGAAATCTCACATGCACATATTACACAGCCAAAAAAAGTTCAACTTCATGTCTTGTAACCTATACAGCCGGGACTTTATATGAGTTATACCTTGAAGGTACAACAATTTCAGGTCTAATAAATCAAAGACACCTCTAAGGAGTATTCCAAAAAGTAGAAATTTAAAACATTAAGCAATTTCTAACACAGGTATCTTATCCACAGAATTTACATGATTGTTTTTTTTTAATTTCCTAGATATATTTGCAACTCTAAAATATGCAGTTGAAATTCTACTCCTTTATTATACAAATGTATCACTCTGAATTGCTGATGTGTCTCATATGTAAAGTTACTCAGCAATAATTTTGGACTAATGAGCTGTCTTAGGCATTATAATCATCTGAAATTTTGACCTGTTGTACAATTTTTCACATTTTAAACCATCCAGTCTCATCTCATATAATGGATTGGGCAGGCAACCCAGATATGAAATGTAACTAAATCTACTTGTCCATAATTAATTAATTTCTAGCCAGTTGCCTTGCATACCACAAATAAAATACATTAAACCACTTATTTAGGCTTTTTGTTTTAATATGAAATTTCTGAAATATTTTCAGTATTTGAGAAGCTATATTTATTCTCATCTTATAAGCAGAACATGATTAAAATTGTTGTTCTCATCACTTATCTCTAAATGAGGGATAAAACATCAATGCCCCATTTCTCCAGTCTTGTGCATGCTACATATCATTGCAACAGTCAGCAGCTTTAGCCATCACAAATGTATAGTCCCATCACTACAAATTAATTCTGTCAAGAAGATCATATTTCTAAGAGCAAATGTAGCAGATTTAAACTTATAGATATTATGAATCATTCACAGATTATATTTTCATTTTTTCCCCAAATCTCATTTTATATTTTTATTGGTTAAAATGACTAATTTAGATATTGGGTCTACAAATTACCTGTCCTAAAATTACAGAACAATACAAATCTGTAGAAACAGAATATTATTAGGGTATCAGTATATATAACCAAATAGCTACAAAACCACTTCAAACAGTGTGTGATAAAAATAGCCTAAAAAAGCAAACTCACTGGGCCAGATTCAATAAAGCCTACAGTAAGTATACACAATATGTATTCAAAAACATTCTTCTCATGTTTTTTTGTGATTTCTAGTCTCTCAGAAGGATTACACTAAGAATACATGTAGTTTACACTTTGTGGTAACCTTTATGAATCCCTGTCAATATTTAAAGCTGCAGGAATATCAGTAGAAAAACTAAAATTAGGAGGAAGAAGGTGAAAGTTATGTCTGTGTTGTCTGTTCACTCAGAATGGTGTACACTTAGTGTACGCATCATTGAATCCCGGGGACTGACTTTTGGCCAAGTACTTCAGTGATTAAGTGCTTTCATTCCTTTTTGAAATGTGGAACTTAATTAGAATCAACACAAACTCACATCTTGCTGATTTTCCTACAAAAATATCACTCACGCTAACCAAATACAAATTCAGGTGAAACAAGGAAATTGTTGCAAGTAAAATTCCCAAACTTTATTATGATGGTTAAGCACTTTCTTCTCCTTCAAGAAACTTCATCAGAACCCTGAGAAGGGTTCTATGATGTTTGCAGATGACATTGTGATCTGTAGTGAGGGTAGGGAACAGGTGGAGGAGACCCTGGAGAGATGGAGATATGCTCTACAGAGAAGTGGAATGAAGGTCAGCAGGACTAAGACAGAATATATGTGTGTGAATGAGAGGGAGGATAGAGGAATGATGAGGATGCAAGGAGTAGAGGTGGCGAAGGTGGATGAGTTTAAATACTTGGGATCAATAGTTCAGAGTAACGGTGAGTGTGAAAGAGAGGTGAAGAAGAGAGTACAGGCAGGATGGAGTGGGTGGAGAAGAGTGTCAGGAGTGATTTGTGACAGATGCGTACCTGTAAGAGTGAAAGGGAAGGTCTACAAGAGGGTAGTGAAACCAGCTATGTTATATGAGTTGGAGACAGTGGCATTGACAAAAAGGCAGGAGTTTGAGCTGGATGTGGCAGAGTTAAAGATGTTAAGATTTGCACTGGGTGTGACAAGCGTTGACAGGATTAGGAATAAGTATATTAGAGGGTCAGCCCAGGTTGGAAGGTTTGGAGACAAAGTCAGAGAGGCAAGATTACATTGGTTTGGACATGTGATGAGGAGGGATGCTGAGTATATTGGGAAAAAGATGCTAAAGATGAAGCTACCAGATAACAGGAAAAGAGGAAGGCCTAAGATAAGGTTTATGGATGTGGTGAGAGAGGACATACAGGTGGTTGGTGTGACAGAGCAAGATGCAGAGGACAGGAATAAATGGAAACAGGTGATCCGCTGTGGCGACCCGTAATGGGAACAGCCGAAAGAAGATGATGATGATATGTGTGTGTGTGTGTGTGTGTGTGTGTGTGTGTGTGTGTGTGTGTGTGTGTGTGTGTGTGTGTATTGGGAGTTCCATATTGCTTGCTGTGGGTCCATCAAAATGTTTGTTTTTGCTATTCTGGATACTATGGAACCCAGCCCCAGGGCTGGAGCATGGGAAACCACTTTAGAATACAAGGAGTCTTACTGGCAGATTAGGTTGGAAACAGCCCTTCCTCCAGGAATCAATGACCAGATCTCAGTTCTTCCAGTCCTTAAATTAAGGGCTGCTAAGCTTTAATTATTTGTAATGTCCAATTTCATCTTATTTGATTATTTGTATTAGGCATCTTTTGGACTATTCATTCCCTTGGGGATCTCAGAAAATTAGTTTTTTTAACAATTAATAATTTTCTGTGTTTACTAACATCAACTTGTTTTTTTACAATGATCAACTTTTTAAGAAGTATTTTTATTACAGTTGCTTTGCTTTACATATTGTGGTTTTTGGACTGTAAATGGATTTAGTCTTCTCTGCAATTAGGTACCTGTCACTTTAAGTATTATTTGGGTTGATGATGTGTGTTTTGTAAACAGTGTGAACTCTGTACTCCCTTTTCTGAAGAAGTCCATGGCACAGCATATCAGACAAAAGCACTTAAACCTTTTTTAGTGTGTATTGCTATTCACTTTTTTATTTTACTAATTTTAATATTAAAGTTAATTATGTACTTTCAGAGTCCTCGGCTGCTTTTCAATTCCTGTATTCCCTGGTGGTCCTGGTCACACGGTGTTTGGTTATTAAGTTTATTTTCATGCGGTTGTTGCCTCTTGGTCTTGGTTAGAAAGTGTAAAAGCTATACCATAAGCCTTCCTAGTTTCCTTGGTCCATGATTGTTGTACCATCCGTTTCACCACACCTAACTAATTTTCCATATTACCTCAGACACTACTGTACAAATTACATGAGATTATGTCTCCAACTTCCACCGCTCGTGAAGCTCAAAGTGGGATAAACTCTCAGCCAAAACATTAAAACGATCAGGAAAATGTTTAGCTGAAAAAGAAGGGTTAGAATTTGAACAATGCAACAACATCCTACTTAATAATCCTCACAACTTTGTTCTCAGTGTTTTCTCAGCTAGAGCCTGTACTACTGCCAAATTATCCAAGTTAAAGACCACCTTTTTGTTCCAACATTGCCTCCTAAACCACTACCAAAGCCTAGACTGGCATCAGCTCTAAAAAGGTGATGCACCTATGCCATTTATCTGGCCAGCTCACTGGCCACCACTGATTCCCAAACCTCCAGCTGCACCTGTAAACAAATCCAGTTCTGGCAAAGATACCATTAAAGTGCTGGAGAAACTACAAACAAATAAACATCTCCTCCTGGACCTGCTTATCCACTCTCATCAAATCCATCAAAGAGAGTTATATCATTTTGCTCTGGAAGAACTTATACATTTTGCCTTTTCACTAAGACGGGCACGCTGCAAACTTCCTCAACCATTGGCCTATTGCTATCATCTCCCCATAGCCAAAATCATAGAGAAAAGAATCCATCACCAACTTCTGAAATCTATATTAGAAAATAATTTACTTTCTCCTACCCAACATGGCTTCTACCAACACTGCAAATGATTGCTAGGATCAACTTCTTACACTGAAGTGTTTTTTGTTTGTTTTTGACTCTTTAGTGGAGTGCATTTTTAAACAATATTTATTGCTATATATATGCACATTATTTCATTATTTACTGTTCTGTGTTTTTATAGCTGTATTTTAAATAACTGGTAACAATTAAGAATATTTATGTATTTGGTTAGCATGAGTGATGTTCTTGTATATAAGGAGACAGGATGTGATATTATACTGATTGTATTGATATTCCATTTTTCAAAAAGTGCTTAATTAATAAAGTACTTGGCCAGAGTCCATGTGTTTGTTTTTTCCCTTTAGTTTTCTTTTCTTTTTTACATAAGCAATTCACTAAACATACAATTATATACAGTTTTGACAATATCTAAAGTTTGGAGCAGATGAAATTACTTTTATTTGCTATATAGAATACAAATCTTTATGAACTTAAAATAATTGCCAGATACCAAATTGAGATAATTTCAAATAGAGCTAGAATGCTCATATTGTTAATAATTTAATTTAAGAAAGTTTCTCCAGTTGTCTAAGAGAATTCTAACTGGATTAATTTAAGGAAACAAAAAAAAGCCTACCTTAGAAAATGTATTAACATAATGCTTAAAAGCCAACTAGCTTGTAAAAGTCTAAAAAGATTTTAACACAAATCAGTTTTTCATACTGAATTCCAAAAATAACAATTTGGCAGTGAGGAGGTATGACTAATTCAGTATAAAAACATTCTCTGTAAACCAGTACTTGTATTCAGTTCTTAGATACAGGACATATTACTTTTCTTTTTAGACATCTGACCTTCTTGATAGGATTAACTTGTAATGATGTTGAGTGAATATTATACCTCTCAACTGTACAGATTTTTGCAGAATGTCCAGACTTTTGCCTCATACTTTTGGCCTGTTTCTCATGAAATTGTGGTTTTCTGGCAAATCAGAGGCAAATCATTGAGGGTTGAAGTCAGAAAATAATGACAAACGTGAGTTTCATACTTCATACCCTTCATAAAATTAATGCCAATAGAAAACCTGTTATTTTATCAATTTTCTAAGTTTGTAAGAGCAATATTTAAAGTGTCCCCTATTTCTGGGCCTTTGTTCCCAAATTATTTATGGCATTGTCCAGATTTCTTGCTCTAAGAGGTTGAGAGGGTATGACTGATCATAATGGCGAAAGCTGCTGACTGTTGCAATTAATCCAGGAAGTAAAGTGTATGGATAATGACTACCTGAATTATGTATAAACCTCACTTAATGGATAGCATTTCTCTGCTAGTTCTATGCCAGTTTGACTTTTGTAGTGGAAAAATGTTTTGGATTAAAGTAATTGTAGCTATTTTATCAAAAATTGTATTTTCTGCTCATTACTGCTTACGTTTTTTTTAACCTCAGACTGAATTCTTTTTGACAACTGTTGTCATGTTATTTGTATGTGTGCGTGGATGCATGCGTGCGTGCATGTGTGTGTGTGTGTGTGTGTGTGTGTGTGTGTGTGTGTGTGTGTGTGTGTGTGTGTGCGTGCATGTGTATGTGTGTGCTTCCAATAGTAGAAAGACCAAAAGTCCTTTATTTATAATGTTATAACTTCCAAGACAAAGAACTATTAAATGAAGAACATCTGATGCAAAATATACAATGTTTTAATATTTTTTGGAAAAAAATAGGAATATCAAATTAAAATTAAGTGACATATTTGTAATACCTGTTACAATTGGCAATGAGTTTCAGACCTGAGTATTCTTTCACTCCTACAGCCTAACAGATCTGAAATAATCTTCCCTTTTTGCAAAAAACATTTTGCAACAAAATTAATTTTAAAGGGTGGTTTAAAACATGTAGTGGATAAAATGTTATTGATCAAGAGGAAAAAGAAAATGTCATCTGCTTTCCTTATAATGCCAGCATGTTGTCTCATAATAGTATTTATACTAGTAGTATAGTAGTACAATAATAGTTTATATTACCAACAGATGTTAAATTTGACTGTTGTAACCTTTATATTGTTTATTATATCTGTCTTGGAGCTTATCTCTCCTTTCTTTTTTGTATCTATCTTGGAGCGTTTCTCCCCGGGCCTCTACTGAAAATGGACATATATCCAGTTAGACTAGCCCGGTCAACAAATGTAAAATAAAAATAAATAATAAATACATAAAATAGTATTGTTTCCACAACAGCACTTGGTACCCATGAGAGGATGCAGAGACCAACTGGACTCATCAGTAAGGTAACAAGACAATTTTCTTAAAAAGCTTGCAGGGGGTCCTTTTAGTAGCACTGGTATAGTGTAATTGCTCTTCCTGAGTAAAGATAATATTTTATTTTGAATGAAAGAAATGTAGATGAGAGTAAATATATAAATAAAGAAAGAAATAAAGAAAGAAAAAAGAAAAAAATCAGGCAGTATTACATATGTAAAGTAGGGCAGTTAAGGCGCGATTAAAGGTGCCATGTATACGTTTGAGCTATTATTCAAATGAATGTGTAAATCATGCGTGTGTAAATTCTGAGATGCTACAAGAGGCAGCATAGATGTCCTTATTGTACTGAGGCCAGGTAGGAATAAAATGTGATTTGTGTAGTATGCAAGTTAAAATTTCTTGAGTTTAAAATGTCATCGGGTTAAAATCTCAGGGTTATGAGTTTTTGAAAAGAACTGAAATTGCAATGTTAATGTTGCTGCATCTGTCAGTGCTCCCTGCTGTCATTTACAGTTTCAGCTTTTTCCCTTTAAAAAAAGTCAAAAACAGGAAGAAAACCACCAAAAGCTCAGTAAGTGTGTCTAATAAAACAAGGTATTTCAAAAAGTGAGAGTAAAGACACAACGACGGCTGCAGTTTCCAGTGTAAAAACTTTACTATGTGCACAAACATGAGCGCTTTCACAAAATTCGCTTCATCAGGTGCAATAAAAGCACATTAAAAACACACCCTTTAAATATACTCTAAAGTCACATGAGAGCTTCCAGTTAAGCAAAGCTTAAAATTTAAAGACAAACCCACATTTAAACATACAAAATGTAAAAAATAAAAATGCAAAAATAAATACATCTTACATAATACAGAACAAATAAAAATGTGTACATATATTCATTAGGCATAATAATTCTCCTGAGGGGTCTGGACTTCAACTTAGGTGTAAAAGGGGCACGTTCATTTAATCCACTCCCTGCATCACCTCTCATCCTGACTATCCATGTGGATTCTGATTCTTCAGTTCTCAAACGTATATCGTCCGTCCTAGCATTTTCATACACTCTCCCTATTGCTAAAAACTTAAAGGAGTGAGTAGTGTCTGTATTAATAACATGCTTAGCAAGGGCATTCACCTTGCTCTTCTTACCAATATTATATATATGCTCCCTTATGCAGTCCTTGAAAGACCTATCAGTTTTGCCAATATAAGATCTTTTTCACTGAGTGCAATGGGCAAGATACACTATGTGTTCAGTTTCACAAGTGGCTGAAACATTAAAGGTATAAAACTTCTGCTGATCTGGATGAAAAAACACACAGCTTGTATCTAAATATTGACAATAATTGCACTTGCCACAAGGTATAGTGCCATTCCATTCAGTTCTACTCAAATCATTCCTAGGATAGCATAACCTCCTTTTTATTGACCTACTATTCCTAAACATAAACTTGGGTAGAGCTGTGATGACCATGCCCTGGCCCAGCAATCAAGGAGCCTCAATCCTTACCACTAACACCAGGGTGGTTGTTTCCTAGAAGAGGTAAGGATAACTAATACACACAGTAAAGTACAATTTCCCTTAAGTGCACACAGAGATCACAGTCAGTCTGGGGCTGGTTGCTCCCTTACTCACCAGGTCCCCAATAAGACTCCCCACTGGCACAGCTATAGTGTCCAGGTCTCAGCCTAACTGGGCAAGCTAAAACCTCCAGTACCCTCTCTGTCCAACCAATGCTTTGTGTCCCTGCCAAGTAGCTGACACAACACACACACACTTTGAGATAAGTATTTATACAACTTCACAGACACTCCTGGGAAAGGCTGACACAGATTCTCCAACTGTGCCCCTTTACCCAGACTATACGGTAGTAATTACTGCCACCACCCAGTTAATAATATCAGCTATTAAAAGGCCCTTAAAAGGGTGTCCAGTTATTACTGTGCAATATTAATATCCAATGGTAGTATGACTAACAGTCGAGGCTTACTTTAGAGTGGCCTATTACAATAACCTCTATAAATATGCAATGTTTTCTAGAGCTTATCTCTACACAAAGCAGCCACAGGTAGAAGGTTTTAAAATATTTAATAATAAATAATTAAAACACAAGACAAAACTACTACATCGCAGAGATATCTAAGAGTTCAGAGATCACACAAAAACTTAAAATAATACAGTAGGACAGGTCTGATTTCAAAGAAAAATACCTAATTAATCTTTATTAGCTTTAACTATTCCTACAAGAAATCACAGTGCTAAAACTTACATGTGAGCATAAGGCAGAGTGCTAAGTTAGATGTCCAAAGTCAAAATGCTTGCAGTCTCTTGTGAGAAATAGTATTTAAACATTACTAACAAACATGTCTCTAAGGCCCTCCTAAATTACATCATTTTTGACACTTAGGTTTTCCCAGTATTCATATTGCATCATCTTGACACCTGGTCTGAGTTCTCAGGCCACAAACTGCATTATTTAGCAATCTAACACCTGCTCAGAACATACAACAATACAAGGCATTTCACATGTATATTCTAACAGAAACTAGAGCAATAAAGCACCTTCCACATCTAAATTCTAGTCATAAACTTTAGCCTTAAAACAATGGGCATGAAACCTTCGTCCAGCCGCACTGGAGTCGAATTGTAAAACATTAAAGAGATTCATAAGATATTTTCAACTTAAGCAGATACATTTGAAATACTTGGCTTGGTTTTCCTTACAGCAGATGGCAATGTTGTAACAATATTGAAGTTCACATTTTACAGTGTTTTCTTACATTTAAAAACACAAGCTTGTATTTTACATTTATTTATACAGTTGATAGAATTATGTATCAAATTCTATTTGACTAGGCTGGCAGCCTTTGCCCATCTTTCCCCAATCGTCACATCCCCCCCCCCCGGGGGAACTCAAGCAAGTTTTTCAAGTGCCCTTTGAGAAACATCATTTGAGAGTGTCAGGTTTGTCTGGGTGTACCTCACCCCATTCCCTCTCTTGAGACCCCATCTGAATTGGCATTGCTACTTCCACTGCAGTGCTGGACTGACATATCACATGCTTGCAACCCCAGACTCCATCTTAGCAACTTGGCATTTTGGTGACTGGCTCTGTTTAACCATGTTAGAGGGTTGTGATCTGTCATTACAGTGAATTTTCTTCCATACAGATAAGGCTGACGTTTTTGTAGTGCCCATACTATGGCTAGACATTCCTTTTCTACAGCTGCATAGCATTCCTCCCTGGGATGGAGCCTATGACTGAGATAAACCACTGAGTACTCTTCTCCCTCTGAAGAAATCTGGCTAAGTACAACCCCCCCACCCCATAGTTTGAAGCATCCACCTGCACAATAAAGTCTTTGCTGTAATCTGGACTGGCTAACACAAAGCTTCCTTAAGCTTCTGAAATGCCTGCTCACATGATGGGGTCCACACTACCTTATCTGGCCTGTTCTTCCATGTCAGGTCTGTGAGGGGAGCAGCTATGGTATTATAATTGGGAAAAAACATTCTGTAGTACCCTGCTGTCCCTAAGAATGTCCTCACCTGCTTTTTGATAACAGGTGCAGGCCATGCCTGAATAGCTTCCACTTTGGCTGGTTCTGGCCTTATCTGGCCACTCCCCACTCTATGTCCTAGGTAGGAGGCCTCTGCCATACCCACCTGACATTTGCGCAGCTTAATGGTCAACCCTGCCCTCTGTAGTCTGCCCAGCACCTCCCTGACATGCTGAAGGTGCTCTTGCCAGGAATGGCTGTAGATAGCAATATCATCCATGTAAGCAAGGGCAAACCCTCCTGCTCCTGCTGAGATATGATCTACCAGCCTCTGGAAAGTCGCTGGGGCATTCTTCATCCCAAAGGGCATCTTTGTGAACTCATGCAAGCCAAAAGGAGTCACAAAGGCTGACTTCTTTCTAGCATTGGGAGTCAAGGGCACCTGCCAGTAACCCTTGGTAAGATCAGTAGTTGTAAGATACTTAGTCCCACCCAGCTGCTCTAGGGCCTCATCTGTCCTAGGCATGGGGTAAGCATCTGACTCTGTGTGACTATTTAATTTCCTGTAATCCACATAGAACCTGCTGCTGCCATCCTTCTTTGGCACCAGTACCACTGGTGAGGCCCAGGGACTTTTGGACTCTTGAATCACCCCTAGTTCCAACATCTCCTGTACCTCTTCCCTGAGAGTCTGACTCTCTCAGGCACCCTATAAGGGGTCTGCCTAATAGACCTTTGGGGTCCTGTATCCACCTGGTGCTGCACCAGGTGGGTGCACCCTGGTTTCCCCATGAGAAAGTCCCCAAATTCCTGCAACACTGCTTGGATGTCTTGAACCTGGGTAGGAGATAGCTGCTGGGACATTGCTACCCCTTCCACTGAAGTGTCAGCATGAGCCTCACTGAAGAGATCAGTCCCCAGATCTCCCTCAGACTCCTCCTGCAATACACTGCAAATGCTCAGCACAAGGGCCTCCCTATCATGGTAAGGTTTCATCATGTTAACATGGTACATTTGTGCCCCTGCCATCTACCTAGCACTTCCACCATGTAGTTAACATCGCTTACCTTTCTTACCACCTTGTAGGGTCACTCTCAAGCTGCCTGCAACTTGTGTCTGACAGGAATGAGAACCATCACCTGCTGCCCTACAGCATACTCTCTCACTCAAGCATTCCTGTCATACTACACCTTTTTCTGTTGTTGGGCTTCTGCCAGGTTCTCCTGGGCCAGGCCCATGAGTTCCCTGAGCCTTGTCCTGAGGTTCAGGATATATGCCACAACAGACTCCTTGTGAGACTCACACTCACCTTCCCACTCATCTTGGCTTAAATCTAGAGGTCCCCTCACCCTATGCCCATAAAGCAACTCAAAGGGTGAAAAACCTGTGGATTCCTGTGGAATCTTTCTGTAAGCAAACAACAGATGGGGCAAATATTTGTTCCACTCCCTCTTAAACTGATCTGCAAATGCCCATAGCATGGACTTGATTGTAGAGTTTAACCTCTCAAAAAGACCATTAGTCTGGGGATGGTAGGGGGCGGTCTTCATGTGCTTCACCCCACAGGACTTGCACAGACAAGCCAGCAGGTCTGACATAAAATTGGCACCTCTGTCAGACAGTATTTCCTTTGGGAAACCTACCCTGCTGAAAATTTCTAGCAAAGCATTTGCCACCTTCTCTGCCTCAATGGAGGACAAAGCTACTGCCTCAGGGTATTGTGTAGAGTAATCTACAATCACTTGGATATACTTTTTCCCTGTGGAACTTGGGGTACTCAGAGGACCAACAATATACATAGCTACCCTCTGAAATGGCTCCTCAATCACAGGCAAAGGCATCAAAGGAGCTCTCACATTGTCTCCTGCCTTGCCTACCTTTTGGCACTGCTCACAGGTCCTGCAGTACCCTGTTACATCTCTGGAAATTCCAGGCCAATAGAATTTTTGCATAATATACCTCTTTGTACATTTTATGCCCATATGACCTGCAAAGGGAATATCATGGGCTATGGCTAGAAGCATCAGATGGTAAGCTCTAGGCACTACCAACTGCTGTACTCTCTCACCTTCTATCCCTCCCTCAGGGGTCCACTCTCTATACAGTAACCCTTTGTTCCAATGTACAGATTCCCCCTTCCCTTGAGAAGGTGCCTCCCTAGCTACCTGCCTCAGGCCTTGCAATGTAGGGTCTGAGAGCTGAGCCTGTCTCAAGTCTATCCTTGTAACCCTTCCCAGCTCCCCTTCCACTGGAAGTCTGGCTTCCTCTGACAGCGGTGCCTCACTGTCAGCCTGGGCACTACTACTCACCTCTACCTTTGCAGCTACCCTGTCCAAGGGAACATCAGTACCCACAAGCAGCTATGGCTCACATTCAGTCTCACTGCTACAGCGTAGCTCACTCCCTGAAGTAATCACCTCAGCAGTCCTGGCTGCAAGTATGCAGTCTTTCTGGGTCTCCCCCAGGCTACCAGACCCACATGCTTGTCCCCTAGCCTCACTGCATGTAACTGCATAGGTACATAGTACTGCCTCATTCAAATCCTTCCCTCTCAGGACATCTGCAGGATGGTAGTTCCATACCCCTGTTGTCTCAAGAAACCCACTGTTGGCATTTTGTCTTTCTCACTTACTGGCTCCCTCACCTTTGGTTCCCCACCTTGCCTCCATGGACACCTGTATGCCACATGGCCCCACTGGTTGCATTCAAAACATTTCACCCTAGGTCCTGGATGTGTACCTGGACTAGTGGCTTCCCCTGCTACTGGCGGATTCTGTTGGGGCAGTCTGTGCTGCCCACCATGGGTTCCTTTAGACCCATGAGCAGTACTGGGGGTCCCTTTCCTGTGCAGGGCTGTCCTGCTTGCTAGGTATAGGTCTCCCTTCTTCCCCAACTCCTCTGAAGTAGCACACTGTTTATCAGCTAACCAGATCCTCATGTCCTCAGGCAAAGTGCTAAGGGCTTGTTCCCTTACCAAAAGGTCTGCCAGCCCTTCAAAAGTGGTGACCTGATATCCACTCACCCCGCTGTGAAAATAAGTGCTTAATTCAACAACATATTCACATACATTTTCATCTGCCTTGCATCTATGTTCACAAAACTTTTCCTATACATTTCAGGTGTTAACTTAAAGCATTCTAATAAATGTCTTTTTACAGCAGTTTAATCAAAACAGTCAGTGTCATGCATTTTTGCTAAAGATGTTACAGCTTTACCATGGAGTAAGGGGGTCAGGAACCATACCCAGAGCTTTTGGTCAACTTCATACTGTTTACATACCCACTCAAACATATGAATAAAGCTATCAAAATTATCCCCCTCTTTAAACTGTGGAAGAAATTTACTGACCTTTTGTGCTTCTGGGGTCCAGTTACTCCCTTCCCCATTACCTCCATGACTCTGGCGAAGAGTCAGGATTTCCCTCTCATGCCTCCTCTGCCGTTCATTGTCCTCAGCTTGTAGACTCCTCATTTTCTTGGCTGCTTCTGGTTCCATACGTCTGGCCTCCAACTCAAGTCTCTTTAGCTCCAGCTGGATTTTTAAGTCCATTGCAGAAAGGATGAGCTGTCCATTCTCTGACTATATTGTATCTCCACTGTCAGTCTGATTGTGGTGAATACATATTTTAACAAGAGGGAGGAGCATAGGGTGACATACAAGAGTGGAGGAAGATGCACACAGGTGGATTATACCTTATGTAGGAGGGCCGGTTTGAAGGAGATTGGAGACTGTAAAGTGGTGACTGGAGAAAGTGTAGTTAGGTAGCATAGGATGGTGGTTTATAAGATGACATTGGTGATCAAGAAGAGGAGGAGGAGTGTGAGGGCACCACCAAGGATCAAATGGTGGAAACTGAAAAAGGGTAATTGTGAGGTGGAGTTCAGGGATGAGTTAAGACAGGCAGTGGGTGGCAGTGAAGAGTTACCAAATAGCTGGGTAACTACAGCAGAGCTAGTAAGGGAGACGGCTAGAAAGGTGCTTGGTATGACATCTGGACAGAGGAAAGATGAGAAGGAGACATGGTGGTGGAATGAGGAAGTACAGGAGAGTATACAGAGAAAGAGGTTGGCAAAGAAAAAGTGGGATTGTCAGAGAGATGAAGAAAGTAGACAGGAGTATAAAGAGATGAGGTGCATGGCAAAGAGAGAGGTGGCGAAGGCTAAGGATAAGGCATATGAAGAGTTGTATGAAAGGTTGGACACTAAGGAGGGAGAAAAGGACCTGTACCGATTGGCTAGACAGAGGGACCGAGCTAGGAAAGATGTGCAGCAGGTAAGGGTGATAAGGGATAATGAGGGAAACATACTCACAAGTGAGGAGAGTGTATTGAGGAGATGGAAAGTGTACTTTGAGGGGTTGATGAATGAAGAGAATGAGAGGGAGAGAAGGTTGGATGATGTGGGGATAGTGAATCATGAAGGACAATGGATTAGCAAGGAGGAAGTAAGGGTAGCTATGAAGAGGATAAAGAATGGGAAAGGCTATTGGTCCAGATGACATACCTGTGGAAGCATGGCGGTTTTTAGGTGAAATGGCAGTGGAGTTTTAAACCAGATTGTTTAATGAAATCTTGGAAAGTGAGAGGATGCCTGAGGAATGAAGAAAAAGTGTTTTGGTACCGATTTTTAAGAATAAGGGTGATATGCAGAGTGGTAGTAACTACAGAGGGATTAAATTGATCAGTCACAGTATGAAGTTATGGGAAAGAGTAGTGGAAGCTAGGTTAAGAAGGGACGTGATGATTAGTGATCAGCAGTATGGTTTCATGCTGGGAAAGAGCACTACAGATGGGATGTTTGCTCTGAGAGTGTTGATGGAGAAGTACAGAGAAGGTCAGAAGGAGTTGCATTGTGTTATTGTAGACTTAGAGAAAGCATATGACAGGGTGCCTAGAGAGGAGTTGTGGTATGGTATGAGGAAGTTGGGAGTGTCAGAGAAGTATGTAAGAGTGGTACAGGCTATGTATGAGGGTAGTGTGACAGCGGTGAGGTCTGCAGTGGGAGTGATGAATGCGTATAATGTGGAGGTGGGATTACATCAAGGATCAGCTCTGAGCCCTTTCTTATTTGCAATGGTGATGGACAGGTTGACAGACGAGATCAGACAGGAGTCCCCGTGGACTATGATGTTTGCAGATGACATTGTGATCTGTAATGAAAGTAGTGAACAGGTGGAGGAGCCCCTGGAGAGATGGAGATATGATCTAGAGAGAAGAGGACTGAAGGTCAGCATGAATAAGACAGAATATATGTGTGTGAATGAGAGGGAGGATAGAGGAATGGTGAGGATGCAAGGAGTAAAGGTGCCGAAGGTGGATGAGTTTAAATACTTGGGATCAATAGTTCAGAGTAATGGTGAGTGTGGAAGAGAGGTGAAGAAGAGAGTATAGGCAGGATGGAGTGGGTGGAGAAGAGTGTCAGGAGTGATTTGTGACAGACGAGTACCAGTAAGAGTGAAAGGGAAGGTCTACAAGAGGGTAATGAGACCAGCTATGCTATATGGGTTGGAGTCAGTGGCATTGACAAAAAGGCAGGAGTTTGAGCTGGATATGGCAGATTTAAAGATGTTAAGATTTGCACTGAGTGTGACGAGGGTGGACAGGATTAGGAATAAGTATATTAGAGGGTCAGCCCAGGTTGGAAGGTTTGGAGACAAAGCCAGAAAGGCAAGATTACGTTGGTTTGGACATGTGCTGAGGAGGGATGCAGAGTATATTGGGAAAAAGATGCTATGGATGAAGCTACCAGGTAACAGGAAAAGAGGAAGGTGTAAGATAAAGTTTATGGATGTAGTGAGAGAGGACATGCAGGTGGTTGGTGTGACAGAGCAAGATGCAGAGAACAGGAAGAAATGGAAACAGATGATCTGCTGTGGTGACCCCTAATGGGAACAGCGAAAAGTTGATGATGATGATGAATGTCAGTCTGATTGTCCTCCAGGCTGCTGTTTTCTGATGCAGCTGTAACCAAGGCTGCAAGCAGGTCTGCTTTAGTCAGGTTTCCATGCACCAGTCCCCTAGCCTGGCACATCTCCGCCAGCTGGCTCCTTGTCAGCTTTCCATACTCTTCTGCTGACATGCTGCCTGCTCACCCTGACTAACACTAAGCTAACAAAAGAAATAAAAAACTTGTGATCTGAACTCTGAGTATACACTGCATGGCTGTTTTAGAGTACAAAACACTTTTAGAGATCACTGTACATAAGCTACAGGAATTCGCTATACCCTACATCACCACAAGCCAATTAGTATGTGAAGTAGATCCCACCACTGCCAATCACTTGTGTCGACCGTGCCCTGGCCCAGCAATCAAGGAGCCTCAATCCTCACCACTAACACCACGGCGGTCATCTCCTAGAAGAGGAAAGGATAACTAATGCACACAGTAAAGTACAATTTCCCTTAAGTGCACACAGAGATCACAGTCAGTCTGGGGCTGGTTGCCCCTTACTCACCAGGTCCCCAATAAGACTCCCCACTGGCAAAGCTATAGGGTCCAGGCCTCAGCCTAACTGGGCAAGCTAAAACCTCCAGTACCCTCTCTGTCCAAGCAGTGCTTCATGTCCCTGCCAAGTAGTTGACACAACACACACACACTTTGAGATAAGTATTTATACAACTTCACAGACACTCCTGGGAAGGGCTGACACAGATTCTCCAACTGTGCCCCTTTACCCAGACTATATGGTAGTAATTACTGCCACCACCCAGTTAATAATATCAGCTACTAAAAGGCCCTTAAAAGGGTGTCCAATTATTACTGTGCAATATTAATATCCAATGGTAGTATGACTAGCAGTCAAGGCTTACTTTAGAGTGGCCTATTACAATAACCTCTATAAATATGCAGTGTACTCTAGAGCTTATCTCTACACAAAGCAGCCACAGGTAGAAGTTTTAAAAATATTTAATAATAAATAATTAAACGCAAGACAAAACTACTACACCACAGAGATATCTAAGAGTTCAGAGATCACACAGAAACTTAAACTAATACAGTAGGACAGGTCTGATTTCAAAGAAAAATACCCAATTAATCTTTACTAGCTTTAACTATTCCTACAAGAAATCACAGCGCTAAAACTTACATGTGAGCATAAGGCAGAGTGCTGTTAAGTTTGATGTCTAAAGTCAAAATGCTTGCAGTCTCTTGTGAGAAATAGTATTTAAACATTACTAACAAACATGTCTCTAAGGCCCTCCTAAATTACATCATTTTTAACACTTAGGTTTTCCCAGTATTCATATTGCATCATCTTAACACCTGGTCTGAGTTCTCAGGCCACAAACTGCATTATTTAGCAATCTAACACCTGCTCAGAACGTGCAACAATACAAGGCATTTCACATGTATATTCTAACAGAAACTAGAGCAATAAATCACCTTCCACATCTAAATTCTAGTCATAAACTTTAGCCTTAAAACAATGGGCATGAAACCCTCATCCAGCCGCACTGGAGCCAAATTGTAAAACATTAAAGAGATTCATAAGATCTTTTCAACTTAAAAAGACACATATGAAATATTTGACTTGGTTTTCCTTACAGCAGATGGCAATGTTGCAACAATCTTGAAGTTCTCATTTTACAGTGTTTTTTTACATTTAAAAACATAAGCCTGTATTTTACATTTATTTATACAGTTGATAGAATTATGTATCAAATTCTATTTGACTAGGCTGGCAGCCTTTGCCCATCTTTCCCCAATCGTCACAACAGCATCAATAAAAGTCACTAGATCAGGATCTGTAGTAAGAATATTCCAGTGCTTTCTGACTATCTATATATATATATATATATATATATATATATATATATATATATATATATATATATATATATATATATATATGGACATCTGTAGTAAAACGCAATGGGACTTTCAACTTGACCCTAGACTTCTTCCTTCCTTTATGTTTATTCTTGCCTTCCTTTCCTTTCGAAAAGAATGGTTGTGCAGACGTGGGTCTTTTGCTTACAACATCTTGTACATTAGGAACAATTATCTGATCATCATAGCCCCAATCACATAAGTTACTCATGGCCATTTCAACTTGAGTTGAGAAATCCACATCTCTCACATTTAATCTGGAGGCCCTATATATCTGATTGCATACCACATTTTTAAACACATGGGAGGAGTGTAAACTCTCCCTGTGCAAAAGATGGTTGACATAACATTCCTTCCTATTGTAATCTAGTATAAATCTCATCTTGTTCATTTCTGGCTAGCGTAACATCTACGAAATCAATTTCAAGTTTAGAATATTTGGATGTAAATCTCAAATAATGTGTAGAATTATTCAGATATTCCAAAAATTCTAAAAATACTTCAGAGGTACCTCCCCACAGGATGAAAAGATCATCAACAAATCTTCTATAAAATAAAATATAACATCCATAGGGCCCTTGTAATATATACTGCAACTGCCAATCAACCATCACTGCATTGGCGTAGCTATTGGCACATGCTGTGCCCATAGCTATGCCATTGCACTGTCTATAGTGTTGCTCTTCAAAAACAAAAATATTGTGTTCTAAAACAATCTCCAACAGCTTTGTCAAAAGGCCAATCTTGCATTGGACAAATTCAGAATAAGCCTTTAAAAATCTCTGTATACTTATAATGCCTTCATAATTAGGTATAACAGTGAACAAAGAGACCACATCCATGGTAACAAACATAGTTAACATAATCACCATCATTCAAACAACTATAAAGATCTCTGAGGAAATGCTCGGTGTCCCACAGAACATGATCTAACTTATCAAGGATGAGTCTCAAATTCTTTTCCACATATATGGAGGTAGTCTCTGTACTCCAATTTCTACCTGAAACTATTGGTCTCAAAAGTGGATTCAATTTGTCTTTATGAAGTTTCAGCAGACCTTGCATAAGGGTATCATAGGCTTGCTAACAAGAAAATAAGTAAAAAGACTTTTGTCTATTAAATTCACGTCTAACAAACATTTCAAAAGAATCTGCACATCATAAATAATGACTTTCATTTTTTTCAATAGTAATTTTCTCATAAAATAAATTATCATCAAGCATACTAAACATTCTATACACATACCAACTTCGGTCTAAGACCACAAGTGGGCTGGCTTTATCGGCTGACTGAATAACAATGTCAGAATTCTTTTCTAAACCTTTTAAGGCATTCCTTTCTTCGCTACTAAGATTCAAAGGCTTTTTGCCATAGTGGACATTGGCATGTTTAAAAGTAACCAGGAACCACTCAAAAATGAAACACCAAGTAACACCAAAAACTTGGTAGTTCGGTTACAATAAAGGCTGTCTTCCGAAAACCAGAAAATCTGTTTCACCAAGAATCACATCCAAAATCTTCAGAATCAAAACTCTTTATTAACTGACAACAAGAAACGGATTTAGCGCTTTCATCTCCACACTGGAGACCTCATCAGAATCAATGAATAAATTCCCCAATAACATCAATGGTAATACTGACAGTGAATTTTTAAAAAAATATTTGTGACATTTATAACGAATGTGGGCTGGCCATTTTAAAAGTATTGATTAAACACAATGAACAGAGAATGGAGTGGGATAAGAAAGATATAGATAAACTGTATAAGGAAATCAATGATGATTTGTTATTTTCAGTTCAAGAGTATAAAAACATTTATTTGAGAACTTTGCATGATGTTGACAACATAGTAACATGTAGTTACAATAGAAAGATATCTAAACTTGAAAGGGATATAAACGAATATAGATGTGGTATAGCTTATAGTTCTGATAATAGGAATGCCAACCGACCAAATAGGTATTATGATAAGCAAAAGAATTTTTCACCACCTCACTTACATGATAATTACAGAAGGAATGAAAGAGACAATAACAGAGGGCAGGAAGGGAATTACTTGTATGGACAGAAGTATATTGAACATGATGATTGTTTAAATGACACCAGTGAAAGGGCCCCTTTAGAGGGGGAAGGACCAAGGTGGTCTGAGAGGTTGAGGAATCGTGCCCAACAGTCCTCATATGCCCAAGTCACATTTAACAACAACCACAACCAATACATGAGGAGAACCTACAGGTAGAGCAGTTTAACATCGGTGATTCTAATGAGAATCTCCCTATAGACCAGTTCCATTTAGATGTGGAGAAACAACCTACTGTTCATTCTTGTAATGATTTTTATATTTTTAATTATACTGATATGAATATAAATGAAGTTTATTTCAAGCTTTTTACCAAAGGGTTTACTTTTGTACTTATTAAGAAGCCCAATATCGACAATATTTTATTGGACATAAAAATCTTTACTAGGAAGCTCAATTTTATACACGTATTTAAAGAGGAAGGACATCAGTATAAAAAAGAGGTGTTGACTAGATGTAGTGTATACAATCCCCCCCTTCATCATGACATATATAATTTGGAAAATACTCTTATTAAAAGAATTAGGAGTGAATATAATCATAACAACAACAGCGATGCAAGTAATTTAACTGATGAAGAAAACAAACTTTTGCAGGAACTCAGGAGAAATGAAAGAATCCGGGTGATGAAACCGGACAAAGGTGGGGGGGGGGTTGTACTTATGGATAAATGGGATTATATTAATAGAATGCTTGATATACTTAATAATGATAGCAGTTATGCTATAGTTTCCAAAAATGAAATCAATATTTCCTACCGGAAAATTGATTATATTATAGAAGACTATTTATTACAAGGTCTCATTGATTTAGACTTACATAATTTTTTGAAAGTTAGCAAACCGGTTATTCCTGCTATTTTTGGCATACCGAAGACACATAAATGTATTCAAAACCCCCCTATGAGACCTATTGTCTCATCACAAGGATCCAAAACTCAACCTTTAGCCATATACATAGATGTTAAACTCAAGAAGTATTATATGAGATACCCGCATATTTTAGTTGACTCATGGGATTTTTTGCAGAAAATGAGTAAGGACCCATATGGAGAGGGAATTAAGTTTGTTACAATTGATGATAAAGATTTGTTTTCTGTCATACCCCATTTGATTGGCATGGAATGGTTTGAAAAAATGTTAATAGAGATGAATTTGTTGACACCAGATGAATTTAAATCAGTACTAGAATGTATGGAACTGGTGTTAAAAAACAACTATATATTTTTTCAAGGTGAATTTTATCACCAAAAAGAAGGAGTTGCAATGGGGGCAGCCTGTGCCCCTATTTATGCCAATATTATAATGTTATATTGGGAAAGACATTATTTATTTGAATCTGAATTGTCCACCTTCATTAAAAGTTATTACCGTTTTCTTGATGATATATTTATTTTATGGGAAGGTCCCGATGAAGTCATAGATAAATTTATCAAGTTTATCAACAATAGTACTACTTTCTTAAGATTTACACATCAAATTAATATGCAAGAGATACACTATCTAGATGTTAAGTTACAAAAGAACTACAGAACTAAAACCTACAAATCTACTATTTATAGGAAAGAATAATATTCTAATGCATATTTGCATTTTGACAGTGATCACCCAGACCAACTCAAAAGAAATATAGTGAAGGGACAGATGATCAGAGTTGGTTAACCTACGAATATTTAATGGATGGAAGAATTGATTCAATGGTTTATCAATACATATCTGTGGAATTTCCAAAAATACCGTCTATTTTTGGAATTCCCAAAATTCATAAACACACTGATAATCCACCATTCAGACCAATTGTCTCAGCAATAGGTTCTAAGACTGAAGCTTTAGCAGCCTACATTGACTTTAAATGTAAAGATTTACTAATGAGATTACCACACATTGTAAGAGATTCATGGCATTGTCTTGACTCTATAAGACAATTTATTAACAATGCTGATGTCAACTATGACTTTGTGATGGCTACTGTGGATGTAATCAATCTTTTTACCGTGATTCCACATCAGGAAGGCATTGAGTTGTTTGAAACATGCCTTAACACACACAAATACAACAACAGTACTGAGAATCGAGTAATATCTGAGATGTTAGAATTAGTTTTGGAGAACAATTTTATCTATTTTAACGGTAATTATTTTAGACAAGAGAAAGGAGTGGCTATGGGAGCAAAATGTGCCCCTATTTACGCCAATCTTGTTCTGGCAGCATGGGAACACGAACACGTATTCACTAGTAGTTATTGGAACAAAATCTTATTATATTTACGTTATTTGGACGATATTTAGATTTTTTGGAGAGGTACTGAAGTACAATTTAACGAATTTATATCATATTTGGGACATACAACTGATTTTTTAAAATTTACGAGTCACATTTCTAAGAACACAATCAATTTTTTGGATATTACAATTACTTTGAAGGATAACACATTTGAATCTAGCATTTACAGGAAGAAGACATATTCCAATTCATTTTTACACTTTGACAGCTGTCACCTCGCCCACCAGAAAAGAAATTTAGTAAAGGGACAGATGGTGAGATTGTCAAGGATAGTGAGTAATGATGACACGTTGAAAATGGAACTTGAAAAATTAAAAAACATGTTTTTAAGTAGAGCCTATCCGGTAGATTTGGTCAACAATATAGGTCAGGACATTTGGATGAACAGATCAGTTTTATACAAATCTATTTTAAGACATGGATTAAATCCAAAAGAAGTTTCTAAATCCAAGGGTATAGGACATGATACCTTAGTCATCCCATTCAATGAAAAATCAGACCAAATTGTTAAAGCGGTCTATGACTCTTGGAATATTGTTATAGAACCCAACAAAGAATTGGTAAATGTTTTAGGTGATAAACCAAAAGTCACTTTCAGTAAAGGACAAAATCTTAAAAGTATTTTCGAAAATAGTATGAAATGTGACTTATTTATGAAATCTAAGATGAATAAATGTGGTGCATGTCGCATATGTAGATTCATCAACAATGGACCATACCTCTCAATCATCAATTATGAAAAGACTATTAGATGTCCAGGAGCGTGTGACTGTAACACAGTCATGGTGGTATACGTAGCTACTTGCACAGCATGCCAAGCTTTCTATGTAGGGAAAACTAACAGAAAGTTGAAAACAAGAATTATAGAGCATGTTAGTGATATTAGAAATCATAAGCAGACTAGTGCTTTATACACTCATAGCATTGGTTGTCTTAATTTTAAAACATTCTTGTTTTTTGTCATCGACAGAATTGTTTACACCAATGCACAACATGGGGGTGATACTAAAAGCTTATTAGAAGCCAAAGAATGTCTTTGGCAACTTAGATTAAATGCAAGCAAGGATCCAGGTATCAATGATCAAATTTCTATTGCTAGTATACTAAAGCTAAAATCTCAGTTCATTTAGTGATGTTCATAGCTACTAATACTTATGTATCAACTCACTTTATACTCAACAAAATTATTCAACCACTATTATTTATGGACATACTCAACATTTATATACCTATTTACTTCTTTCAATACATTTCAAAATTATTTATAATTATTTACAACTCATTCATAATTGAACAATACCTGCAGGGCGAGTATATGTTTCATAAATGAATTTGAAAATATTCATTATGATTCCACATGTCACTCCTTAATTTATGTCAACAATAACTTTTTTATAAAAAGTTCTTGAGGAAAATTATTAAATTAATTTTTATACTAATACACATATAAGACGTTTTAATTAATATTACACAATTCAATAATTCATTACATCTCTATTTTAGTACTATTAATTTATGGTTATTGTAACTGTGTACGATTTGATAATATTTAATCAGTGCCTCTGTCATATACATTGTTACACATTTTCACATTGCATATACATTTTAATAAATTTTTATATTTTTATCATAGTTATTTATTTACATAAACAATTCATTATAGTAACTTTTTCAAACATCCAAATACACCCAATTAGTACTTAAACAAAATTCAGTACTGCAACTTTAACCTTAGTATACACTATTGCAATTACTTTAATATAGCTTATAATTGCATACGGAAAAGCTATGTTAAGAACTCACATTCTTTGTTTTAAATTATACATTTAGTATGGTTTTACTGACATCATACATATAAAAGAAGTTTATTCTCTATTTATATAAATATATTGTGTATAAGACCTTCAGTTTTACACATTATACTCTAGTTCATGTCTAAATACATTTTAAGTCAGTCATTTCACATTTTACTGGACCTGTTACTTTAAAACACAAGAGGTTTTATTGTATTAATTGGAATATTGTTTAATTGATTGATTATGTGATTATTTAATTAATCAAGTAGTATCTGTATTTAAGGGATGATTTTTTTTTGTAAATTTGTACTCTGATGATGCCCTAGGACAAGAGGGTGAAAGTGCTTAGTTCCACGATTTTGCTGTTTTTGTTTTGGTCTTGTGGTCCTGTGGTGTAATAAAGACTTCATTTTAATTCCAACGATTCAAGGCTACTGGGATTTTCTTGGTTACAGATGATCAGAGTAGCCAGAATTACATCTGATAGGGAAGATTTTCTTTGTGAAATAGATATGGTACAAAATATGTTTCACCAAAGGGGCTACCCTGTAGAAATAACACAGCCCATTAAAAATATGTGATAGATAGATGGGGTATTATTTATATACCCTTATTAAATAAATTGAATATAAATGAAGTTGGGGGTGACAATAGAATTGTACAAAAAGTAGATAAGAAGAAAGTATTATCCTATTTGACTCTTACTTATTACAAGGACATTGGATGGTTGAAAAAATGTATTAACGAAACATGGGATATGTTCAAAACTATGCCCACTAGAATTACGTTTTTTCAGAACAAATTGACATACAGCTATAGGAGGAATCACAACTTGAAGAATATTTTAGAGAATAAAAAGTACTATAATGAAGGTGAAACAGTTTCCAACAAAAAGGGTACTTTTAGATGTGGCAGATGTCTGCAATGCCCTTTTATAGCAGGAGAAAAGGAACTTACAGTACCTACACTAAGAATTACATTGAGGGCAAGTAAATATAGTAGTTGCTATACCAAGGGGGGTTGTATATTTAGTATACTGCAATTTTTGTTGGGGATATTACATCGGTAAAATGGAACGACATCTGAGAAAAAGAATATATGAACATATGAGGGACATTAATCGTAAAAACGAAAATAATGCCCTTTACAGACATTCAATTACATGTCATGATGCAAACTTCAAGTTTTGGGTCCTTGAGGAAGTAGAACATTTTGAAAGAGGGGGCGATTGGGAGACAAAATTAGCATACAGGGAGATGATATGGCAGCTTAAGTTAGATGCCTGTAGTGGTAAGGGCTTGCATGATCATATTTCTATTACACCAGACCTCAAAATACTATCGGAAGATCCAAAAAGATATAAGTCCTAAGGAAATGACATGTTATGAGGATATATTCTTTCTATCTCTGTTTTTTATCAATGTTTTATCAATTTTTATCAACTTCTATGAGTTTTTATAAAAGGTGTGTTTTATACAAAATATACAATATAAATATATTTTATTTCACAATTTACGTAAAAGGATGGTTATTGGTATTTGAATATACATTTTTATATGATTCTTACTATATAGATTTTTTACATTTTTCTATATTTATATATATTCACAGAAGTAAATATTTGTGAATACATTTATTCATTTATTTATTTATTATTATATTATCAATTTATATCCACAGTCATATTCATATTTATATTTATATTTATACTTATATTAAACTGTATATATGAAATTTTATACATTTTACATTTTTTACACCTATTTTTCTATGTATTTGGTATGTCTATTTATACCTGTATATTTATAATGAATTTATTTTATAACATATGAAAATAAGGAAGTGTGTGGCATATATGGAATGGAGTATCAATACACCTACAACATCTACATACTCACCTACTTACACACTATTATAAGCAAATATTTCCAATGTTGAATACATGTGGTTCAGGTATTACACAATGTTCCTAATGCATATATTTATATGTATTGACATTTATATGCATTGATATCTACATCTATATACATATAAAATATAATATATTATAATACATTTTATATTTCACACATATTTCTATGTCTCTTCCAACTTTAAAAGAAAGACATACTGTTTATGGTGTTTTAAGAGAATCAACATGGCCAGCCAATGATATTGTTATGTTCTGTCACATTATCTGATTGATTACTTGATTGATTCTTATTAAGTTCAATTGCTTTTAATTGTTTTTAAGTGGTTGTGTATAAAAGAAATGAAAGAAGTGCTAAGAATTGATTCTGATGAGGTCTCCAGTGCGGAGATGAAAGCGCTAAATCCATTTCTTGTTGTCAGTTAATAAAGAGTTTTGATTCTGCGGATTTTGGATGTGATTCTTGGTGAAACAGATTTTCTAGTTTTCAGAAGACAGCCTTTATTGTAACCGAACTACCGAGTTTCTGATGTTTAAAATTAAAATCATAAACATCCTGGACACATAATTTCTCAAAAGCAGTTATCAAGGAATTCATTTTGGGAATGTATGTACTAGGTTTTTCAAAAACAGTACTATTAATATCAGAAAAAGCATCATCATCAATATTATAATCACTATATATAAATTTCAGCATTAAATTCCTAGAAAACAATTTTATATCAAAAATGACATCAGTAAAGTCTGATGCTTCAGAAGGCACAAATGATAAGCCTTTTTGTAACACAATAAGCTCAGAGTCAATTAATACAGTTTGTGAAAGATTGTAAACTAAACACTTTTCATGTTGGAAAAGGCCCTTTTTATCGTGTTCGATTGTGGTACAGTACCTTCCCATTTCCTTATGTTGTTGTTTCTGCTTCTACTCTGTCCTCGCTCTTTCACAAACCTCAAGCTCTGCTCTTTCACTGGCAGTGGAAAATGCATAAGATATTGGTCTAAAGGGGCATTAGCTGCCAATGAAATATTCAAACCATTATCACTCATCTGGTTACAAATTTCAGAATAGCGATTCACTAAAGCTCTAGTAACAAGCACCTTTGTACATGCTCCAAGTTCTTTCGCTGGAATAGTCAAATCTTGTTGTACTTCACTAGCCCGAGGTTGCAAGATATCACTTCCGGTCGACTCCACTTTATTACGTACACTGGTGGCGTCTGATGTACGCTCAGTTGTCATGATAATGGTAGAAGCTTTCTGCAAGGGAACTGCTTTCGCAGAGTTCTACGCCTCAAAGCTTTCAGTTGTAGGCCAAGTGAACACATTACCCAGCCGAAAATCCTTCCGATCATGACATATTTTAGAGATTGTTCCTTTCTGCAGTTTACTTTCATAGAACTTGAGTGAATTAAGTAGATCATCAACATAGGGATCAAAAACAGTTTCAGCATAATTATTTAACAATTCCTCATACTTGGAATTAACAGATTGAACAAGGATATTAATCTCCCTGTCTGCAGCAGCAATCAAAATCTTCAGATAACTGAAGCTTGCTTGTAAAGTCACCTTCTGCCATTCTAACAATAGCACATTATCGCCGTTAGTGTGTGAGAGCATTTTCAAAATTCGTAGACCCCATGGCACTATATTCTCAGCTAGGCATGCCTCAAGATGAAACCTCTGATACTGGCTTCTCTTGAGTTTATATAAATCTTTCTCAACGCAAAAAGTTGCGTTTTCAAATTTATTATATCCACAGTTTCCTCAGTGTTATTTTCATCAGAAGTGACACAATTAATCAAAGGATTAACTCTCAACAAAAAAGTTTGTAAAAAGCCATCAAGTCTCTTAGCACCCGTGCAGGGAATGTTAGAATCACAGTCCAATTCAGTAATTTCATCATTTTCAACTCTCTCAGCCATTATACTGTGCCTGGTTGTAACAAACGCAAATAAAGTCAAAAACAGGAACAAAACCATCAAAAGCTCAGTAAGTGTGTCTAATAAAACAAGGTATTTCAAAAAGTGAAAGAGTAAAGACACAATGACGGCTGCAGTTTCCAGTGTAAAAAACTTTACTATGTGCGCAAAACACAAGCGCTTTCACAAAATTCGCTTCTTCAGGTGTAATAAAAGCACATTAAAACACACCCTTTAAATATACTCTAAAGTCACATGAGAGCCTTTAATTAAGCAAAGCTTAAAATTTAAAGACAAACCACATATAAACATACAAAATGTAAAAAATAAAAATGCAAAAATAAATACATCTTATATAATACAGAACAAATAAAAATGTGTACATATATTCATTAGGCATAATCATTCTCCTGAGGGGTCTGGACTTCAACTTAGGTCTAAGAGGGGCACGTTCATTTAATCCACTCCCTGCATCACCTCTCATCCTGACTATCTATGTGGATTCTAATTCTTCAGTTCTCAAACGTATATCGCCCATCCTAGCATTTTCATACACTCTCCCTATTGCTAAAATCTTAAACGAGTAAGTAGTATCTGTATTAATAACATGCTTAGCAAGGGCATTCACCTTGCTCTTCTTATCAATATTATATATATGCTCCCATATGCAGTCCTTGAAAGACCTATCAGTTTTACCAATATAAAATCTTTTACACTGAGTGCAATGGGCAAGATATACTATGTGTTCAGTTTCACAAGTGGCTGAAACATTAAAGGTATAAGACGTCCACTGATCTGGATGAAAAAAACACACAGCTAGTATCTAAATATTGATAATAATTGCACTTGCCACAAGGTATAGTACCATTCTGTTCAATTCTACTCAAATCATTCCTAGGATAGCATAACCTCCTTTTTATTGACCCACTATACCTAAACATAAACTTGGGTATTGCATCAATAAAATTCGCTAGATCAGGATCTGTAGTAAGAATATTCCAGTGCTTTCTGACTATATCCATATCAATATGGACATCTGTAGTATAACGCAATGGGACTTTCAACTTGACCCTAAACTTCTTCCTTCCTTTACGTTTATTCTTGCCTCCCTTTCCTTCAGAAAAGAATGGTTGTGCAGATGTGGATCTCTTACTTACAGCATCTTGTACATTAGGAACAATTACCTGATCATCATAGCCCCTATCACATAAGTTACTCATGGCCCTTTCAACTTGAGTTGGGAAATCCACATCTCTCACATTTAATCTAGAGGCTCTATATATCTGATTGTGTACCACGTTTTTAAACACATTTTTGCTAGCAAGTTCATTTAGCTATTATTCAAATGAATGTATAAATCATGCGTGTGCAAATTCTGCGATGCTACAAGTAGCAACGTGGATGTCCTTATTGTACTGAGGCCAGGTAGGAATAAAGTGTGATTTGTGTAGTATGCAAGTAAAAATTTCTTGAGTTTTTAATGTCATCGGGTTAAAATCTCAGGGTTATGAGTTTCTGAAAAGGAACTGAAATTGCAATGTTAATTTTGCTGCATCTGTCAGTGCTCCCCTGCTGTCATTTACAGTTTCAGCTTTTTCCCATAAATAATGATGAAAAGCAGACGCCTGTCTTAACATGTGTTGGCTGTGAGACAGTTCCTTACTTTGTTTTATGTAGGAGTAGTACAAATGTATGTGTATGTGTCAAAGCAAGGTTTTGTGTCAGTGAGAACTCTCCCTGACTTTTTGAATATTAACTAGATTAAGAAATGCTCATGGCTAATTAAACAGAAATATCAGGACACCAGAAGAGTTATTCATAAATCTCTAATTTCTGATTATTCTTCAAAAGAATGATTAGAAAAATAAAAATGTAATATAAATAAGCATTACTGTGTTTCACAGGGTGCAGAAATGCTATATAAGCTTAGAGCCCATACCAGTATGTTACATCTCTGAGTCTTTTATTGCTATGCTTAAAGTTTTTGTATATGCTACATGTTATAGGCTGAAAGATCAATGCAAAAAGTGAAACAGTCATTCTTTTAGGTTATATAATGGTTTATATATTTTTAAAGTAATAGTTAGAATTTTGATGTATTCTTGTTTTTAATAACAATGTTTATTCTTGACTTCAACAGAACAGCAAAATAATTTGCTAGTTTGGTTTTCCAGAGTTGACAGTATATGTTCATTGTCTCTGTGAAAAAAATGTATGCTAACGTAAACCATGTTAGCAGTACTGCTTTTTGAAGCTAAGCACCTTACCTTACTATAGTGGACTAAAGCAAAGCAGTTTAGAATAACATGGTAATATTTACATTGTACTGACAGTGGTGTGTTAAAAATATATGTTCATGGTTTCACAGGTAAGTACTAGGCTAGCTGCTCTTGTGGGCCATTTTAAGCCTAGACAATTTCTCTTTTTGTGCTCAAATTAACCTATCCCATTTGGCTATAGATTAGCCTTACCCATCCCATGGACGATAATTATATATTACTCCTAATGAAAATAACTAGCACCATACCATAAATAATTTGAGGGGACCCACGTATGGAATAAAACATTTAGCAGCTGCCTGCATCCATTAGTAGTACGGGGGCAGTCCTGAAGTAAATGTTGTGCTTCTCATCCATAGATCCAAGTTTTGCTTGAATATGGACAAGGATGATCTTTGTTTTATGTGGATGGGGAGTCTGTTCCAGAGCATTGGTACCATCTGCGAGATATACCTGTCCCTCCAAACCATTCTATTGAAGTTTCTGATGCCATTAAGCTTACTGATGTGCATTAAATCCATCAGTACTGGGTTGGAGGATGCCCTGCATGCCAGACATAGGTCACCTGTTAGCAATCTGTAGGATACTGAGTATAGTGATAGAGTTTTGCATCGGTCCATGTCAGACATGTTGTTTGGACTTTGTATTCTTTTAGTAAGGTTCTAGGCGTGGACATTCCAGTTGTTGTCTGTGGCTGGAGAGATACATGCCAAAGGGGTCTTTATATTCAATGTCTGGACTAATGAGGGCTGTGTAAATGGGGGCAGTGACATCCCCATATCTAGACACAACTTTGTTTAAAACCTGTGCAATATGAAGGACTTTCTTATGACAATGGGCATGTTTGTCAAAAGTTAGGTCACTGTCCACACAAGTTCCCAAATCCTGAACATCTGGATCATATCTTAGGAGTGTATTGATAATGTGGTAGTTCCCTGGGATAGATGACCTCCCAAAGGATCCAGTAATGCATTATTTTTTGGCATTTACTTTCAATCCATGATTTTGTTACCAGTTATTTATTTGGAACAAACCTTCCTGCATGATAGCCAAATAATTTGGAGATTCAATGATGGCTCTTAACTTGTAGCCATCTACAAACCTAGTTGGCCAGAAACCTTTGTTATTGGCTTGTAGTCATCTACAAACATAGTCAGCTGGAAACCTTTGGTATTGGCTTTTACTTCAGAAAAGTAGATGCCAAACAGGAGAGATCCCAGCACAGATCCCTAGGTGGACCCTTCTGGTGACTGGTCTCTTTTTGGAGGTAACTTCCCATATTTTGATTTCCTGCATCCTATGTGTCACTCATTTGACAATCTAGTGGGTGACATAAGAGTTTATTTGCATTTATTTAGCTTTTGTATTATGCCTAAGTGGGGAATTGTGTAAAAAGGTGTAGCCAGGTCGAGGTATGTACTATTTTGCCTTCATCCATTGGTTTGGTGACCTTTTCAAAAAATCCACTAGGATGAGTAAGCATAACCTGGCTTTGATGAATCCAAACAGAGAAGGGCCCAGTGTTTGGAGGTTCCCTATGTCCTGATTGATTAGTTCCATGATAAGTCTTTCCATGGCTTTATAAATGATTAAAATACTCCCAGTGAATTAAATGCCTTCCTGTCCAGCATTAAACATCAAAAGTAAAAAAATTGCAGAGGCTGCAAATATGGCAGTTACAATAAAATGTTTACTATTATAGTAAGTGCTTTTGTATCCAACAGGAACGCTTCTTCAGACTTTAATAAAAAACAGTTAATAAACCATTCCCTTATATAAACTCTTAAATTTTATGTTAAAAATAATAGCAATGCTGTATAAACGTTAGTAACTGTATCTGTGTGAAGTTCTAAGAAATAATTATGTAAGTTTTTCTGTGGCAACAGTGGATTAAAAAGACTAAAACAGTTATCTTTTCAAACTCTTCCAGACCAGCTGTTTTACATAGCTTTATAATTTATGGCCTTCAGAATTCTAAATAAAACTCAATAGTTTTTCCTTTAGAAGATGTAAACTCTAGCAACAGTGGTAAGAAACAGCCTTCATACTTAATAATTTGTTGATTTTATATATTTATATATTTAATACTTAAGCATCATTTATGGCCTAGCGACTGTATTTCGCCTGCCTTTCTGTTACATTGAAGCTGTTTATACTGCATTTAACTTAATATTGCACTTGGAATCCTTGTTTGTTACTGTTTGACTGTATTTGTAGCAAATTCTTCTGTGTAAGCTGTAGTAGCTGATTCATAGCATTTATAAGTGTTTGCTGTACCTGTTTTCTGCCTGTTTTGTGGAAAAAAAAAAAAAAAAAAGAAAAAATATCTCTTGTTTTTCCTGCTTTACTAGTTTAGTCCAGTTTCAGAGTTGCTGATTCCTGGGCTTTGGTTGTAGTTCCTGTGTACTGTTTCCTTGCCTTATTTGGGGAGAGGAAGTTACCTTGCTTACCAGTGAGAGGGGGAAGCATTGAGCTGCCTTTTGTCCAGTTTTGTGAGGTTTCAGCCAGTAACTAGTAGTTTATTGGTCGTTTTGGGCCAGTTTCTAGCTTTTTCCAGCCCCCTGGTATAAAACGTAAACGCTGCTAGCATGATTTAGCGCGGAGTTGCCACTGTTGCACACTAGGGCAGCGCAGGTTAAGCAGGTTTAAACTATTCGGGCTACCTAAAGTCCACTCTTCAATTTTTCCCTTAAAACTACCTTCCTCGAACTATACTACTGATCTAATCAGCGTATCCTATAATTAAAAAGATCATCTCTACTTGACTCCAAGTAGAATATTCTCTGTCTGTTAAACGTAGCACTTGCTCCTACAGTACTTATTACCCTGATACGGCACTCTTGTCATAGATAGTACCCCAAAAAGGCAACCCCCCATTTTTCGGTCACCCCGTCCCCCCGGAATCTTTTTAAAGCTTTTTTTGTCTATTCCTTCTAGCATGTCGAGGGATCAGTTGCTTGTGTCCTGTCCTGCTCAGCTGGTGAACCTGGGAATATTGAGGCAATGTTACAATTGCCTCATGTACACAGAAAACCCTCTCCTCCTCCCACAAAACACAAATACATGCGAGAGATGCAACTATACGGCCAAACTGGAGGCTGAGCTCTCTCAACATAGGACTGGCAAGACCAGTCAGGAGGAGAAGGTTACCACACACACTATAGACCCAGTCTCACATAGTACCATTACAACCTCAAATCATACACATAAACACACAAAGACATACTCGGAGGCTCTGATCAAAAATTTACCAAAACAACAGAGGCCACCAAAGCAGACACCCAAACAACCACCACCTCAGAACACAACACCTGCAACACATAGACCTCACAGTCAGAGTGTCAAACAGTCACAGCCCTTAAGGCCAAACACAATGCCAGACACACTTGTCATTGGTGACTCCATAGTCAGACACACTGACGCCCCGCCACCAGACTGAATAAGGAGAAGGTCACAGTAAGCTGCCTGTCGGGCTAGAATCCGCCACATAACGCATGCACTCACGTCTCTCATCAGCTGGTAGAAATATGACTCAGTCATTGTCCACGCTGGTGTAAACGACCTGAGACGCACCTCCTTGGACTACATGAAAAGAGACATTGAGGAGCTCTCTGATTATGTAGCCCAGGCAGGTATGACCCTGACCTTGAGCAGTATCCTACCTTCACCAAGAATGATGCCACAATACAGAGATAAGATGATCAACTTTAACAATTGGCTTAAACACTGGTGTCATTCAAAGGGGATCCAGTGTCTGTCTGCCTGGGATGACATGCTGGACAAGCCACGCTGCTTCAAGGGACGGCTTGCACCTGTCACCCCTGGGATTCCAGATATTGGCAAAGGCTCTTGCCACCCCCATAGTGCCTTTTTTAGGCAAGGCTCAAATTCTAAACCTACCACCCTAGAACATAAAAAAGGAAAAAAACTAAGGGTAATGCTGCTCAATGCCAGAAGTCTAAATCTCAAAATGCACGCACTCGAGGCCCTTCTCAGTATGGAGAACATCGATGTCTGTGCTGTGACAGAAACCTGGTTCAAGGCTCCCGAGAGCACCCCAGCGCTATCAGGTTTTACCTCATATCATGCGATACAGCCCCAAAATCCGGATAATACCAAGAAAGGAGGAGGGGTATCCATATTCATCAAGGACACCCACACCTCAAGACTGGTGGCAACGCACGATGCATCGGAGACCATCCAGGTGCAATTAACCATAGGCAAGACTGCTCTGCAAATTGTAGCATGTTACAGGCCACCCTCACAAACTCAGGAACCTCACATGGCCTTCCTGAAAACACTAGAGGGGATAAATGTATCACCAAACACCATCATACTAGGTGACTTCAATTACCCTAATATAGACTGGGAACACTACTCAAGCCCAAACACCCTAGCCCAAAAGTTCCTGGAATTCATAAATTCAAATGCCATGGAACAACTAGTCACCATCCCCACAAGAGGAGACAACATACTTGATCTCATCATCACGAACATGGGAGCACAATGTTCAACACCGGAGGTGTACCCCTCACTGGTGAGATCAGACCACAAACTAATCTCGCTGGAGGTCCTCATCCCACCCCCACCTGAAATAAAAAAGACCATAGTAAAGAACTTCTCAAAAGCAGACTTCACACTTCTAAAGACTAGTGTGGTCTCCTTTAAGGCCCCCGAGCCGGCGGAAAACAGTACTCAAGCCGCTGAATCACCTACAAATGCCTTCTACCAGCACCTACAGGACTGCATGGATAAGGCAATCCCAAACAAAACAAAGACTCTTTGTACCAAAGGCAAGCGTCCAGTCTGGTGGACCCCAGCCATAAACAAACTCTACAACAAAAGGAGGAAGCTACTACAAGATAGAGCAAAATCCTTAAAAGGTAAGACACCCTTGATCACTATAAGTAAAAAACTAAGAGCTCTCATAAAATCTTCCAAAGCAAATTTCGAGAGAAAAATAGCTAAAGACTCAAAAGACAATCATAAGGCTTTCTTTAGCTATGTTAGAAACCTGGGAGGAAACTCCCAGATATGCTCAGAGCTAGTTCAAAATGATGTGAAGATTACTGATCCTACAGACATTGCCAACATACTGGCTGACAGGTTCAGTGCAAACTTCTCCCCTCCCCAAAAGGAGGGATATCTATACCAAACGATAGCAGCCCCCCATACATCTCCAGCGCCCAAGTGAAAACTGCTCTCTCCAAAGCAAAAAACACAGCATCCATGGGACCTGATGGTGTCCCCGGCTGTGTGCTCCATGAACTCAATGAGGAATTAAACCCACAGCTAGGACAGCTGTTTAATCAAAGTCTTACCTCTGGATACGCACTCCAGGAGTGGCGCACTGCAACTGTGGTACCACTTCACAAAGGCGGTGCCTCCACCGACCCTGGAAATTACCGCCCATTAGTTTGACAAGCCTTATCTGCAAAGCCATGGAGAGGATCATAATGGACCTCATAAATAAAGACATAGGAATTTGCAGACTTTGGATCCAACCCAGTTTGGCTTTGTCAAAGGCAGATCATGCCTTTTAAATTTGGTTGACTTTTTCAAACAGTCACCAAAGCCATTGATGAGGGAAAGGCAGTCCATACAGCCTACCTCGATCTGGCTAAGGCCTTCGATACAATACCCCACTCAGGTATCATTGAAAACTCATCAGCTTAAATGTCAACCCATACATCACAAGATGGGTTGCAAACTGGCTGAGTGACAGAACCCACAGGGTCAGAGTTGCTGGCGCCATGTCAGACTCAAAGCCTGTCACAAGTGGTGTCCCACAGGGCTCAGTCCTGGGCCCACTCTTGTTTGGCATCTACTTCTCAAGTACAAGCAAACACAGGAGGGTTATGGCTGACCAAGTTTGCAGATGACTGCAAACTGGGCCATAGTAGAAAACACATCTGACACAGATATCCTTCAGAAGGGTCTCACAGAAACGGATAACTGGTGCCAGAGCCACGGCCTAAAGTTAAATGCCAAAAAATGCATAGTCATACCCTTCGGGAAAAACAAGGTTACCCCTAGCTACCAAATAGGTGGCAATCCACTGAGCGCAGAAGAAGTTATCAGGGACCTGGGGACCCAGGTTGATAGTAGTCTGTCATTCGACACCCATGTAGCTAAAGTAGTTAGGAAGACCTTCTACATTGCCCACCTTATCATGAAGGGTTTCTCATCTAGATCAAGGGAGGTCATAGTCTCCCTTTACTCATCACTCATCAGACCTATGATTGAGTACAATGCCCCATTCGGAATGTATCTGACCCGACACTTGCAGCAGCTGGAGAGGCCACAAAAGTTCCTCACCAAAAGGATAAAGGGTCTCAAAAATCTGTCCTATGCTGCCCGACTGAAAGAACTCCAGCTCTACTCAGTCGCCACCGCTTGCTCAGAGGTGACCTTTGCCTAACATACAAGGCCATGTCAAACCCAGATTTGATGAAAATGCTTCATCTCACAAAAATCCAGATCCATCAGAGCCACAAGGGCGGGAGACTTAAACCTGGACACGACTATTAATAGGACGTGCTGGAGGGATAGATTCATCACCCAAAGACTCCCTATGCTGTGGAACAAAATCCCGGTACATGTGAGGCAGAGCACCTCACTGGCCTTGTTCAAGAGAAATCTTGACCAATGGATGGGAGATCGCAGATATACCCCAGGGATTACCTCAGTGTCATTGCTCGACAGAGGCACAGCAAAATAATGGGTTTAGTTCCCCGTACTAAAGGGGTGGCGTAAGCCACAAAACAATGGGCTAGGCTTGTAAATGCCCTCGGGCAGATAGCCTAGTATGAACCTATGAACCTATGAACCTATGGAGTAAGCAGACTGCTGTAAAGCGGCATAATAGCTGTCATATGCTGCTGATTGACCTTTTATTAAGCTACACTGAGCTGCAAACAGAATTGTTGTTTATACAATGTAAATTGAATCTCATGTAGTAGCACAGCAAAGTATTTGTTTTATACACAGTTACATTATTAAAGTGCACCCCTCTCGCCCCCTAAAGGGCCCATATCTATACAGGAAGAATGCAGAATCCCTGTAATCACATCTATACAGGTAAAAGCTACACTCTCTAAAACCAAAAACACAGCATCCATGGGCCCGGACAACATCCCAGGCTGCGTTTTACATGAACTTCAGAACAGACTGGCTCCCCACCTAAGCACCATGTTCAATCATTGTCTCATGTCAGGCTTTGTGCCCACTGAATGGTGCACAGCAACAGTTATCCCACTCCACAAAGGGGGAGCCACCACTGATCCTGGGAACTATTGCCCTATTAGCCTGACGAGCCTGGTCTGCAAGGCCATGGAACGTATCATCATGGAACTCATAAACAAAGACATTGGTAACCTCCAAACTCTGGACCCCACCCAGTTTAGGTTTGTAAAAGGCAGATCATGCCTTCTGAACCTGATCAACTTTTTTGAGGCAGTCACCAAAGCTATAGACGAGGGTAGGGTGGCTCACACAGCCTATCTTGACCTCACCAAGGCTTTCGACACTATCCCTCATTCTGGAATTATAGCTAAATTCACTAAACTAGGTATAAATCCCTACGTTACAAGATGGGTTGCCAGCTAGCTCACTGACAGAACCCACACTGTAAAAGTTGCAGACTCCAAATCTGACTTCAAACCATTGACAAGTGGAGTACCACAGGGTTCAGTCCTGGGACCTCTCCTGTTTGGTATCTACTTCTCTGAAGTACAGGCTAGCCCAGAAGGCCTCTGGCTAATGAAGTTCACAGATGACTGCAAATTAGGAGCCATAGTCAGGTCCCCAAATGATGTGGACATCCTACAAAAGGGCCTCACTGAGACAGATGTCTGGTGTCAGAGACATGGCCTCAAGCTCAATGCCAAAAAGTGCACTGTCATTCCCTTTGGTAAAAACTCTGTACCCATGAAATACCACATAAACGGCAGTCCACTTAATGCCGAATGTGTGATAAGAGACCTTGGGACCCAGGTGGACACTAGTTTCTACTGTGATAATCACATTGCCACAGTAGTCAGGAAATCCTTCTATGTGCGCACCTCATCACAAAAGGGTTCTCATCTAGGGAAAAAATAGGTCATTATTCCCCTCTACTCGGCACTCATTAGACCCATTATAGAGTACAATGCCCCTTTTGGAATGTACCTCACAAGACATCTACAGCAGCTGGAAAGGCCACAGACATACCTCACAAAGAGGATTACTGGCCCCAAACAGATGCCCTACACTGACTGTCTCAAAAAAATCCAGCTTTAATCTGTAGCATATTGCCTAGTCTGAGGAGATCTCTGTCTAACATATAAAGCTATGCTAAATCCAGAGCTGTTGGAGATGCTACACCTAAAGAAATCCCAATCCCTCTGAGCTACATGCTCTAGGGACCTAAACCTTGTGACCACAATAAAGAGGACATACTGGAGGGTTAGATTCCTGTCCCAGAGACTTCCTATACTCTGGAACAAGCTACCCATGTATGTCAAGCAAAGTTCCTCATTAGCACTCTTCAAGAAAAATCTTGATGAGTGGATGGGAAATAGGAAATACACCCCGGGGATCACTTCTGTGGCTCTGCTCAACAGGGGCACAGGAAATTATCTTTCTTGGATGGCGTAAGCCAGGGAACCTTGTTGGCTAGGCTTACTTAGGCTCTTGGGATGATAGCCTAGTACCTACCTATGAACCTATGAATCTATAATAAGGGTCTAACAGTGTTAACATTATTATAAGCTATTATACAGTAAAGGTAGCGTACATGCCGTGGTGGTACAGCGGTAGCATTGTTACCTCACAGTAAGAGGTTCTCCCGTTCGATTCTCGGCTTGGCTTGGGAGTGCCTTCTGTGTGGAGTCTGCATGTACTCCCCGCTGTTGGGTAGCATTCAAAAGACATGTGTGCATAAATGTGTGTACTTTCGTTGAAGGTTGAGAGTCGAGCTGGCACTTCGGCGTTTCGTAAAAATCTACTGCCAATCATTAGCGGTCTGGAGTTCTGCTGTGGCAACCCTTTACTGGGAAAAAGCCGAAAGACAAACAAACATACAGTAAAGGTAGCAAAGCTTAGAGTGTCTTCAGAAGCCTGGTCACATAGGGTCTCATAGAGATTTATGATGGGGTCTCGATTATAACCATATAATTATGTGTTCAAGACATGGCTGACAAGAAATTCTGGATCCTGACATCCATGTCAAGACCACATAATAAATGGTTATGATCCATAGCGTGACCATAAATCATTATCTACTCCATGTACTACCAGTTACAGAAAAATGCAATGTTTTACCAGCTTTGAAACCAGTAAAACACTAAGAAAATGCTTTCACACAGACAACATATACAAATTCTCTCCTTTTGTTTAAGAATTGTTGTTTGGGGGGGGTGATAAAGGAGTAAACTCAGGGACAGTTTTTAAATATTTCCTTTAACTTAAGTTATTTACAGAACACATTTTGTTTCAATATGCATTTTATGAACAGTAAGAAGGACAGTCCTGGTATTTTTGACTGACTGTAATCTACCATGAACAGAGCGAACTGTGAAGCAAAATAGTCAGGGACATTTGAGAGCAAATGAAGATCCTTTGCATGAGACCCAACTGTATCAATGCTTTGGGCATAGTATAATCTCTTTGTATATTTTTCCTCTCAGTAAATATTGCTTTTAGAGGTTTTCTTCCTGGGTTTCTGCTGAGAAGGAGTCTTACATGACCCAGTCAGAACTTCCTGATAACCAAATGCAAATGAATAAGTAAATGAAGAGGGGGTATGGAAGTACTGTTAAGGCTGGCTCTGGTAGCACAAAAGCACTTGCAGATTTATCTTTTTTCATGCCACAAGCAATAAAGCTGTCACGATAAAGGGACATGTACACTCCTGTTTAACAAAGAATGGGAAAACATTGTCTATGAGATTGATTTATATTTATTGAGTTAAAATAACGAAGTCACATCCTCAAATGTTCATTGTAAAATCCTACTATAAAGTAGACAGTTTTGACAGCTGAAAAAATGATGTAATATAAAATTTGCTTTTTATGCTTTGTTAAGAGACTGTCTTTAAATAAACATCCAGAATTGTGTATGGTGGGTGTAACTTCTCAACATGTACATTATGTGTTAAAGCATACTCTGTTTGCTACTTAAATGGACATTAGCAATTTATTTTGCTTATATTCACCACACTTATGCAAGTCTGTTGAACATACCATTTTGTAAGCTATAAGTATTAGGATAGTATATATACACACACACACACACACACACACACACACACATGTGTGTGTGTGTGTGTACGTGTGTGTGCGTGTGTGTGTGTGTGTGTGTGTGCGCGTGTACTACATCAGAAGGTAAAAAGTATTTGCTCTATTTAAATACAGAGTATGTGTTTCATCTGGCTCCTTCACAAGCAGTAAGATTAGGCTATGAAAACAGGAAAGCTACTGTGATGGTTCATTGTTACGCTTTTCGTTTATATTACTTCTTCTTACTGCTGTCCTGAATATTATTTCTCCTGTTTATGTTCTGCAATAATTGAAAATGACACCTATCTTTAGATCTTGTAACTGTTTGTGAGTTTCTTTCCTTCCTTGAGATTCGATAACCTACCAAATGACACATTGTTAAGCTAAGCAGCAATGATGAGGAGGGGTGTTTCTGTCTTTACTATTGAACTTTAGTGTAATCTGCAGAACAATCCAGGTTGCTGCTACTGGTCCGGAAAGCAATGACATACAGCAGAAATGCCACTAAGTCCTTGAATAAACTTTATTTTAATAAAAAAAGCACTTTTATTCACTTATCAATATGTGAACTTCTTCAGACTCTTCACCCACACAACTTTGCTTAAATAGACTCCATCCAAGGAAGCAATTACATCACTTCCCCAAGTGTCTTAAAGGTACAATCGCCCTTTTCTTTAAATTTTTTTAAAAAACATTTTAAATATAAAAGAATTTCAAGACTGAACTACCTTATCGTTAAAATAACTAATTTTAACCCAAAACATAAATAATTACCACTTACTTAGAATATTACATATCTAGTCAATGCTTTTAATGCTAAAATAGGTTTCATACTGCAGTCATTCAATCCAGGATAAAAATATGCATTAAAAATTAATTGCCATACTAACTATTTCTTTTGCAAATAAAGTTCCCAAGGCCCTCCTCTCATGTTTATGGGAACATGGTCAATGGCTAAATATTTAAAAGAATGATGCATGTTCATATTTACATGTTTAGCTAAGGCCCTAGATAAATTCATTGTTTTGATACTAATTTGTGTTCATAAACACAGACTCTAAGTTTCTGCTCAGTTTTTCCCACATAAAAACAGGGACACTTTTGACACTGTGCTAGATAGACAACTTGTTTAGATTCACAGCTAAAATTGCCACTGATGTGGTAGGCAGCACCCCTTACCTGAAATGTGGACCCCTCATAAATGAGCTTGCAATATGAGCAGGCTCCACATTTTGTCATACCAAAACTTCCTCTTAGTGAGCTTTATTTTTTTCTGTTTCAAAAGAGCTTTCAGGTTCTGTCCCCTTCGATATACTAATGGAGGCTTCTCCTGGATTTTATCATGTATTTCCACATCATCATATAACAATGCCCAATTCTTATTACAAATGGAACTCGAGCCCTATTAGCATTAAAGGTGGTCACAAAACTCGTACCAAACTCTTTTGATATACTCACCTCAAGAGGTTCAAAACTGATAGTGCCTATCACAACTTCCTTATCTTGGTGTTGCTTCCCTTCTTTAAAAAAGATAGGCTTGAAATAACCAAACAGTCTTTTTGTTGCTACCTCATCCACCAAGTCCTGAACCAATGATTCTGGATAACCTCTTTTAAGAAACATCATATGAAGGGTAGCACATTCTTGATGGAATTCAGAATCCAAAGAAATCATTCTGGCCACCCGGACTAATTGCCCTTTCACTACAGATCTCTTCTGATGGAATGGGTGGGAGCTTGTAAAGTGCAAAAAAGTGTTGGAATACATGCTTTTTCTGTAGATTTTAAAAATATATTTCGGCCCTTCATTGTCCTTTTCTAATAAACATCCAAATAAGAAAGTCTTTCAAGGTGATGTTCAGATGTAAATTTCAAGAAGGGAGTAGTATTGTTGATGTATTGAATAAAGTGATGGGTACTTTCCTCATCTCTTTTCCATATGAAAAATATATCATCTAAAAAATGGACCTAAGTTCTAATATTCATCCTGATAGAGGGAATGCCCAACACAAATTTATGCTCCCACACACCATGACAATGCTGGCAAAGATGCCCCCCACAAGGGGAGCTCATTGCCCCCCTGACTTTTGTAGGAAATATCCCCCATCAAAATAGATGTAGTTATATAAAAACAATTCGAACAATTCCTTGTAAAGATTAATCTGCTCTTATGGGAGATCCTTGTTTAGGAGAAAATCAAACACCCATTCTACTTCTATATCTTGAGGAATCACAGAATATAAGTCCTTCAATCCATTGGAGGATGAACAATGAATGCTTGAGCTTCAGTTGCCCAAGGATTAACTCGCCAACAATCAGAGATCACCCATAGGAAGTCACTGTTGGTGAGTTAGGCTGGAAGTGGTTGCCTTTTTGGGGAAGTTTCCACTTCTTTTAGTTGGTGCAATTGTGGAGTTGGTATATAAAAGTTTAGGGGTGCAGGGGGGCTTTCTGGCAGGATGTTTTTGGTGAATGCAGTTCAGGGATTCTGATCCTTAATGCATTTGCTGTTGTCTGTTCATAGTGGAAGTGAATATTATGCCCCATAGAAAGCGTATTTGTCAAAATAAACAGAAATATGGTCAAACAGAATGAGAACATGAATACAAGAATGTTGATTTAGTCTACAAATTAGATATTGTCTAGTTCCTTAAAAATAAAGGTGATGACTACAAATATAATAATACCAGTAATAAAATACATTTGTATTATTTGTGTATCACTGGTCAGATATACAGCCTTATATGTCACAATGATAAAGTACGAAATTGTGTAAGTCTGTGTTTACGCCTGCATTGCTTGACAACCAATGTTTACCTGTATACAGTTAAGTAATAATTCTGCACAAATGATATTAAGCTATAACAATAACAGGCATTATCTGCTGTATGTCTGAAAAAATACCTCTACTAATGCACGTAGTTAATAGCAAACATCTCATAGTAATATGTTTTAATGTAAAGAAGTTACTATATTGACTTGTACATCTAATTGTCTGGGAGTGTTACCAACTGGCACTAACAAGTCAGCTAAAATTGCATATATGAGCATTTCTTAAAGCTGTCAAAGACATATTTGGTTGTGTGTTATAATCAATGGTAGGTGTGTTACAATCAAAGGAGAAGTTACTATCAAATATTAATATTCCCTAAAAATATTTTTTCTTAATGCTATTATATAAAATATGTTGACTTTCTGTACAAATGATTACTAGAAACAACCCAGTTATACAAAAAAAAATGACAAAACAATGCAGAATCTGTTATTATGAATGCTAATACTTTCTATGTCTGCTGTTGTGCCATGTGAGTAAAGTAACATATTTCAGTAAAAGAAAAAAGAGAAAAAAATAGCAGACTAGTCAGAAAAAAAGTATTATCGACAAGCAAATAGAAAGATAATCATGTGCATTATTTAGATAAATGCTGAAAGACTAAATTAACTGTAAATCAGTCCCTTGATATTATAACTGATACTTCCACCAAAGCATGCTTAACAATGTTTCCTGACTAGGTATAACTGCAGATAACCAGCAACTTGAGACAAACATAAAAGAGATATGATATTCCCTGTGCTGTTTTCTAAAATAAAATGTAATCCAGTATTTAAAATTCTTACCTTGCAGAAGTGGCCGCCTTTGTTCTAAGGAGATGTGGACAGTTCCACATTTGACCCACACATGTCTAAAGAGACCAGTTTCCATGGTGTAGCGAAAACAAATGAAACTCTTGGAATATATACATTTTTTTTAGGATGGGAGATTCCTGTAAGCATTTTTATATCTGAAGCATTCGTAAATTCTACAGCCGTGAAGGAGAGGGAGCTGTTTATCTGTCTAAGGGGTGTGGCCCCTCAGCTTTATTATTCCAGATGTTTGTGAGGTTCTGTCTGTGCACTGGTCTTTATTTCTTGATAGTCCCAGCAGACTGGTCTTGACAAGTGACTGTTCAAGTTTTTGCTGCAAGATCTTTCATATATTTAAGGGTTATCCTACTGGTGGACAAAATTTCTACTTTTTGACAATCGGAGTTCCTTCATAGGAAATCACTGTCAGCAAGTTGTGTCTGAAATGTTTTCCTTTTGGGGGAATTTCCCCTTCTTTGAGTTGGTGCAGTCATGGAGTTGGTACATATAAATTGGAAGGTAGGGGACCTGCCTTGCTCTCAAATATATGGGGGTGCAGGGGGCTTGCTCCCCTACAAAAACACTTAAAAAAGTGTTTTTTGTCAATATTTTGATAAATGCAGTTCTGGGATTCCAATCCTTTGCACATTCATTTTTGTCCAGTTCTACTGGAAACATATTGAAAGCTTTAATTTCTTGAGAATTCCAGCAGACCTGTCAGATCAGTAACTGACTTTGCTATAAGATCCTGCATATGTTTAAAACTGTATGGCTTGATCACTAAACATACTAATAACGAAAAGCTCTTTTTATGCATAAAAAGTCATTGTTGCCTGCATTTATTAACATTGCAGTGTCCCAGTTTGAAAAAAAGGATTGCTAAGCTCTACATAACACCTACCACAACCATGTTAAATGCAACAGAAAAAGACTGGTGCAGATATCATCCAAATACTCCAGTTTGCAGCAACTACAGCTAGCTCAATTCCAGACGGCCTGAACCTGTTATCAGTAACATTTCATCATACACAGAAAAAGTTGCTTTAGCTGACTGAAGAAAAAATGCCACACCATTGTATATCCATGTACTGTTAATAAGCTGGTGAATAACCTGTACATCATAATGGCTGGAGTGGAGACCATTAGGGTAGAGACTTAACAAATGGACAAGTATTCATCACTAAAAGTGTTTTTCATAATGCTGCGTTCCTAGGGGTAAGAAACTGATGTGCACTGAGCTTTGCTTATTGATTGTTTTATTATTTTCCATGTTCTGTTGAATAATGATGTCATCTTCTAGTCCACAATGTCAAGTGGGAGAAGAAATGTTCCTAAACTCATACTGGTAAAAAAATCCTTTTACAGATCTTATATTCCAAAAAGTTCCAGTACCTGAAAAGATGAGACTGTTTTTATTTATTTACTTACCAGATGGCCAACCTGCAACAAAAGGAATTTTAAAGGATGGTTTAAAACACATAGTAGATAAAATGTTATTGGTCTCCACATCTGCTGCATTTTTGATAACTGCATATTTATATAACGCAGTGATGACAAATCAAGAACCTTTGTGTGCACAGAACATCCTCATAGTATTATTTATCTTAATAAAAGACGTGAAAACTGTATTTAGTTATATCAGCTGTGATATGTTGTAATATGCCCATCATAGAGTAATAAGCAATTTCTTATTTAAATAACAGGCCTTAGGAAGTATGTCTTTTAGAATTAAAAAGGCATATATATATATATATATATATATATATATATATATATATAGAGAGAGAGAGAGAGAGAGAAAGAGAAAGAAAGAGAGAGAGGGATATTGTAGTGGAAATGGGTTTTTAGATCTCATCTTTGTTTATATTAATTGCAGCTAGTTTATCAAATATTGTTTTGTGTGTTCATTTTTGCTTTTAGATTTGCAGCGTCAGACTGAATTATTATTCAACTAGCAGAAAGGCCAGCAGGCCTTTATTTATAATACTTAATGTTCCAAACCCAAGGACTATTATATCATGAACATCTGACGCAACATACATAAAATTTTAGTAATTTGTTAGAAAAAATATGAATATCCAATTAAAATGAAGTGACATTATTTGTAATATTCAAAACATTTAAGATAACATAAGCCCAGCCTGTTACAATTGACACTAAAAAGGCCAAAGGTTCACAGTCTGACAGTTCCAAAATAATGCTTCCCTTTTTGCAAAAGAAATTTTGCAACAATGAATTTTAAAAGATGGTTTAAAACACATAGTAGATAAAATTTTATTGACAAAGAGAAAAAAAAATAAAACATCATCTGCTTTTCTTATAATGTAGGGTATTGCATTTTAATATTATTGCTTTTACAACACGTTCCTGTGTGAATGATCAGTTGCAATGTTCTGTGGCAGTATAGTCACAATAAACTATACTGTTTTGATCTGGATTGTTATTTAAGAATATTGTTTTTAATTGAAAAGAGCTGTCTGTGTTTAGTGGTCACAGCAATTCCTATCTGCAGCATCATTATGTACTGAAATGTCTATACTAATCCAGCTTGCTAAGAAGTTAAGAAAACCTTTTAGGCATGACAGAATGCCTGCCTTCCAGATTTTAATCTCTACCATTACACTGCTTTGAAGAATTGGCTGAATCTAGAGTCATCTAGTTCAGATTACAAATAAATGCATATAAATAGTGCAGCGGAAATTTTGATATCCAGTTACACTTCTTTATTTACATTGTTTAGGGATAAACATAGAACAGTAAACTAAAGTTAGCAACAAATCATAGAATAGTAAACTGAAGTTACCAACAAAACATACAACAGTAAACTGGAGTTAACAAGATTTTTTTTTACAAAATCAGCTTCAGCTTGGACAATAACAATTGTAAAAAGGTAGCTGATCGTGTGTATCTTCTTCTTTCAGCTGCTCCCGTTAGGGGTCGCCACAGCAGATCAACTGTTTCCATTTCTTCCTGTCCTCTGCATCTTTCTCTGTCACACCAATCACCTGCATGTCCTCTCTCACCACATAAATAAAACTTATCTTAGGCCTTCCTCTTTTCCTGTTACCTGGCAGCTTCATTCATAGCATCATTTTCCCAATATACTCTGCATCCCTCCTCAGCACATGTCCAAACCAATGTAATCTTGCCTCTCTGGCTTTGTCTCCAAACCTTCCAACCTGGGCTGACCCTCTAATATACTAATCCTGTCCATCCTTGTCACACCCAGTGCAAATCTTAACATCTTCAACTCTGTCACGTCAAGCTCTGACTCCTGCCTTTTTGTCAGTGCCACTGTCTCCAACCCATATAACATAGCTGGTCTCACTACCCTCTTGTAGACCTTCCCATTCACTCTTACTGGTACTCATCTGTCAAAAATCACTACTGACACTCTTCTCCACCCACTCCATCCTGCCTGTACTCTCTTCTTCACCTCTCTCCCACACTCACCATTACTCTGAACTGTTGATCCCAAGTACTTAAACTCATCCACCTTCACCACCTCTACTCCCTGCATCCTCATCATTCCTCTGTCCTCCCTCTCATTCACACACATATATTCTGTCTTAGTCCTGCTGACCTTCATTCCTCTTCTCTGTAAAGCATATCTCCACCTCTCCATGGTCTCCTCCACCTGTTCCCTACTCTCAGTACAGATCACAATGTCATCTGCAAACATCATAGTCCACGGGGACTCCTGTCTGATCTCGTCTGTCAACCTGTCCATCACCATTGCAAATAAGAAAGGGCTCAGAGCTGATCCTTGATGTAATCCCACCTCCACCTTAAACGCATCCATCACTCCCACCGCAGACCTCACCACTGTCACACTACCCTCGTACATATCCTGTACCACTCTTACATACTTCTCTGACACTCCCGACTTCCTCATACAATACTACAACTCCTCTCTAGGCACCCTGTCATATGCTTTCTCTAAATCCACAAAGACACAATGCAACTCCTTCTGACCTTCTCTGTACTTCTCCATTAACACTCTCAGAGCAGACATCGCGTCTGTAGTGCTCTTTCCTGGCATGAAACCATGCTGCTGATCACTAATCATCACACCCCTTCTTAACCTAGCTTCCATTACTCTTTCCTATAACTTCATGCTGTGACTGATCAATTTAATCCCTCTGTAGTTACTACAGCTCTGCACATCACCCTTATTCTTAAAGATCGGTACCAAAACACTTTTTCTCCATTCCTCAGGCATCCTCTCACTTTCCAAGATTTCATTAAACAATCTAGTTAAAAACTCCACTGCCATTTCACCTAAACACCTCCATGCTTCCACAGGTATGTCATCTGGACCAACAGCCTTTCCGTTCTTCATCCTCTTCATAGCTATCCTTAATTCCTCCTTGCTAATCCACTGCACTTCGTGATTCACTATATGCACATCATACAACCTTCTCTCCCCTCTCATTCTCTTCATTCGTCAACCCCTCAAAGTACTCTTTCCATCTGCTCAACACACTCTCCTCGCTTGTGAGTACGTTTCCCTCATTATCCTTTATCACCCTTACTTGCTGCACACTAGCTCGGTCCCTCTGTCTAGCCAATCGGTACAGGTTCTTTTCTCCCTCCCTTGTGTCCAGCCTTTTATACAACTCTTCATACGCCTTATCCTTTGCTTTCGCTGCCTCTCTTTTTGCCATGCACCTCATCTCCTTATACTCTTGCCTACTTTCTTCATCTCTTTAACAATCCCACTTCTTCTTCGCCAAACTCTTTCTCTGTATACTCTCCTGTACTTCTTCATTCCACCACCAGGTCTCTTTGTCCTCCTTCCTCTTTCCAGATGTCACACCAAGCACCTTTCTAGCCATCTCTTTTACTAGCTCTGCTGTAGTTACCCAGCTATTCAGTAACTCTTCACTGCCACCCAGTGCCTGTCTTAACTCTTCCCTGAACATCACCTCACAATTACCCTTTTTCAATTTCCACCATTTGATCCTTGGTGCTGCCCTTACACTCATCCTCCTCTTCTTGATCACCAATGTCATCCTACAAACCACCATCCTATGCTGTCTAACTACACTTTCCCCTGCCACCACTTTACAGTCTCCAATCTCCTTCAGACTGGCCCTTCTACATAAGATATAATCCACCTGAGTGCATCTTCCTACACACTTGTATGTCACCCTATGCTCCTCCCTCTTGTTAAAATACGTATTCATCACAGCCATGTCCATCCTTTTCACAAAATCCACTACCATCTGACCTTCTGCATTCCTTTGCTTAACACCATACCTACCCATCACTTCCTCATCTCCTCTGTTCCCTTCAACAACATGCCCATTGAAATCTGCTCCAATCACCAGTCTCTCACTCTTGGATACAGTCATCACCACTTCATCCAACTCACTCCAAAATTTTTCTTTCTCATCCATCGCACACCCAACTTGTGGAGCATATGCACTAACAACATTCATCATTACACCATCAATTTCCACCTTCATAAACATCACTCTATCAGACAATCTTTTCACCTCCAAAACACTATTAGCATACTGTTCCTTCAGGATAATGCCTATGCCATTTCTCCTGCCATCCACACCATGATAAAACAATTTGAAACCACCTCCGATACACTTAGCCTTGCTCCCCTTCCATCTGGTCTCTTGCACACACAATATACCAACCTTCCTTCGGTCCATCATATCAGTTAGCTCTCTCCCTATACCAGTCATACTGCCAACATTC